>NW_016818301.1:2065233-2080875 GCF_001698545.2 Rhinopithecus bieti
AAAAAAAAAAAAAAAAAAAAAAAAAAAAAGAAAAAAAACTAAACATGCAACTACAATACCACTTCGCAATTGCATTCCTTGGCATATTTCCCAGAGAAATGAAGATTTATGTTCGCACGAAAATCTGTGTACAAATTTTTATAGCATCTTTATTCATAATAGCCAAAACTGGAAACAACCCAGATGTCCTTCAAAAGAGGAATGTTAGTCAAACTATGGTCCATCTATCCCACAGAATACACTCCTGGGCATTTATTCCAGAGAAATTAAAACTTATGTTCACAGAAAAACCTGTACATAAAGCCAGTTACAGTGGCTCTCGCCTATAATCCCAGAACTTTGGGAGGCCAAGGCAGGTAGATTGCTTGAGCCCAGGAGTTTGAGACCAGCCTGGGCAGCAGAATGAGACCCCCATCTCCACAAAATATACAAAGATTAGCTGGGCATAGTGGCATGTGCCTGTAGTCCTAGCTACTCTGGAGGCTGTGGTGGGAGGAGCGCACGAGCCTGGGAGATGAAAACTGCAGTGAGCCGTGATTGCACCACTGTACCCAGCCTGGGTGACAGAGCAAGACCTCCCTCAAAAAACAACCAAAAACCAACAGTCAAAAATCACAGTTAAAAAAAAAAAAAAAATGTGGGCCAGACACAGTGGCTCACACCTATAATCCCAGCACTATGGAAGGCTGAGGCGGGCTAACTGCAACCTTTTCCTCCCAGGTTCAAGCAATTCTCCTGCCTCAGCCTTCCGAGTAGCTGGGATTACAGCTGTGCGCCATCACTCCTGGCTAAGTTTTGTATTTTTAGTAGAGACGGGGTTTCACCATGTTGGTCAGGTTGATCTCAAACTCCTGACCTTGTGATCTGCCCACTTTGGCCTCCCCAAGTGCTGGGATTACAGGTGTGAGCCACCACACCAGGCCGGCTAATGTATTTTCACTGTACCTTTTCTATGCTTAGATATGTTTAGATACACAAATACTTACCGTTGTGTTACAATTGCCTAGAGTATTCAGTACAAAAGCATGCTATACACATTTTTAGCCTAGGAGCAGTGGGGTATACCATACGGCCTAGGTGTGTAGTAGGCTATAACATCTAGGTTTGTGTATGTAAACACTCTATGATGGCAAAATCTCCTAATGACACATTCCTTAGAACATATCCCTGTCGGCCGGGCGCGGTGGCTCAAGCCTGTAATCCCAGCACTTTGGGAGGCCGAGACGGGCGGATCACGAGGTCAGGAGATCGAGACCATCCTGGCTAACACGGTGAAACCCCGTCTCTACTAAAATACAAAACTAGCCGGGCAAAGTGGCGGGCGCCTGTAGTCCCAGCTACTCGGGAGGCTGAGGCAAGAGAATGGCGTAAACCCGGGAGGCGGAGCTTGCAGTGAGCTGAGATCCGGCCACTGCACTCCAGCCCCGGCGACAGAGTGAGACTCTGCCTCAAAAAAAAAAAAAAAAAAAAAAAACATATCCCTGTCATTAAGTGACACAAGATGACATATCATAAAACAAAATGGGAAAACCATCCAACTGAACAAGAACGGATTTTAAGATGCTGGTGTTGGAATAGCAGATTATTAAAGGAAGAGCCTGACAGATTTAATAGGCTAGGTCTGCACCTTCCAGGGACACTCCAGCCCTGGCTTTTCATTTTGTCTAGCTGGATGTCAAAATGCTAGACTTTTCTTGTGTTTTGGTGTTTTTTGCTTTTTTGAGTCTTGTTCTTGTCACCCAGGCTGGAGTGCAATGGCGCGATCTCAACTCACTGCAACTTCCACCTCCTGGGTTCAAGTGATTCTCCTGCCTCAGCATCTCAAGTAGCTGGGATTAAAGGCGTGTCCCATCATGCCTGGCTAATTTTTGTATTTTTAGTAGAGACGGGGTTTCACCATGTTGGCCAAGCTGGTCTCGAACTCCTGACCTTGTGATCCACCCACCTTGGCCTCACAAAGTGCTGGGATTACAGGTGTGAGCCACTGCACCCAGCCTAGACTTTTTTTTTTTTTTGAGATGGAGTCTCGCTCTGTCGCCCAGGCTGGAGTGCAGTGGTGTGATCTTGGCTCACTGCAAGCTCCGCCTCCTGGGTTCATGCCATTCTCCTGCCTCAGCCTCCCGAGTAGCTGGGACTACAGGCGCCTGCCACCATCCCAGCTAATTTTTTGTGTTTTTTTAGTAGAGACGGGGTTTCACTGTGTTAGCCAGGATGGTCTCAATCTCCTGACCTCGTGATCCGCCCACCTCGGCCTCCCAGAGTCCTGGGATTACAGGCATGAGCCACTGCGCCTGGCCCGGCCTAGACTCTTCTTGTAGGACTCCATCTGTAGCATTGCTCTTAGCTTATCTACTCTCATTAAGGCTTTTTGTGGGAGGGGACAAAAAACAACAACACAAATACAGGTAGGCATTTGGGCATTTGCCTAACCCACTTCCAGAGTTTTTCAGTCTCTGGGACGGCAGGCAATGCTTTAGTTGGGCTCCCATGCTCTTCACTATCTTCTCCTGTGTTCCTTGCAGTAGCTCAGACTCCTTCCCTCAGTGCTCTCTCCCTCTCACCTCTAGGCCTTTGCATACGCGCTTCTTCCTGAAACAGCCTCTATACCCTTGGCCTGGTGAATAACTTCTTGTCCTTCAGGATCCAGTTCTGCCGTGACCTCCTCCAGGAAGCCATTCTTGATTTCTCCTAGGTCAGGCGATGTGTTCCCTTAGCACAATGCCCTCCTCTTCTACCCAGGCAAGCCATAGCAGTGAGGCTGCCAGTAGTGACAATGCACTAAGGAACAATGCACTGAGGCCGGGTGCAGAGGCTCATGTCTATAATCCCAGCACTTTGGGAGTCTGAGGCGGGAGGATCGCCTGAGATTGGGAGTTTGAGACCAGCCTGACCAACATGGAGAAACACCATCACCACAAAAAATACAAAATTAGCTGGGTATGGTGGCGCATGCCTGTAATCCCAGCTAAGCTACTCGGGAGGCTGAGGCAGGAGAATCACTTGAACCCGGGAGGTGAAGTTTGCAGTGAGCTGATATCGAATCATTGCACTCCAGCCTGGGCAACAAGAGTCAAACTCCATCTCAAAAAAAAAAAAAAAGAAAGAAAAAGAAAGAAACAATGCACTAGTTTCTGGGTGACTGGGGAAGGAGAAAGACAGTGTAAAGCCAATGTAAAGCCAAGCCTACTCTGGATATATTAAAGCAGGAAGGTGATTCTTCTCTGTTCTGGGATCTGCCTCCAGAGAGTTACATTTGATCTGTTTAGGAGAGTGGATTGGCACATGGGCTCTGGAGCCAGACTCTCTGAGTTCAAATTCTGGCTCTGACACTAACCAGTGTGTGGCCATAAGCCTTGACCTCTTCCTCATCTGTAATATGGGAATAGTAATAGAAACCACCTCATAGGGATATAGTGAGAATCACATGCATTATGGGTTTCCTCTTAATATTGTTACTATTTTTAAAAAGCTTTTTTATTTTATTTTGTGTTTTAGAGACAGGGTCTCACTCTGTTGCCCAGGCTGGAGTGCAGTAACAAGATCATAACTCACCGTACCCTTGGACTTGAGGACTCAAGGTATCTTACCTCCTCAGCATCCTGAGCAGCTGGGACTACAAGTACCTGCCGCCATGGGTGGCTAATTCAAAAAAAATCTTTTTGGCGGGGTGCAGTGGCTCATGCCTGTAATCTCAGCTCTTTGAGAGACCTAGGTGAGTGGATCACTTGAGATCAGGAGTTCGAGACCAGCCTGGCCAATATGGTGAAATCCCTTCTNTCCTGCCTCAGCCTCCCGAGTAGCTGGGACTACAGGCGCCTGCCACCATCCCAGCTAATTTTTTGTGTTTTTTTAGTAGAGACGGGGTTTCACTGTGTTAGCCAGGATGGTCTCAATCTCCTGACCTCGTGATCCGCCCACCTCGGCCTCCCAGAGTCCTGGGATTACAGGCATGAGCCACTGCGCCTGGCCCGGCCTAGACTCTTCTTGTAGGACTCCATCTGTAGCATTGCTCTTAGCTTATCTACTCTCATTAAGGCTTTTGTGGGAGGGGACAAAAAACAACAACACAAATACAGGTAGGCATTTGGGCATTTGCCTAACCCACTTCCAGAGTTTTCAGTCTCTGGGACGGCAGGCAATGCTTTAGTTGGGCTCCCATGCTCTTCACTATCTTCTCCTGTGTTCCTTGCAGTAGCTCAGACTCCTTCCCTCAGTGCTCTCTCCCTCTCACCTCTAGGCCTTTGCATACGCGCTTCTTCCTGAAACAGCCTCTATACCCTTGGCCTGGTGAATAACTTCTTGTCCTTCAGGATCCAGTTCTGCCGTGACCTCCTCCAGGAAGCCATTCTTGATTTCTCCTAGGTCAGGCGATGTGTTCCCTTAGCACAATGCCCTCCTCTTCTACCCAGGCAAGCCATAGCAGTGAGGCTGCCAGTAGTGACAATGCACTAAGGAACAATGCACTGAGGCCGGGTGCAGAGGCTCATGTCTATAATCCCAGCACTTTGGGAGTCTGAGGCGGGAGGATCGCCTGAGATTGGGAGTTTGAGACCAGCCTGACCAACATGGAGAAACACCATCACCACAAAAAATACAAAATTAGCTGGGTATGGTGGCGCATGCCTGTAATCCCAGCTAAGCTACTCGGGAGGCTGAGGCAGGAGAATCACTTGAACCCGGGAGGTGAAGTTTGCAGTGAGCTGATATCGAATCATTGCACTCCAGCCTGGGCAACAAGAGTCAAACTCCATCTCAAAAAAAAAAAAAAAGAAAGAAAAGAAAGAAACAATGCACTAGTTTCTGGGTGACTGGGGAAGGAGAAAGACAGTGTAAAGCCAATGTAAAGCCAAGCCTACTCTGGATATATTAAAGCAGGAAGGTGATTCTTCTCTGTTCTGGGATCTGCCTCCAGAGAGTTACATTTGATCTGTTTAGGAGAGTGGATTGGCACATGGGCTCTGGAGCCAGACTCTCTGAGTTCAAATTCTGGCTCTGACACTAACCAGTGTGTGGCCATAAGCCTTGACCTCTTCCTCATCTGTAATATGGGAATAGTAATAGAAACCACCTCATAGGGATATAGTGAGAATCACATGCATTATGGGTTTCCTCTTAATATTGTTACTATTTTAAAAGCTTTTTTATTTTATTTTGTGTTTTAGAGACAGGGTCTCACTCTGTTGCCCAGGCTGGAGTGCAGTAACAAGATCATAACTCACCGTACCCTTGGACTTGAGGACTCAAGGTATCTTACCTCCTCAGCATCCTGAGCAGCTGGGACTACAAGTACCTGCCGCCATGGGTGGCTAATTCAAAAAAAATCTTTTGGCGGGGTGCAGTGGCTCATGCCTGTAATCTCAGCTCTTTGAGAGACCTAGGTGAGTGGATCACTTGAGATCAGGAGTTCGAGACCAGCCTGGCCAATATGGTGAAATCCCTTCTCTACTAAAAATACAAAAATTAGCTGGGTATGGTGGCCCATGCCTGTAGTCCCAGCTACTCAGGAGGCTGAGGCAGGAGAATCGCTTGAACCTGGGAGGCAGAAGTTGCAGTGAGTGGAGATGGCGCCACTGCACTCCAGCCTGGGTGACAATGCAAGGCTCTGCCTCTAAATAAATAAATAAGTTTTGCTGTAGAGACAAGGCCTCACTACGTAGCCCAGTCTCCTACACCTGGCCTCAAGCAATCATCCGGCCCAGTCTCCCAAAGTGCTGGGATTACAGGCGTGAGCCACTGAGTCCAGGCTATTATTACTATTTATTTCCTTCTTCCTCCCTGGAGCCCCATACTAGGACAAGGCTACATTAGGCACTCTCACTACATGTCTAGATTCCCTTCTTAGCCCTTCCCGTGCCCTATACTTTTATATCCCCCATGGGATTAATGAGGGCTGTCACTTCCTCTCTAGGCTGACTGTGGGCCATGCAAGTGGCGCCTGGCCTGTTTGCTGGCCACAGCATTACTAGATCCAGTACCTGGCACTTCAGAATTGCTCAACATGTTTTTTCTTTATGCCGAGAAATGCATCTTTTTTTTTTTTTTAACTTTTTTTAGAGCCAGAGTCTGTCTTTGTCACCCAGGCTGGAGTACGGTGGCGCAATCACAGCTCACTGCAGCCTTGAACACCTGGGCTCAAGCAATCCTCCCCCCTCAACTTCCTGAGTAGCTGAGACTACAGCCTGGTGTCACCATGCCCAGCTGATTTTTTGTATTTTTTGTAGAGACAGGGTCTCGCTGTGTTATCCAGACTGGTCTCAAACTCCTAGACTCAAGTATCTGCTGCCTGGGCCTCCCAAAGTGTTGGAATTACAGGCATGAGCCACTGTGGCCAGCTGAGAAATGTACGTCAGTATTATGGAGCAAGAGGACAGAGTCATGGTGGTTCTGGGAACAAATACCAAGATTTTAAAATAAACCAGTTTTGAAATAGACATCACAGAGGAGACAGGGAAGTGGCTCAACTCCTCCTCCCTATTGCAGGCGCCTGATATAAGAGCTCAGTAAAAGATGAACCTGGGTGGGTTGCAAGCTGCTGCCTTGGCCTCCTCCAAGCGCTGCAGGGTTTCTGGGACTAAAGGGAGCTCTGTGGATCTTTCTGGGAATGTTCTGGGTGCATGGGCTTGGATCAGCCTGTTTCAGTTCTCCACAGATCAAGAGAACTTGCCAGGGCCTGGGCGGCCCTCTGTGATCCAGCCCTGCCCATCTTGCAGTTACTGCATGCTTTTCTCCTGTCCTGTCATGCTCCAGCCTCAATGGTCTGTTCCCAACATGCCATGCTCACAGCCTTTGCACTTGCTGTTCCTTCTGCCTAGAAGGCTTTTCCCTCAGCTCTTCACAAGTCTGACTCCTCATCATTTAGGTCCCAGCTCAACTGAGACCCTAGAGAGGTCTTCCCTGAAGTCCCCACCCTCAACTCTCCATCATTGCAGAAAGTTCTATTGGGTACCACTGCTCTTGACCACAGACATGCATTACATTTTCCTACTTCTGTCCTTTGCTCATGTTATTTGCTTTGCCTGGAATCCTTTACCTGACCTTAATAGAAATCCAACTCATGTAGAATTTGGCAATATGTTAAAAGTTTTAAAATTAGTTCAGCAATGCCACTTGTCAGAATGTATCCTTAAGGAAATAACTGTTGATGTATGCAAAGATTTAGCTACAAGGATGTTCAGTGCAACACTGTTTATAATAGCAAAAATAGAGGCTGTGTGCAGTGGCTCATGCCTGTAACCCCAACACATTGGGAGGCTGAGGGAGGTGGATTGCTTGAGCCCAGGAGTTTGAGAGCAGCCTGGGCAACACAGGGAGACTGGTCTCTGAAAAAAAAAAATGAAAAAAGAGGCCGGGTGCAAGCTCACGCCTGTAATCCCAGGACTCTGGGAGGCCGAGGCGGGCGGATCATGAGGTCAGGAGATAGAGATCATCCTGGCTAACACAGTGAAACCCTGTCTCTACTAAAAAATTACAAAATATTAGCCAGGCGTAGTGCCGGGCGCCTGCAGTCCCAGTTACTCGGGAGGCTGAGGCAGGAGAATGGCGTGAACTTGGGAGGCAGAGCTTTCAGTGAGCCGAGATCACGCCACTGCACTCCAGCCTGGGCGACAAAGCGAGACTCCGTCTCAAAAAAAAAAAAAAGAAAGAAAGGAAAAAGAAATTGAGGCTGGATGCAGTGGCTCACGCCTGTAATCCCAGAACTTTGGGGGACCAAGGTGGAAGGGTCAGTTGAGGCCAGGAGTTTGAGACCAGCCTGAGCAACATAGTGAGACCCTCATCTCTTAAAAAAAAAAAAAAATTTAGCCCAGTGTGGTGGTGCAAGCCTGCAGTCCCAGCCACTCAGGCTGAGGTGGAAGGATCACTTGAGCTCAGGAAGTCAAGGCTGCAGTGGGCAGTGATTGTGCCACAGCACTTCAGTCTGGGTGACAGAGCAAGACCCAGTCAAAAATAAATAAATAAAGTCCCCTGAAGTTATAAAGACCAAACAGTCTAGAAAAGGGCTTGACAGAGTGAGCACTCAACAAACATCAGCTGCTTTTATGCATAGGAGAGTAGAGAGGATTTTTGCCGAAACTTTGAGCAGCTGCTTCTAGGTAGAGAGATTAAAATGATTTCGTTTTCTTCTTTTGGTTTATCTCCCTTTCCCAAGTTTTATCTTATGAACATGTACTTCTTTTGAAATAAGGGAGAAAGACAATAAGAGATATATTTTTTTAAATCTTCAAGGCTCAACTCAAGTGATGGTCCTCCATGAAGCCTTTTTTCCGTGATTCTCGGGTCCTCCCCCGCCCCGGATCCCACCCAGCCTTGTAGGTGTCTGGTTATACTGTCCACTAGAGAGCAAAGCGTCTCTGGGGTCTGCAGCAGCAGGTCTGATGAACAAACAAGGAAGGGAGGGAGCCTGTACCCCCACCACTTCCTCAGGGGAGCTTGCCTCAAGTTTGCTACAGAGCATCCGGACAGAAGCCACTGGTCAGCACTGACGTTCCACGATGAGCCCAGAGGATGTGATGATCATCTGCCCATTATTTTTACTCTCGGACCCCCCACCTCCGGAGCTTGGGGGTCCCTGTGTGTCAGTGGGAACCGGGAGGAGCTGAGCATGAGTGCTAGCTGCGTTTGCGAGATTTCAGGGGTTTTGAGCTAAGCCAGCGGTGCTCCGCGTCAGCCCTCCTCCCTCCCCAGTCCCCGCCGCATGTTCTTTTTCTTTGGGCGGTGGGTTGGGCAATTATGCTCTGCGGCGACCGCGACCGTAAGATCTGAGTGCCAAGGCGCTCCGCCCCTCCGTGCTAATCTAGTAAGCGTGTGGGCTTTTCTTTTCTTTCTTTCTTTCTTTTTTTTTTTTTGAGACGGAGTCTCGCTCTGTCGCCCAGGCTGGAGTGCAATGGCGCGATCTCGGCTCACTGCAACCTCCGCCTCCCGGGTTCAAGCGATCCTCCTGCCTCAGCCTCCTGAGTAGCTGGGATTACAGGCGCGCGCCACCACGACCGACTATTTTTTGTATTTTTAGTAAAGATGGGGTTTCACCATGTTGCCCAGGCTGGTCTCGATCTCCTGACCTGGTGATCCGCCCGCCTCGGCCTCGCAAAGTGCTGGGAATACATGTTTAAGCCACCGCGCCTGGCCGAGTGTGGGCTTTCAAGTCCAACGTTCAGGTTCAAATTCTGCCTCCCCACCTGCCAACTCCAAAAGTTAAACTTTCGTGTGCCTCTGTGTTCTTATCTGCAGAATGGAGATAACGAAGAAAACAGCATCTAGGAGGAAAGGCTGAAATCCGCTCGAGGTACGACGGTAATGGTTTCTATTTCTAGCCCGAGACACGAGAGGCTAGCCAGGGAAGCTGTCGGCGGGCGCTACAGAGCCGCGGGAGGGCCCCGTTTATTCCCCCAAAACCAGAGCCCGGAAAGCGCCCCCGCCCCGGCGCGTCCCGCCCGCGTCCCAGCCCGACTCCTGGTTTCCCGCCCTGTCCCGGCCTGGGCCCAGCCTAGCCCGCCCCCGAGCGGGCGTCTCCCTCCGGCTCCAGGGAGCGGAAAGGGTTGGGCCGGTGGGAGGAGCCCAAGGCCGGTGAGGACGGACGCCGCGGGTCGAAGGGGCCGAAGAACTCGGCGGCGAAGGTGACCACGTCCTCCGGCTGGCGCAGCAGCAGGAAGAGCAGGAAGTCGGAGATGAGCGCGTGGGCTTCGGGGTGCTGCCGTAGATAGCTGGCGTGGCCGAGCCGGAGCTCCTCCTGGCGGGGGACAGAGCCAGAGCCTCAGCCGGACGGGATCCCCGCGCCCCAGGAGCCCCCACCCACTCGCTCCAAGGAGAGCTAAGGGGCACTGGAGACTTCTAGCCCCTGTGGGTGTGCATTTCAATCAGGGGCAGAGAGATCAGTAATGAATTTAAGGCCGATGGGGGAATGGGAACCCCAGGCTGGTGGAGCCTGCCCTCACCTTACGGTCCAGGAACTTCGAATAGAGCTCCATATCCTCCTCCCACACCGGGGGCTTCTTCTCAAACACTGGGCGTGGCTCAATCTCATCTGGGTGGAGAACAAAGAAGGCTGGGCGTCCCCACCCCAGAACCTTCCCTGGATACACAGCGGGATCCCGAGAACATCCAAACAGAAGGCTCAGGTGAAACCCCAGGATTCTGCACACATGGGCAGAGTTGCAGGAAGGGACTCCCAGTAAGAAAGATCCTCCTCTTACTGCTTGGGGTCAGAGGCTGGAGGGCAGATGTTCTCCAGCTGATTCCAGGCTCCTGTCCCGCACACTCGGTCCAGCCCCCTGCATCCTGGAAGGCCCAGGTTTCCCCACTCCCCTTCACATTCCCTGGATGCCCAAGGCCTGGGCTTCACTCACCCTCTTCCCTCAAGATGGGCATCTTGGTGATGATGCAGCATCCTGGGGAGCCCACCTGTATTCTCTTGGCCAGGTGCCTGGAGTGCAACACAACATGCGAGAGTGAGAATCTTCCCAGGCAGCCTGGTATGGACTGAATTGTTGTTCTAACCCCCAGTGTGGTGGTATTTGGAGGTAGGGCCTTTGGGGAGGTCATTATGTTACATGCAGTCATAAGGGTGGGGCCCTAATCAGATAGGATTGGTTCTCTTATAAGAAAAGGAAGAGATGCCAGAGAGCTTTCTCTTCACTCATGCACAGAAGAAAGGCCATGTGAAGACATATTGAGAAGGCAGCCATCTGCAAGCTAGGGAGAGAGCCCTCACCAGAAACCAACTCTGATGGCACCATGATCTTGGACTTCCAGCCTTCCTGCAAATACATTTCTCTTGAAGCCACCCAGCCTGTGGTATTTTGTTATGGCAGCCTAAGCTGACTCATACATGACAGTGCCCCTTGAGAGACCTGTCCTGGGCCTCTTTACTTCTGCCTCTCTCTCTTGTTTTTTGAGTTCCTGGGTGGTGGTCATTTCTGGATCTCCACATAACACACAGGGCTTGGCAAGTATTAGGCTCCCCATTTAAAAAAAACAAAAAGGATCTTTAGAGGTACAGCACTAGTAAATCATGGAGCCTCTTGGCCAGGCACGGTGGCTCATGCCTGTAATCCTAGCACTTTGGGAGGCTGAGATGGGTGGATCACTTGAGGTCAGGAGTTTTGAGACCATCCTGGCCAACATAGTGAAATGCCATCTGTACTAAAAATACAAAAAACCGGGCAGACATGGCAGGCTCCTGTAATCCCAGCTATTTCGGTGGCTGAGGCATGAGAATCACTTGAACCTGGGAGGTGGAGGTTGTAGTGAACCAAGATTGTATCACTGTATTCCAGTCTGGGCAACAGAGCAAGACTGTCTCAAAAAGAGAAAGAGGCCTGTCACAGTGGCTCACGCTTGTTGCAGTGGCTCATGCCTGTAATCCCAGCACTTTAGGAGGCCAAGATGAGTGGATCACTTGAGGTCAGGTGTTCGAGACCAGCCTGGCCAACATGGTGAAACCCCGCTTCTACTAAAAATACAAAAGTTAGCCAGGCATGGTGGCAGGCACCTGTAGTCCCAGCTACTTGGGAGGCTGAAGCAAGGGGATCACTTGAACCCGGAAGGCAGAGGTTGCAGTTAGCTAAGATCATGCCATGGCATTCCAGTCTAGGCAACAGAGCGAGACTCCATCAAGAAACAGGGAGAGAGGAAGGAGGGAGGGAGGAAGGGAGGGAAGGAGGGGAGGAAAGAAGGAAGGAGGGAGGGAGGGAGGGAGGGAGGGAAGGAAGGAAGGAAGGAAGGAAGGAAGGAAGGAAGGAAGGAAGGAAGGAGACAGAGAAAGAAAAGAAAAATTATGAAATCTCCTGCTATACGGCATTCAAAATAGAAAGGTTGGCCTGGAGCTGTGGTGCATACCTGTAGTCCTAGCTACTAGGAAGGCTGAAGCAGGGGGATTGCTTGAGCCCAGGAGTTGGAGGCTGCAGTGGGCTATGAGTGCACCAAAACCAAAAACATACTAAGTTATGAGATAAAGCCAACAATGTTTTGATTACCTTTTCCCCAGTGTAGCGATCATGTCAATACGTATTCTGAAATTTTAAGAAATAAACTCGGCTGGACTCTGTCTCAAATAGAAACAAAAAACCTCTTTCTTCCACCTGAATTTTCTTTGCTGTCCCCTAGGCTGGAGTGCAGTGGCACGATCTCGGCTCACTGCAAGCTCTGACTCCTGGGTTCACACCATTCTCCTGCCTCAGCCTCCCGAGTAGCTGGGACAGGTGCCCGCCACCATACCTGGCTAATTTTTTGTATTTTTAGTAGAGACGGGGTTTCACCGTGTTAGCCAGGATGGTCTCAATCTCCTGACCTTGTGATCCGCCTGCCTTGGCCTCCCAAAGTGCTGGGATTACAGGCGTGAGCCACCACTCCCGGCCCTGAATTTTCTTATGATTTGGAGCCAGTGCTTTGCTGGAGACTGCATGGCAGCCTGCCACAGGCAACTCTTCCAGCACAGTGATTTCATCAGGTGTGCAGTCATTCAAACCTTGGTGGTTTTCAATATTACCCCTTACACAGTGGTGGCTTCACTAGTTACACCTCAGGCCTGTGGTGTGCAGTGAGGTTTGGGAGGCGCTGTGAGGGTTAAGAGGACGAGCAAATAAATGAAGAGTGAATGATATGGATAAAGCAGAGGGACACTCCTATCTCAATGCCAGCTCTTCCTGGTGCTATCCCCAGAAGCAGCTGGTCTCCTTGAGCACCTACAAGCTCAGCACCATCCCTCTGGGCCCACCATCAGCAGCTCACCCATCGGAGAGCAGGTAGTACTGGCAGGACATGGGGATGCCCTCTTCTGAGTGGACAGTCTGCTCCACGATGAAGACTTCGGCTTGCTGATGGTCTACCTGGATGGTCTGGAAGCCCAGGTCTTGCTGGCAACAGCCAAAATTGGGGGGTGGGAGGTAAGGTGGATGCCCGCCAAGGGCTCTCCATTATCTCAGCCTTTTCTGTATCTCATAACCTCCCAACATTTGAGGTTGCATCTCCAAACCTCCAAGCTCAGTTGGCGACCCCTCATAGGGAGCTAGCTCCAGGTTGCCCGTGCCCTGACCCTTCCCATGTCATCACGCTGACCAAGTGCTTCTAGTTGGCAAATTCTGTTACAGGGATGAGAAGCAGTATGGGGAGGGGTGTGGGAGTGGAGAGGGAGGATGAGCTACTAGGGCCAGTGGGTGGAGGTAAAGTGAGGCTCAGAGGTGTGAGACCAGACAGATTTGTGGCCACCTCAGACCTGTGCTGTTGCTGGCAGGCTGTCCCTGTTGTAATTAAAACTTAAACCCCTGTTATAGCTGCGGCTATGGAGAGAAAAGTGCTAATGTTAAACACATGTTTCAAAGAACACGGAGGGGAATGGATTGTGTTTGTTCATGTCAAATGTATTGCTGCTTGGGGTGTTTTGATAGACAAGTCTGGAATGTAATTTACAAAGATGGTCAAAGAAACACAAATCAGCCCCCATAGTGTCTCACTGGAAATTGTGTGTTCAGTGACACGGCTCTAAAATCACCTATTGCAGCAAGTCCTAGGCATGTGATCATGAAATTTTAGTTAAAAACAAAAAACAAAACAGAAATGGAACACCCTCTGGGGTTAAGAAATAATAAAGGAAGGGCCGGGCGCAGTGGCTCACGCCTGTAATCCCAGCACTCTGGGAGGCTGAGGCAGGTGGATCATGAGATCAGGAGTTTAAGACCAGCCTGGCCAACATGGTGAAACCCCATCTCTACTAAAAATACAAAAATTAGCCAGGCGTGGTGGCACATGTCTGTATTCCTAGCTACTTGGGAGACTGAGGCAGGAAAATAGCTTGAAGTCAGGAGGCGGAGGTTGCAGTGAGCCAAGACTGTGCCACTGCGCTCCAGCCTGGTGACAGAGCGAGACTCTGTCTCAAACAAACAAGCAAACAAATGAAATAATAAAGGAATATTTCAGTAAAGTTGGACAGTTATACTTCCTAAAGTTAAAAAATGATTTATTTTTATTTATTTATTTATTTATTTATTTACCTTTTTGAGATGGAGTCTTGCTCTGTCACCAGGCTGGAGTGCAGTGGCACAATCTCGGCTCACTGCAACCTCCGCCTCCTGGGTTCAAGTGGTCTCCTGCCTCAGTCTCCCAAGTAGCAGGGACAACAAGCATGCACCACCACATCCAGCTAATTTTTTGTATTTTTAGTAGAGATGGAGTTTCAACATGTTGACCAGGATGGTCTCAATGTCATGACCTTGTGATCTGCCCGCCTCAGCCTCCCAAATTGCTGGGATGACATGAGCTCATCCTTTTTTATGACTGCATAGTATTCCATGGTGTATATGAGCCTCATTTTCTTTATACAGTCTATCACTGATGGGCATTTGAGTTGGTTTCAAGTCTTTGTTATTCCGGATACTGCTGCAATAAACATACATGCATATGAGTCTTTATAGTAGAATGACTTATAATCCTTTGGGTATGTACCCAGTAATGGGATTACCCAGTAAGTCAAATGTATTTCTAGTTCTAGAACCTTGAGGAATTGCCACACCGTCTTCCACAATGGTTGAACTAATTTACACTCCCACCAACAGTGTAAAAGCATTCCTATTTCTCCACATCCTCTCCAGCATCTGTTGTTTCCTGACTTTTTAATGATCACCATTCTAACTGGCATGAGATGGTGTCTCATTGTGGTTTTGATTTGCATTTCTCTAATGACTAGTGATGATGGGCTTTTTTTCGTAGATTTGTTGGCCGCATTAATGTCTTCTTTTGAAAAGTGTCTGTTCATATCCTTTGTCCACTTTTTGATGGGGATTTTTTTTTTTCTTGTAAATTTGTTTAAGTTCCTTGTAGATTCTGGATATTAGCCCTTTTTCAGATGAATAGATTGCAAAAATTTTCTCCCATTCTGTAGGTTGCCTGTTCACTCTGATGATAGTTTTTAACAAGTTTTTAAGTCAAATTTACTTTTTAGAGTGGTTTCTTTGTTAGCAATGTGGAGAATTGTGAGACGCATGGCATTAGTTGATAAAAATTGTAATCAGAAAGAAGTCAGTGTCCAGAAAAGATATGACAAGCACAGAGGAGTAGATACTAAATAATAAAATTTTAAAATATTTACTAGACATTAGGAATAGAGTGAGAGAGTAGCACATTGAATTTAGTTAATGGAGGAGTATTTTGATCTAAATATGCTAGAATAATATTCTGCCTTTGAAAATCTTCTTCCCCCTGGTGGAATTTCCCCTTGAACTAGAGATAGATGTGAGGAGAAAACTGGCTAGTAATATGAAGGCAAGTAGCGGGCAAGTCACGTGAGACCGGAATTTATTAAATGTTTTCTTCCAGTATCAATTAGCCAGGCTCATTGAGCATAATGATATCATGTACTGATAAATTATGAAAATTAGTTGTGGCTATTTCAAAATAGGAAGTATTGTTCAACAGCTATACAAGCACTATAAAAATTAAGAGGTTTTTGTCCAATGTTAAATAATACAGTCTTTTGATTACTATAGTATGTTTCTTCCTATTTCTTTCTAATAATATGCTTTGTGAAGGAATGCCATAATTGTGGTTTCAATATAGAGTCATTTTTAAAATGCCAATCCAAATTTGACAAAATACATAAGAAGTGCTTCTTTCATAAAAACAAACACTGCAGACAGAAGGTTTAAAATGAGAAAC
>NW_016818301.1:2081809-2109795 GCF_001698545.2 Rhinopithecus bieti
AACATCCCTGAGAAAGAGAATGCGCCCCTGAGGGTAGGCCTCTAAAATGGCTGCTTTGGGGCAGCTGTCTTTTATGGTCGAAGACAAAGGGATAAAATAAGCCCTGGTTTCCCGTAGCGTTCCCAGGCTTATTAGGATGAGGAAATTCTCACCTAATAAATTTTGGTCAGACCAGTTGTCTGCTCTCAAACCCTGTCTCCTGATAAGATGTTATCAATGACAATGTGTGCCCGAAACTTCATTAGCAATTTTAATTTCACCCCGTCCTGTGGTCCTGTGATCTTGCCCTGCCTCCATTTGCTTTGTGACATTTTGTTACCTTGTGAAGCATGTGATCTCTGTGACCCACACCCTATTCGTGCACTCCCTCCCCTTTTGAAAATTGCTAATAAAACTTGCTGGGTTTATGGCTCAGGGAGCATCACGGAACCTGCCGACATGTGACGTCTCCCCTGACACCCAGCTTTAAAATTTATCTCTTTTGTACTCTTTCCCTTTCTCAGACCAGCCAATGCTTAGGGAAATAGAAAAGAACCCATGTTGAATATCGGGGTGGGGTTTCCCCGATACGGACTCCTGGTTTCATCTAATCTGGTCCCTTCTCAGGGTTCTGAAGAGGACATTGTGAAAGAAAATAAATCTTGGGACCCCAAATCACTGAGCCAAAGGGAAGTCAAGCTGGGAGCTGCTTCAGGCAAAGCTGCCTCCCATTTTATTCCTAAATAAGGTAGCTACTAAGAGAAAAAAAAGCTACATACCTCCCTCACTATTTGCCCACAAGGAAATTGCTTGTGGACAAAGGAGAGGCAGAACTCAAAGTCATCCCTCTGCTCACGTGGATAAGTGCATATCTGATGGCTTTCTCTGCTCTATTGTTTCACTAAGCCAGACTAAAGCATAAGTGACTACTTTTCTACCCCCCATCACATGTAAATTGTGTATTCAGTGAAAGGCTAATCAGAAACTTAAAAGCATGTCTCTTATCTACCTATGACTTGGAAGCCCCTCCCTGCCTCGAGTTGTCCTGCCTTTCCCAACAAACCAATGTACATTTTTTATTTTATTTTTTTTTGAGATGGAGTCTTGCTCTGTCACCCAGGCTGGAGTGCAGTGGCATGATCTCGGCTCTCTGCAAGCTCCGCCTCCCAGGTTCACGCCATTCTCCTGCCTCAGCCTCCCAAGTAGCTGGGACTACAGGCACCCACCACCACGCCTGGCTAATTTTTTGTATTTCTAGTAGATACGGGGTTTCACTGTGTTAGCCAGGATGGTCTCGATCTCCTGACCTCGTGATCTGCCCACCTTGGCCTCCTGAAGTGCTGGGATTACAGGTGTGAAGCACTGCACCTGGTGAACCAATGTATATCTTACATGTGTTGATTGATGTTTCATGTCTCCTTAAAATGTATACAACCAAGCTGTGGGCTGGGCGTGGTGGCTCATGCCTGTAATCCCAGCACTTTGGGAGGCCAAGGCGGGCGGATCACCTGAGGTCGGGAGTTTGACATTAGCCTGGCCAACATGGAAAACCTCCCCTCTACTAAAATACAAAATTAGCCAGGCGTGGTAGCGCATACCTGTAATCCCAGCTACTCGGGAGGCTGAGGCAGGAGAATTACTTGAACCCGGTAGGTGGAGGTTGCAGTGAGCCGAGATCGCACCAGTGCACTCCAGCCTGGGCAACAAGAGTGAAACTCTGTCTCAAAAAAAAAACCAAAAAACAAACAAACAAAATAAAACAAGCTGTGCCCCAATCACTTTGGGCACATGTCCACAGGACCTCCTGAGGCTGTGTCATGGATGTGTCCTTAACCTTGGCAAAATAAAGTCTCTAAATTGATTGGGACCTGTCTCAGATACTCTGGGTTCACAGTGTGGAGTGCAACTCCCATCTGCCTCTCATCCTTACCTCACCCTCCTTGATGCTTCTGGTCACAGCCAGCTGATCATCCTGCTTCAGCAAACTTGTCTTCCGTTCCATGGGGAGGATGAGGAACTGAGGGCCAGAGCATGCCAGGGAGGATCAGGGACTCCCTGGGTCCCCAGAGGTCACCTGACCCTTCTCCATTAATGAGAAAACTGAGGTTTAAAGATTGTGACTTAAAAAAACAGCAGCTGGGCCAGGCGCGGTGGTTCACGCCTGTAATCCCAGCACTGTGGGAGGCCAAGGCGGGCAGACCACGAGGTCAGGAGATCGAGACCATCCTGGCTAACACGGTGAAACCCCGTCTCTACTAAAAATACAAAAATTAAGCTGGGCGTGGTAATCCCAGCTGCTCGGGAGGCTGAGGCAGGAGAATGCCTGTAATCCCAGCTACTCGGGAGGCTGAGGCAGGAGAATTGCTTGAACCCGGAAGGTGAAGGTTGCAGTGAGCTGAGATTGTACCACTGCACTCCCGCCTGGGTGATAAGAGCAAGACTCTGTCTCAATAATAAAAATAATAACAATAAATTAGGGCCAGGCACGATGGCTCACGCCTGTAATCCCAGCACTTTGGGAGGCCGAGATGGGCAGATCACAAAGTCAGGAGATCAAGACCATCCTGGCTAACACGGTGAAACCCCGTCTCTACTAAGAATACAAAAAATTAGCTGGGCGTGGTGGCAGGCGCCTGTAGTCCCAGCTACTTGGGAGGCTGAGGCAGGAGAGTGGTGTGAACCCGGGAGGCGGAGCTTGCAGTGAGCTGAGATCGGGCCACTGCACTCCAGCCTGGGCGACAGAGCGAGACTCTGTCTCAAAAAAAAAAAAAAAAAAAATTAAAAGTAATGCTGGCAATATTTTTCTTCATTCAAAAGAAAAATACTAAATACAAATATAGTTTCTACTTAGTACGCAACAATCTATCTTGAAAAGTGCAATGTCTCTGAGCAATGTCTTCTAGAAATAAGGATAACATGGGATAACTCCTGTTGGAGTGCAGTGGCACAATCTCGGCTTACTGCAACCTCCGCCTCCCAGATTCAAGCAATTCTCCTGCTTCAGCCTCCTGGGTAGCTGGGATTACAGGCACAAGCCAACATACCTGACTAATTTTTTTGTATTTTTAATAGAGACAGGTTTTGCCATGTTGGCCAGGCTGGTCTCGAACTCCTGACTTTAGGTGATCCACCCACCTCGGCCTCCCAAAGTGCTGGGATTATAGGCGTTAGCCACTGTGCCAGGCCTTACTTTCTTTCTAAGCAGAAAAATAAGATGATTAAGATGATTTTTAACCTGTACCCAAAGGCACAGACAATACAAATGTAATCTATTTTGATGATTGATAATCATATGTATTTACTTAATTTGAACAAAGTCATGATTTTTTGCTCTTTAAACAAACTATAACTGAATCTCTTTAACTTTTGTATTTAAAATGATTTAACTTTGAAGTCACTTCTTGAAGCCATTAATTCATCTTTTTAACACTACTTCTGGTGACTTTAATCCACACACACATTGTACATGAGTCATACTGGTGCCGTGTGGTTCAATTCATTATATTTTGAAAAGTACTCTACGGTCAAATTAACTTTGAGAAACACGCTTCAAGCAATTTCACTGTTTGCCCGATTTGAATTTTCGCAAACTTCAAACAGGATACGTAAATTAATAGATGCTTTTTTACAAATTTCACATATACTCATAGGAAGAAAACAAGCTATCCAGGGGTGTCAGAGATTAGCTAGCTGACAGGCAGACAGATGCCAAGAATTTGCTCCACAATTTAAAGGGCTACAATCAGGATAACAGAAGTGTGAGAAACAGACTCAGACAGCTTGAGGGTTTCTGTTTCCCAGAAGGAATACCAATGGAAGGGATACCACTGCCCATTACTATATCTTTATGTTCTGAATAGCCATATCCAAGCAGCTTTACTGTGTGAGATTCCTGAAGAATTAGAACTACTGCCACTTCCCTCGATGATTCACTTGTAATGCCAACTTATGAGTCTGAAGGCACGCAAAGGAGGTTGAGGGTCTTCTGAACTAGCAGGAAAAAAAGCTGAAATAACATTATTTTCTGAGAAGGTAATCTATTTTAATCCAAACAAATCCATTGGGCTAGACCATTCTATCCCATATCTAAGCAATGGCTGCAATATCAAAATGTTCCTAAAAATTAGTACATGCCAAACTCTATAAACTTATTTTCAGGCTATGACTTTACTTTTAATAACATAAATGAGTTCAGTGGGACTTATTTTAATTATTTTGAAGCGGTTTATTTTAGTAAATATAATAGTCCCCACATGGAAAGCTACAACCATGCCAAAATTTTCTAGGAGGAGATAAAACCCTATTTATAGACCTATCAGTTGCTCCTTGCTTAGGTTGTAACATAGTTTCCACTTTAAGCCTGATATGACCTCCCTGGACTTCTCTGGTCTCTAATAATCCTTTCATCCTGAAGTTTCCCACATTTATCTTTATCTCCACCGGGTACTTAAGTTAAGCTAGTATGGGTTGGCGGAAGGGAGAAGGAAAGAATCGCCTTTGTAAAAGCCATCTTCTACAGAAGAGTTTTAGGTAATTTTCAGGAACTTAAAAAATGAAAGACAGAAGTTCTTCACTTGGTGGGCTTTTTTGGGAGCGATCACCTCATAAATATTCAACGATCATCAGGAATACTGCTACACAGTCATCAATGCGTGTGGGAAATGGAAATGGCAATATGGCCTACGGGTGTCTTAATCGGCGTCTGAGTTTGCATCTTTTAAAAATCCAACAAGAGTAAAGTTATTTTAACACAGAGGATACTACGTTCTCTAATCAAAGGAAAGCTACTCAAGGGAGCCAAAATATAAATAAATATAAGAAATTTTTCCTAAAAATTGTGATCTCAGGGATTAAGTTGTTATTATTGGTGTTGTTTACATTAGCTACTGGTATCTTTACAATCCTCACTTAAAATGCTAATTGGTGGAATCTCCCCTTCCCAATCTCTGCCTATGACTCCATCAACAATTTTAGAAGGTATAAGTATCTTATTCTAATCCAATGAGCCATTTTCAATTTCCTTTCATTAGCAGTGGCAAGACCCATATCTCATCTCACCCCAGCCCTTCCCCACTCCATACTCTGGATAAAACTGTTAATGAACCCTGTTTTTACTGCTCTGGCAAATCCTAACCCCTTTCATCTCTGAACCCCAATAACATTTGCTGGTCTTGGTTCACTCATTTGTTTTTTTTAATCTTAAATATATACTTTTTTGCTAATCCCATGTTTGCAGGTCTTGTATCCTGAATGAGACTGCAAATTCTATTCAACTGTAAAGGCCTAGTGGGCAATGACACATCTTACTCATCTCAGCATCACCAGTTGGTCATGCCAACTGACTAGCATATAACAGGCACATAATAAATATTATGGAAATATTTGCTGAGGTGATCTGGATGGCAGAAACAGTGTACTATGTATACTTCTCTTATATGAATCTCTCAGAGCACACCACTGGGAAAGCCCAACACAACATGCGGCAGAGCTAAATCACAAGCAACTCCTGAAGAGAGGAAGGGAGAAGAACATGAGCATTAATTAATACCAACCCATCTTTCATTAGATTCCCATCAACATTCTCAGGAGCTAAAAGACATGGTGTGAACACAGGATGTACCAAGTGATAAGAGCAAGCAATACATTTCCTCACCCCAAGAAAATTCTTCCACTTTTTCTATCTACCTATATCTTACTTAACCTTTAAGGCCTATCCACCCCAATTCACAGTGAAATCCCCTAAGCTCTCCAGTACCTGAGGATGAGCAGCTATTTAGCATTTTCACTTAAAACAAGGGATGGATCTAAACTTTAACAAAAATAATTCAAAATAAATACCAGTAAAAGTTACTGATTGTAAAAGTTGGCAAACACCAGCAAATACTTCTCTTAATTTTTTTCAGTTGTTAAATTTATCACATAAAATGTATTTCCCTTTTTAAAAGAAGACATATGGGTTTTCTGGGGTGATCTGAGCTGAGGCATGATCATGGATGATCAAAAACTCTCAAGATCATATCCCAGAGGCAGCATGACACTGAAGAAAGAAGTGAGGTTTGAAAGTGAAACAGACCTACAAATTGCCAAATCACCATTCATTAGCAGTGACCTTGAGCAAGTACTTTAACCCCTCTTAACCTGTTGTGTAATCAACAAATGCAGAATTAAGATGAAAACTAGAAATAATGTACATAAAACACCTAGGCCAGTGCCTCTCTTAATAAATTTCAATTGTTAATGGTTTTGTCTATTGTCATTTTTCTTAGCCCACAACAAATGACAGAAAATGATTTATTGGCAAATCCGACATTTTAGGGTTTCTACTGTAATTTTTTTTAAATTGGAAGCAACAAAATATCAATAAGAACTCACCTTTAAAAAGCTATTTTCTCTGTGAATTTAAAAGTAAACTCTGGTCAGTTGCAGTGGCTAATGCCTATAATCCCAGCACTTTGGGAGGCAGAGGCGGAAAGGAAGATTGCTCGAGCCCACGAGTTCAAGATCAGCCTGAGCAACATAGTGAGACAGAGTCTCAGTAAGATCTGCAGGAAGATCTGCAGGAAGAGAAACACAAAGTGTTCTCTTGGGTAAGGTGTATCTATTAAATCAGATGGCTAGGATAATTTACAAGCAAAAAAATAAAGCTCTTTAAGGGAGCGCCTAACAGGATATATATATCCTGTTATTTCTTTTATATATATATATATAAAATTATATCACTATTATATGTGTGTATATGCATGTGTGTGTACATACAGAGATATACATATATATATGGTTTACTCCTACCTAGAGTTTCTATTATCTATAAATCTATGTAGATTTATAGATACAGATTCTAATCTATAGATACAGATTTATAGATACAGATATCATAGAAATTCCACATAGGGATAAACCCAATATTGTAGTATCTATGTCATAGAAAGGCTATGGGTAAAGATAATTTTTTAACCTAATCAAAATTCTGCTCCTCCCTCAAACCAGGGATATTTACCTGACAATCACAAGCCAAAGGGAAAGAGAAAAGACAATATCTGCCTGTCTGAGAAAATGGGCATGAGGAAGGGGTGGGCAGAGCTGGCTATAAACGATGGGAATTTCTTTATGGAGGAAGGAGACAACTGACTGCGGCACCATCTTCTTTTGCTGCTTTCAGGTGATGGAGTAATCCCTAAGTCATTTACTTGCTCTAGTAGCAGGGCTGTGAAAAAGGAGAGAGTAATGTTTGGTCCTCCTACAGGGCAAGACTAAAAGCTGTGAAGGAGTTAAAGCTTTCAGAATATTAGAGTGAAAATGCTGGCAGGACTTCTAGGGCTTTTTTAGCTAGCCTAGTGGAATGGAAGAGTCTGGGCATTAGAGCCAGATGGGCCTTCCTAGCTAAGTGACCTTGGGCAAGTTAGACAGCCTCTCTAGCCTACACTTTTCTCATCTACACAATTGGGTTAACAGCATTTGCCCTGCAGAGTCATAAGAATTTAATAAGGTAACAAATAAACAAACTGCTTCAGAATAGGCACTCAATACAGGTTAAATGCTTTTCCCCTAAACCTCAGGCTAGCGATAAAATGCCCCTGGAATATATAGTGATATACCATACATGCTCATTTTCTCCTTTTCCTCCACTTGCATAAAGAGAAGCAAGTCCAAAAAGAGAAAACAACTTTTCCGAGGTTGCAATACAAGTTACTGGCAGAACTGGGGCTAAAAGCCAGTTCCTTCAAGTTCAGTGCAATGTACCTTGCCTCATTAGGAACAATCCCTTAGGGATGGGCTCTGAGAGTAGATGCAAACAAGAAAACAAGCTAACCACAATGTCCGCCATTCCCTGTGATTCAGATACCTAAGAGTTAAACATTTAGTCTCAGCTAGGGCTCCGGAGTTGGCTGACTCCTTAGGCACTGAAATCCATTCCTCTATGTGATTGGTTGGTTCCCAAAGGGGTGGGGAAGAGGAAAAGGGAGAAGAATGTCACCCGATCCCCAGGGGTAAACAACAGCAAAAACATCTGCTCAGGTTTTCAACTAAATCTGTGAAATATTTTTGAACACTTGACCACCAAACTTGAAAAACTGTTAACTACTGACCTTAATCAAAAAGGTTGTTCTGTAATGACCAGATCCTTAGTAATGCAATCTGGACAAACAAATGCAAAAGGACAGTTTAATATTTCTCTAGCACAAAATTAGTACCCAATGCTCGCGTGCTCTAGGTGCTTGCAATCGACACTGCCACCAACCCTCCTCCCCCTTTGCCATTACAGAGAGAAACCAGCCTGCTTGCTTCCACCCTACCATTTTACTCGAACTCTGCCATTTCGGAAACATGACAGGACTACACAATCACATTCTCTCCTCTGAGCCACCTCCTTTAAGAGGAGCCCCATCCCCTTGTAACTCTCTGTAATTACGTTAGCACACATGTGCAGGGCAGAAAGAAGGGAAGGTTTGGGGAGGAAGAAACCCAATACCCTGCCAAATCCATTGGGAAGTCTGCCCACCTTATTAATCCAGGATGGGGCCACTTAACTAAATTAGTTGAGGTAATGCCCTTCAATCCTAGCTAGATTCTTTCCCCAGGGGATAATGCAGGAAGGGTCTGCCTCCTCAAAATCTTATTACCCCAAACAACTTTTTTTCTTCAGAAGTTTCTCTCTCTCATTTCAAAGCTATAAACAAAATACTTCGGTTTTATGCAGGAATCAGAGAGGCAGCTGCTCTCCCTGAGTACACTACAGGGACTCCACATGACTGGTCAGTAAGGAGCTGCTGAAAAGTGCATTCCCTTTGTTCTTATAGCCACAATGAAATTTTAAAGTCCCAATTATGTAAACCAGGGTGAGGGATGAAGAACTACAGTTAAACCAAAGAGAAAGCCTCCTGCGGAATGACTAAAACCTGAAGTCCTTTTACAACCTCAGCCAGTAGAGGAATCAGCTCTAGTTCACCTTAATATGGCCCAGAAAGCAGGATTAAGCCATACCCTCTCCCAGGCCCACCCTAAATAATCTGGAATTGCCGGACAGATCATCTCTCAGAAATTGTGTAGACTACAAATGACCCAAAACCACTCTACACTCACTCAAAGAGGAAAGATTCCTCAATACTGAACACAAGCAAATCAGCTCCAGGAAGTTAAGTGGCAGAGGCTCCTTATGTCTCCTCTTTGTCTCTATTCTTTAATCCCAAAGCCAAATTTAATCTAAATCATGTTACTAATGCCCTGTGCTAACACAGATGTCTCATTTATAAATCCTAGGGAACATAAGTGACTTAGCTCTCTTTCACAGTAATGCTCAGCAAATTAACTACTCAAGGAGGTTCAGTATGATTATTAAAAACACAGGCTTCAGTATCAAGCCAACCTTGATTTAAATGCCTGTTCTACCACTTTCCAGCTCTGTGACTTGCACTTCTCTAAAGCCCAGTTTCTTCAGTGGTAAAATATGGCTTCTACTGTCCACCTTACAGAGAGAAGGGGTGTTTGTTTGTTTCGTTTGTTTGTGACAAGGTCTCACTCTGTTGCTCAGGCTAGAGTGTAGTGGCGTGATCTCAGCTCACTACAACCTCTGCCTCCTGGATTAAAGTAATCCTCGTGGCTCAGCCTCCCAAGTAGTTGGGATTGCAGGCATGGGCCACCACACCCGGCAAATTTTTGTATTTTTAGTAGAGATGGGGTTTCGCCATGTTAGCCAGGCTGGTCTTGAACGCCTAGCCTCATGTGATCTGCCTGCCTCGGCCTCCCAAAGTGCTGGAGTTACAGGCGCGAGCCACCGCGCCCAGCCAGGAGAGTGGTTGTTAATAGTAATGAGGAGTGGGCTGGCCGTGGTGGTGGCTCATGCCTGTAATCCCAGCACTTTGAGAGGCTGAGGCGGGCGGGTCACCTGAGGTCAGAAGCTTGAGACCAGCCTGGCCATCATGATGAAACCCTGTCTCTACTAAAAATACAAAAATTAGCTGAGAATGGTGGCTCATGCCTGTAATCTCAGCTACTGAGGAGGCTGAGGCAGGAGGATCACTTGAGCCCAGGAGGCAGAGGTTTTGCAGCAAGCCGAGATCACGCCACTGCACTCCAGCCTGGGTGATACAGAGAGACTCTATCTGAAAAATTAAAAAAAAAAAAAAGTAATGAAAAGTGGATGGTATGTGCATATCTGCATTAGCACAGTACTTGATGCATAGCAAGCATTCAGTAAATAGTACCTGGTACTATAAATTATTATTAAAGAACATAAAACAACTTCTATAAAGGAATAACACAGCCACCTGACAACCTTATTAGCATTCGTGCACCTTATCCATCCCATCATGAGTGGTAAACAGCATGAGAATGCCAAAATTTATTTAATGACTATGTTGAGCAACTGCTAGGTGATGGGGGAAAAGAGTGAAGGATGTATCCTGTTAAGGAGCTCATGTCGGTAGGGGAAGACACAACAAAAAAGAAGGGAAGGAAGAGAAAGTATTGAAAGGGGTCTCAGTATGGCACTACTACCCAGCTTAAGTGTTCCACTGTGAAGGGGCTGGGTTCAGATCTATCTCGGCAATGAGGGTTATGTTGAATAGATCTGTTAGGGTCATGGGACAGGAAAATGTTGGAAAGCAAGACCCATTCTGGAATTCTGTACACTAAGAATGAGAGGAGGGGACAGTCAAAATGCACAGTGAGAGAAGGATTTTATTTTATCTTTTCTCTTCACATTACGCTAGGCAAAAATCATACCAGGCATAGGCCGGGCGCGATGGCTCAAGCCTGTAATCCCAGCACTTTGGGAGGCCGAGACAGGCGGATCACGAGGTCAGGAGATCGAGACCCTCCTCGCTAACACGGTGAAACCCCGTCTCTACTAAAAAATACAAAAAACTAGCCGGGCGAGGTGGCGGGCGCCTGTAGCCCCAGCTACTCGGGAGGCTGAGGCAGGAGAATGGCTTAAACCCGGGAGGCGGAGCTTGCAGTGAGCTGAGATCCGGCCACTGCACTCCAGCCTGGGCGACAGAGCGAGACTCCGTCTCAAAAAAAAAAAAAAAAAAAAAATCATACCAGGCATAGAGCTGACAACCATGATCAAATATTTTCAGGCAGGAACTACAAGATGACTGCTTGCTAGGTTAGTGTAGCAGCACATATTTATTTTTTAGCAAATAGCCTGCAGCTCTCAAGGAATTATAATCATGTAGTCATGAAGATACTCACCGGACACAGTGCACTGCACGGGAGGCTGCGGGAAGGGGAGGCCAGCAGGGGCTGGGTTCTGTGAGTCAGTGGCACGCAAACTCACAACCAGTGCTCTTGCTCTTTCCTATAAATTTTCATCATCACAACTGCAATCTGTCAAACTCTCAAGTACACTTTAAAGCCTGCACTGCTGATGGAGTACAGCAGGGCTTGGCCACTCCTTGGTCATGACAGTACATGTCCTTCAGGAAACAGGTCTGCACTGGGAAAAAAGCACTCAACTGAGAATGAAGGCTCAATATCACAGACTCAGCTTTGCCACTAACAAGAGCTATAAGAAATTAAGACTATGGCTTTGGTAAGTCATCTACCTTCTCTGGAACTCAGTTTCCCCAAATGTGAAATAGGGGTGATATGATTAAATCTAGCTCTGACATTCAATGGCTCAGGAACTGAGGGCCAAGCTGACGTCCTCTACCCAGAGTTCTTGTTTCAGTATTAGGGCTGACATGCCAAAGGGCCAGGGTATCAAGACAAATGATTACAATTCACTCTCTAAACTAGACTGAAAGTTCTGGTAAAGTAGAAAGCCATCTACAACATTTCTGGTGTACAAATTAAAAAGACATCCTGACCCATATCACTCCTTGGAGATTAAATCAAGAAAGCAAGCAACAGGAATCAACAGAACAATAGCAAAGTCACCTGGCACCCAGAAGGGCGCATTGTTTGCTTGCTAAAGGAGCCCTCCAAATTCTGCAGCTGAGAAAGGGGCCTTAGAGTCAGCATTCATTCCAAAAACACAGGAATGATGGTTGCTATTTCTGCTTAACAGATCAGGACCTCACAAATGGGTGTCATCTCCACTGGACGAATCATATAGTCAGAAATAATCTTACAAATGCCAGCACTCAACAAACTGGCAGCTCTTTAGAGAGGACTCTCTGGGGACCCAGAGCTGCAGTAACTGGGGGAAATGTATCCAGATTAGATCAGCAAAGGCCTCTCCAGTTCCCCATGAGATATTGTAGGGGGCAATGGTGCTGGCCAACACACAAGATTTACACAATGAGCTCCTGAATACTGCACGTGTTCAGGTCAAAAGAGCTGCCGCTCTGCTACAAACAATTCATGAAGCAGCAGATGCCAACTGTCCTGTCACCTAGGCCTTTAGCCGTAATTCCTCAAGAAAGCCTGATGGGCTTGGTTTTCATAGTAGTCACCTATTCCTCCCATTTTAAATTAAGGAAAATAATCCTTATTTATTGTCTCATTCTCTTCACTTTTCTTTTCCCAACATAAAAACATGTTTTCCCACCATAAAAAATAAATAAATAAATAAGATGTGGTATATCCACATAATATTATTTAGCAATTAAAAAATGAAGTACTGCTATTACATGGATTGTGCTACTATGTGAAAACATTGTTTTAAGTGAAAGAAGCCAGACATAAGGGACCACATATTTTATTGAGTCTATTTATATAAACCATATACAGAATAGGCAAATCTATAGAAAAGTGGAGACCACTTGTTACATAGGGTTAAGGAAGTAGTGGGCATAGAGGAATTAAGAAGTGATGACTGGCTGGGAGCAGTGGCTCACGCCTGTAATCCCAGCAGATTCAGAGGCTGAGGTGGGCAGATCACTTGAGGTCAGGAGTTCAAGACTAGCCTGGTCAACATGGCAAAACGCCGTCTCAACTAAAAATACAAAAATTAGGCAGGTGGCGTGTGCCTGTAGTCCTAGCTACTTAGGTGGCTAAGGCAGGAGGATAGCTTGAACCTGGGCGGCGGAGCTTGCAGTGAGCCAAGATCATGCCACTGCACTCCAGCCTAGGCAACAGAGTGAGACTATCTCCAAAAAAAAAAAAAAGAAAAAAAGAAGTGGTAACTAAGGGGAATGGAGTTTCTTGTGGAATAATAAAAATGTCCTAAACCTGACTGTGGCGATGGTGATGGTTGAATGACTAAACATGCTAAAAGCCATACACTTTAAATGGGTAAATTGTACAGTATGTGAATTATATCTCAATAAAGCTGTTTTAAAATGCTCTAGGAGAATATATAACCTCCTTTGGGAAGGAAATTTTAATGAGGGAACTTTGATTCTTCTAGCCATCCCTTGTTTCCAAATGCCTGCCTGCTCCTTCCTATCAATGATTCACTTTGCTATTCCCATCCTCTACTCACTACACTATCTAGCTCAGGCTTACACCTTTCCCACGAAAACAACTGGGCTATTAGCTTTGCTTTGTTCTTCAACTCCACGTCTGCTCTATCTTGACTTTAGTGTCCTTTCTTACACTCCTAGTCTCCTTCTGTCCCAGCTCACATAGTAAAATAATACATATACACACAGAATAGTGGCTAAAGACCCGCCACACCATGAAAAAAGAATGAGGATAAACAACAGCATAAAAGCACAGTTTTGGGAGTTTTAACTAATTTGGTTCCAATCAAAGCATTTGGCCAAGTTACTTTAAATGTCACTGTCAGTTTCCACTGCTGTAAAATGGGGAAAACTAATGTATCTCATGCATGTGGTTATTATAAAAATTAAATGGGGGCCGGGCGCGGTGGCTCAAGCCTGTAATCCCAGCACTTTGGGAGGCCGAGACGGGTGGATCACGAGGTCAGGAGATCGAGACCATCCTGGCTAACACCGTGAAACCCTGTCTCTACTAAAAAATACAAAAAGCTAGCCGGGCGTGGTAGCGGGCACCTGTAGTCCCAACTACTCGGGAGGCTGAGGCAGGAGAATGGCGTAAACCCGGGAGGCAGAGCTTGCAGTGAGCTGAGATCCGGCCACTGCACTCCAGCCTGGGCAACAGAGTGAGACTCCGTCTCAAAAAAAAAAAAAAATTAAATGGGAAAATCTATGTAAATGATTAATATGATGCCTGGGCACGAAGGTCCTCAATAAATAACTGCCATTTATGGAAGTCTTATGCCCAGTTTTTCTCATGCTGTCATTTGGCAGCTCAGCCTCTATGTCAAAAAGCCAACAATAAAAGCAGGCTGTTGGCACCATCGAATTGTTCACAATCGTATTCCTATTTGTTCTAACCCATCTAACTCACAGATCCCAGTCTATTCCTGATACTTTGGCTTTTTTACTTCAATTTGTTTTCTTATTTCTGGGCTCACTTTAACCTCAAACATATTGAGTATTGCCTTTCCAGTTGCATGTCCCCTTCTCAACCAAAATCTGCTTATCACTTTAATTATTTATTATACTTTAAGCCACTCTGGACAAATTGTTTACCCAGAGTACCAAAGCACTCAGTATCCTATTCTTCCTAAAAGCATATAATGAAATCAAAACAAGTCGGACTTTAGAAAGAATTATGATTAAAAAGCTTACAAGCTTACAAGGGACTACTAGGCAGCCATGAAATGATGTAGCAGACATAGTTAATGGCATGAAAAGATGTGTATAATAAAGTAGGGCTGAGCTGGAGGCATTTTACAAAAGTTTGCACAATATGATCGACATCTTGTAAGGAATGTTAAAATGTGTATATATGCAAACAGAGTTGCACTGAAACAAGATAATAAACAACAAAACGTTAAGATAAAGTGAACTATATTAAGGCAAATTTTATTCTATTCTTTTGATCTGCTGTATATTCTAAATTTTCTTTAACGAATGCGTATTACTTTTATTTTTAAAAAATATTTTAAGGACTTTTAAAAAAGAATTAATTTAAAGATTGTAATGTCTCTTAGCATTTTCTTACCAGCCACTATACTATGGCTCAGGAGTCAGAAAAACCAGGGTTCAAATCCCTATTCTACCGCTTATTATATGTACGACTTTGGCAAATCACTTAATGCTTTTAGGCTTGCTGTTCTCATGTGGAAAATGAAGAGGAAACTCCCAGCCAAGTACTTGGCATGTAGTCTTCCGTAAATACCAGTGCCCTTAACTCTTCTACTCCTTTACCCTATAGCAGTGGTTCAAGTGTGTATAAGAATTACCAGCACATGTTAAAACAGATTGCTGGACCCCATCCTCAGAGTTTCGGATTCAGTAAGTCTGGGGAAGAGGCAGAGACCATGAATAAAGGTAAGTTCCCAGGTGATGCTGATGCGGCTGGGTTTGAAGCCACACTCTGAGGATACCGCTCTAGGCAATCAGACTTACAAAGTCTTCTTACAACATGTTATACAGGTATTAAGTGCTCTTTCACATCAAAAGTATTTCAGGAATACATGCTCACTGGATACTGAACTAAATTAGAAGCTAATACTGAACACCTACCCAAAAGGCCAACCTTACAACATGGGATAATTCACCCCAGGACATTGAGGGAATTGGTTTTTCACTTAAAGCAGTCAGGAAATAACAATTAACACTGCATTTAGAATATTCTGGTTCCAGCATGGGAGAAAACATGAAAATGGAGACACAGATCAAACAAAATGAAGAGCTAGACAAGAGAATCCACTGCAAGAAGTTCTGTGACTGTCTGGTAAATTCATCTGGGGCAGAAGGGCAGATTCTGTATTGTCACAGAACACTTGCTTTGCTCTGGGTGCCCTCTGTTGACAAAAACTGACATAGCCACTTCCTTCCCTCCCTTTTCTCCTCCCACCCTAGGGCCAAGAGTCCCTCCAGTGTGACTCAGACTTGAGGCAAGGTTTCCAGTTAGAAAATTTTCCTGGCCGGGCGCGGTGGCTCAAGCCTGTAATCCCAGCACTTTGGGAGGCCGAGACGGGTGGATCATGAGGTCAGGAGATCGAGACCATCCTGGCTAACACCGTGAAACCCCGTCTCTACTAAAAAATACAAAAAACTAGCTGGGCGAGGTGGCGGGCGCCTGTAGTCCCAGCTACTCGGGAGGCTGAGGCAGGAGAATGGCGTAAACCCGGGAGGCGGAGCTTGCAGTGAGCTGAGATCCGGCCACTGCACTCCAGCCTGGGCGATAGAGCGAGACTCCGTCTCAAAAAAAAAAAAAAAAAGAAAAGAAAATTTTCCTAAGCCCATATGTAGGCAAGACAGATCCTTTCCTTCCTCCAGCTTTCCTAAGTCCCCTTCTCTGTGTGCTTGTATCTGCAGCTTATCTTCAAACAGGTTAATTGTTTCAGTATTGTGGAACAAAAAGTGAACAGCATTTAGCATAATGATATGTGAAATTTAAATCACAATGGCATTTCATTTTAGAAATGGCTAGTATTAGCGCAGAGAGAATAAACTGATTTTGTAAATATTGTCAAATACAACGTGAAACTCTGTTGGTATTAAAAATACTGATGAGGCTGGGCACAGTGGCTTACATCTGTAATCCCAGCACTTTGGGAGGCCAACGTGGGCAGATCACGAGGTCAGGAGTTCAAGTAAAGCCTGATCAACATGGTGAAACCCCGCCTCTACTAAAAATACAAAAATTAGCCGGGCGTGGTGGCTAATTTTCCAGCTACTCAGGACACTGAGGCAGGAGAATCACTTGAACCTGGAAGGCAGAGGTTGCAGTCAGCCAAGATTGCGCCACTGCACTCCAGTCTGGGCGACAGAGCTAGACTCCATTTCAAAACAAAAACACTAGACATGTCTAAATCAGGACTTTGGTCTATGGGCCACTTGTTTTTGTAGAACCCACACACATACTAACAGCTAAGAAATAGCTTTTACATCTTGTAATGATTGAAAGAAAATCAAAAGAAAATGATGTTTCATAACATAAAATTACATGAAATTAAAATTTCAGTACCCACAAATAAAGTTTTATTAGAATACAGCCACATTCTTTTGTTTACTATAATCTAAGCCTGCTTCCCTGCTACCATGCCAGAGTTCCTGAGTAGCTCTAACAGAGACCATATGGCGCAGATGCTCTCAGATGCTTTACAGAAAGTTTGCCCCCTCCTGTTCTAAACTATTGATAAATGTGACACCTGAACCTTCAGTCAGGTATGAAGTGCTGAGTTTGAAGTCTTATGGCCCTGTCTTAGTAATGACTTCCCACAACATTTAGTGTGAGTCCTGCACAGGGTGAGTGGTCAGCCTATACTGCCTAACATACTCCTCTTGCATCCACAGAAGCTGAAGGTACTATGCTAGATTTGTGGCATGTTTTTTGGCTGATACTTATCAGCAATCCTACAAAAGCATCCCATCTTACAAATGAGGAAGTAAGCCTAACAGAAGTTAAGTATCAGTCCAAACTGGAATTTGAACTCAGGTCTGTCTGACACCAGAGTTCTTTGATCATTCCTCACTGGTTTTCAAACTGTCTTCCAGTCAGCGAGCCTTATGGGGAGAGGGAAACACAGAGGACCGGGCTCCAGGCCTTTCATATCTTTTTTTTTTCCCCCTTTTATTTCCCCAACTTCTTACACTTCCATATTTTTTTAGAGACAGGGTCTTTTGTTGCCCAGGCTGGAGTGCACTGGCACAGTCAGATCACTGAAGCCTCGAACTCCTAGGCTCAGGCCATCGTCTTGCCTCAGCCTCTAGAGTAGCTGAGACTACAGGTGCACACCACCACACCTGGCTAATTTCCAAATCTTTTCTAGGAGGACCATTCCATTTGCCTTTTTAATAAATTGTGGCCAAGGATTGTTTTTCTAAAAAAAGCCAATTTTATGCCACTTATTACCACCCTTGGCAAATCTCTCAGGAAACTGGAAATCTTCATTTCCTCATCTGCCAATGGAGATTAAAACCCTTCCCCCTCCACCCAAATAATAAAGACTCACTGGGGTCTCACCAAAGATCAAATGAGAATGGGTATGAAAGCAATACCTGTAAACTATACAGGACTATAGCTATATAACATAACTATCACCCCTTAGTAAATAGGGAAGCAAGTGGGGAAAATAATATTTGCTACTGAGCAAAGAAAAATTAAGTATGCAAGTAAAATGCAAAAAAAAAAAAAAAAAAAAAAAAAAAAAAAAAAAAAAAAAACATTCAAATAAAAGTAAATAAGTGCCCAGTGCAAAAATAACCTTGGAATCTAACACATTTATTTGAAAACTCAGATTCACTCATTAATAACTACATAGCCTTGGACAATGACTTAATCCCTTTGAGCCTTGGTTTCCTCCCCTTCAAATGGGATTTAAAGACGACTTGCTCTATACAGTGCCAAGCACATAGTCAGTATTCTACCTGTGAGCCCTCTTTTCATTAGGACACCCCCTCCCACGCTGAGACACGTGTTACTCTGAAAATTAAGATCATGTATGGGCTCCCTGTACCAATAATAAAATACCAGAATTAAAGAGCTAAAAGCATCTTTATCTTAAACGATCCTGTGATCCACATGACACCACAAAGTTTGTGAGAGCATAGGCTAAAGACACACTAAGGGAACAAAGATCCTAATGCAGTAATAGGAGATTCATGGGAAAAGTTCTATTAATTCAATAAGTATATTTGTTGACTGTCTTAAGAGCCTTCTATGGCTCCATAAAATGACAGATTTACATTTAATATCCACTTGACCGAACCCATTAAATGTGTAAGAGGCACTCTCTTGCTGAACATCAGATATCTGGTTTCTTAAGTATTAATTTTTCATATCGCTCTGGCCAGGCAAAGGCAATAACAACCTAGTGAACGTCCAACCACAATTTTGTTTTTTTTCCCCCTTTGTCCATAAGAGAAAATCCAAATGGAGCAGTCTCTGTATTTCAACAGGCTGCAGTTGGGTTTATTTAATTTATCCCTTTACTACCCTTTACCAAATTCATACTGGGCATATACTTTGTGCAAAGTATTCAAGAAAACTAAGAAGCATGAGAGAACTCTTGTTCTTACAGAACTCTGTGTGTTGTCAAACCTTTTCACCATAATGTGACAGGCAGTGATAAAGTGCCATTACAAAGTAGAAGGCTGGGCCGGGCGCAGTGGCTGACGCCTGTAATCCCGGCACTCTGGGAGGCCGAGGTGGGTGGATCACTTGAGGTCAGGAGTTCGAGACCAACTCGAACTAACCAACATGGTGAAACCCCATCCCTACAAAAAAATAAAAATAAAAAATTATATATAATATACACATAAAAGTTAGGCAGCGTCGTGGTGCATACTTGTAATCTCAGCTACTCGGGAGGCTGAGACAGGAGAATCACTTGAACTCGGGAGGCAGAGGTTGCAATGAGCCAATCCAGCTGCTACACTCCAGCCTGGGCAGCAGAGCAAGACTTCATCTCAAAAAAACTAAAAACAAAAAACAAAAAAACAAAAACAAGGTAGAAGGACGGGCACAGTGGCTCACACCTGTAATCCCAACACTTTGGGAGACTGAGGCAAGAGGATTGCTTGATATCAGGAATTCAAAACCAGCCTGGGCAACGTAGCAAAATGCTGTCTTTACTAAAAATAAAACATTAAAAAAATTAGTTTGGTGTGGTAGCACATGCACACCTGGGTAGTTCCAGCTACTTGGGAGGCTAAGGTGGGAGGATCACTTACTTGAGCCCAGGAGTTTGAGGCTGCGCCACTGCACTCCAGCCTGACGGACAGAAAGAGATCCTGTCTCCAAAAAAAAAAAACACAAAAAGCAAAATAGAAAGCATGTGCCCTGGGACACTGAATCAGCTCGCAAATAAGTGCACTAACCAAAACCTCAAGAAGAAGGTCGCATTTGAAGTAAGATTTAAAGGACGGACTGTATTTAAACATGGGACATGGGAAATAGTGTAAGTAAAGGAATTAGAATTCAAACCCACATCTAATTTCAAAGCTACGCTACCCTACCCCACAGTGTGGCTTTAACAGAATACCTTACACAAAACAGAAGGAAAAAGACTGAGGCCAGATCACAGAAGGCTTAGCATGTCACACTAAAGAATAATCAGTAGATAAAAGCTAAGCAGAGTAATGAGACTCCAGTGAGATCAGAGCTGTTTAAATGCATGATTACATAGTACTTGCTGAGAGTATTTTCTGGTGGTACCAAAGTTTCTAACAGAAGATCTTAAGTTACATGTTTATTCCCCTGTCTCTCTAATCAACCCTAGATGAGATCAGTATAATAGTATGCAGCTAATGCTATTAAGAAAATTAAACTATTTAATCTGTAACTGAAACCCATAACTATATTGTCCACCAACTATGAGGCCTTTTGTCTTACCTTATACTTAATTAGTTGGTTTCACTCTAAATCATCTGCCAGTGACTGTCTGTTAAAGAACAAAGGACTGAATAAATATGTCAAGCTTCTTAAATGTAACTCACAAAATGATAGCCAGAATTGATTATAAAAAGACCACCGATTGCTTGGTAGTACTAACCCCTACAGCAAGAAAACGCCTACTAACTACTTAGCTGCCCTAACCAAGTCTAGTCAGATGAATTTCTCGATTTTGAATATTGCTAATGGAAATTCTGTAATTTTCCTTTGTAAATAGCCCTAGTGATTAATACTCTTTAGTCAGATAATTCTTTTTGATGGTCACATTAAACCTCTCATTACAATACAAATCAATTGCCTATATACAAAGTAACAGGTCAATCTACTGAAAAGTCAACCAGTGAAATTATGATCCATCCATTAACAAAATATTTAAGCAACTGGGTCATGAGTGGATCAACAATCACAGTTTAACAATCCCAGCAACCCTAAACTAAGCAAAAAGAGGCAAAGCTAGGAGAAAAAGTCAAACTGCGGCATAAAAGGCAGGATGTGACAAACCAGGTACAGAAGAGCGATGAGAATAAAAGCCAGCCATATTTCTAATACTTCTGGCATCATTCATCTATCCACAGATCCACAGTAGCCCTGAAGGATTTAGCAGGTGAGAGAACACTCAAAGTATGACACTCCCAAGACCCACAAAAACCAAACCCATTACCACCAAAGAGTCCTTAAAGCAAAAAGAAGAAACTTGGGCCCAGAGATGAGAAGAGACTTTCTAGATTACCTGGAAAGTCAAAGGCAGAGGTTAGTGCAACCTATTTTCACAACATCAGGTAGTAAGTCACTCTTGACCTAGGACATTTTTAAGACTTTAATCCTTTCAAACATCCTATGGTATCCTCACTTTCACAGAAAACTGAATCTTAAGAGAAGTTAAGTGATTTCCTCAGAGTCCTTGCAGTATTTCCCAAACTCACTTGGATCCAAACTTTATGGAAATGTTCATACAGACATGTTAAACGAATTCAAACACAGGCAATAAGAAAAGATTTCATAAGGGAGATTAAGTTGTTAATAAGGATCTTAAAGGATACTTAGGATTCTGCTGGTAAAGGAGAAACATTTCAAACGAAAGGCATTAGGAAGAAATAAATGCCCAAGATAGATATTTGAAGGACTGTGAAGAGACATATAAGGCAGAAGGCAGGCCAGATGCAGTGGCTCATGCCTGTAATCCCAGCACTTTGGGAAGCCAAGTCCGGTGGATCATCTGAGGTTGGGAGTTCGAGACCAGCCTGACCAAAATGGAGAAACCCCATCTCTACTAAAAATACAAAATTAGCCGGGTGTGGTGGCACATGCCTGTAATCCCAGCTACTCGGGAGGCTGAGGCAGGCAAATCGCTTGAACCCAGGAGGTGGAGGTTGCAGTGAGCTGAGATCGCGCCATTGCACTCCAGCCTGGGCAACAGGAGCGAGACTCCATCTCAAAAAATATATATATACATATACACACACACACACACACACACACATATATATATATATATGTTAATAGGGTAATAATGAGAAACAGAGCTGGAAAAATGGGAAGCAAATTGTAGCAAGCCTTGAATGTCTGGCTCAGTTTTCACAAAATTCTGCTCAAGTTATAGCCCCCAAAATGACTCCCTCTTTATATGCATGCTGCCAAGACCCATGAGTCAGGTAAATAAACTTACACAGATTTCATTTCCTTCACAAAGACCTCTTTTTCTTGGAGATGTCCAACAGCTAGATTCCTGAGCTAGAAATTTCAAATCTACAGGTATGATTCATTTCAAATAGTGAATAATAATCAAAAGGAAAACGAGAAAATAGACTTAAATCAGAGTGTGAGAACTAATCATTCCCTTGTAAAGCTTCCTTACGGCCTCTTTTCCATAAAATAAATGAGAAAAATGACTTACTAGCCCTATTACATGCCAAGAAATTTACATATGTTATCTCTGATACTGTAACAACCTTTCATAATAGGAATTATTCCTATTTTACAGATGAAGAAATTGAGGCTCGGAGAAGAACAAAAACTTGCCTAAAATCATTTAGCCTGCAACAGCAGGATTGATATTTAAACCCAGAACCAAGGAGGGGGTGTGTATGTGTGTTTGGGGGGGCAGGGGTGTCTGTCTACAGAGAAATTGCCACGAAACAGCTTTATATAGAAGTTACAGTTTAAAGGCCGGGCGCGGTGGCTCAAGCCTGTAATCCCAGCACTTTGGGAGGCCGAGACAGGCGGATCACGAGGTCAGGAGATCGAGACCATCCTGGCTAATCCGGTGAAACCCCATCTCTACTAAAAAATACAAAAAACTAGCCAGGCGAGGTGGCGGGCGCCTGTAGTCCCAGCTACTTGGGAGGCTGAGGCAAGAGAATGGCATGAACCCGGGAGGCGGAGCTTGCAGTGAGCTGAGATCCGGCCACTGCACTCCAGCCTGGGTGAGTCTCAAAAAAAAAAAAAAAAGAAGTTACAGTTTAAAAAAAAAAAGCCAATGAACCTAGCTGATCCTCACTCTGCCATATCCCTTAGGACATGCAGAAAGCAGCACAATTTCTCTTCATCACATTAAGAGCTTTCTTGTCCAAACATGCTTGCTACCAAGCATCTGGAGAAAGCTGTTAGCCAAGCACGAAGCCACTACAAACCTGCAAATCTTTCTTGAAGGAACCACCAGGCCTCAGCAGAGAGGCAAATGCCTGTTTTCATAGTCGCTTTCATAAAATAGTTATTCAGAATTTATCCAAGCCTAGCAAATGTGGATGAAAAGAATTCTGTTTTCTTTTATTGGAGAAGGAAGAAGATACGTATTACAAAATCTCATAATTGAGAACAAATATTTGCAAACTCTAAATCTGACCAAGAATTTGTACCCAGAATATATAAAGACTTCTTACAACTCAGTAAGAAGAAAAACCAAATAAAAACTGGGCAAGAAACCTGAATAGACATCTCACCAAAGCAAACATGAGTGGCTAAAAAGCACATGAAAAGGTACCCACTTAATTATTAGGGAAATGCAAATTAAACCACAATGAGCTATTACCATACAGTCATTAGAACAAAAAAGTTAGATAAAACCAAACCACTTTGGAAAATAGTCTGCAGTTTCTTTAAAAGTTATGCACGAGGCTGGCCATGGTGTCTCAAGCTGGTAATACCAGCTACTCAGGGAAGCTGAGAAAGGAGGATCACTGGAGGTAGGAGTTCAAAGCTAAATTGAACTATGATTGCACCACTGCACTCCAGCATTGGCGACCTCATTTCTCTTTTATTATGATTATTAATATTTTATTTTATTTTATTTTTGTATTTCTAGTAGAGATGAAGTTTCACCGGGTTAACCAGGCTGGTCTCGAACTCCTGACCTCAAGTGATCCACCCACCTCAGCCTCCCAAAGTGCTGGGATTAAAAAGAAGAAATTATGCATGAGATTAGCATAGCCTCAGTAATTCCACTCCTAGAAACCTACCCAAGAGAAATTAAAGTATGTCAACGCACAGACTTGCAGGTAATTCTTCATATCAGTACTATTCATAATAGCCAAACTGGAAACAATACAAATATCTACCAACTGGCAAACAAATAAACAAAAGGTGATACATCCCTACAATTAAATATTATTTAGCAAAAAAAAAATGATATAGTGATACATAGGACAACCTGGATGAACCTCAAAAACATTATAGTAATTGTAGAAATCTCATGCCAAAGACTACATATAATTCCATTTATATAAAATGTTCAAAAGAGACATTTTTTTTTTTTTTTTTTTTTGAGACATGGTCTCGCTGTGTTGCCCACGCTGGTCTTGAACTCCTGGGCTCAAAGGATCCTCCTGCCTTGGCCTCCCAAAGTACTGGGATACAGGCATGAGCTACCGTGCCCAGCACAAAAGAGGCAATTTTATGAAGTCAGAAAGCAGAGCAGTAGTTGCTGGGGGAGAGAGGGAGGACTGGAGAGGGAGCAGGGAAAGACTACAAAAGAATTTGAAAGAATTTGGGGAATGAGGGAAATGTACTAAAAACTGGACTGTGACACAACGCTATATGTTTATTAAATATCACTGAACAAGTCACTTACATTGAGTAAATTTCAGGTACAGAAATGACACCTTAATAGAACTTTTTTTGTTTGTTTTTGGTTTTGGTTTTGAGACGGAGTCTCACTCTGTCACCCAGGATGGAGTTCAGTGGCATCATCTCAGCGCACTGAAACCTCCGCCTCCTGGGTTCAAGCGATTCTTGTGCCTCAGCTTCCCAGGAGCTGGGATTACAGGCACCCGCCACCACGCCCAACTAACTTTTGTATTTTTAGTAGAGATAGGGTTCCCCCACATTGGCCGGGCTGGTTTCGAGCTCCAGACCTCAGGTGATTCCCCCGCCACGGTCTCTCAAAGTGCTGGGACTGGGCGTGAGCCACCGTGCTGGCCATAGAGCTTTTTAAAAAGCAATTGCCAAATACTTACTTATATTTATTTTCTCTATATAGTTAGTAACTCCAAGGGAAACAAATATGTTAGAAAGGCAAAGTAATAATATTTTGTTTGGATACAAAATATTTAAATAGTCATAATAATATAATTATTATGTATTCACAATTCAGTAAATACTGAATTGACCCAAAAAATGGCTTCACTAGAAGGAAAGAGAGGGTCTATAAACTGTTCATTTCTGGCCAGGCGCAGTGGCTCATACCTGTAATCCCAACACTTTGGGAGGCTGAAGCAAGCGGATCACTTGAGGTCAGGAGTTCGAGATCAGCCTGGCCAACATGGAGGAACCCCATCTCTACTAAAAATGCAAAAATTAGTTGGGTTTGGTGGCATGCGCCTGTAATCCCAGCTACAAGGGAGGCTGAGGCACAATAATCACTTGTACCCGGGAGGTGGAGGTTGCAGTGAGCCGAGATCATAACACTGCACTCCAGCCTGGGCAACACAACGAGACCTTGTCTCAAAAAATAAAAATAAAATAAAACTGCTAATTTCTCATCTTCAACAGAAGGAAGCCAAAGAATAGTGCCAAAATTTGGACAAATCAGGAAACAGCAGAATAAGCATATTATTTATCATGGCAGTGAGCAGCAGAAGAAATAAAATGGTCTTTCCCAGGAGTGAAAAGATTTGTAACTGTTTGAAGAATGAAATGATGTAAAATGTAATAGTAAAGCTGATTACATGGATTGAGAAAAGTGCTACAAGAAGGCTATAGACACTACAGCATATACCAGACCTTCATCCACTAGAGGGTGCAAGGACAACACCACAGAAGGACCTGAACTACTGATGGGTGACCTGAGGTCAGACGTTGGACAGAAGCAACAGTTTGAAAAAGCTTTGCACAAAGGCTAAAAGTGGGGTTCTAGACAACCTAATAGGAAAAAAAAAAAAAAAAGCAATTTCACACTTTCTGTAATTTAAGAGCAAAGCACAAGCATGTTCAATTAAATAAAAGAGGGTCAGAAAGAAACTTATTATAGATTGTGAGATACAGAAGGGTTAACATTTTACTTCTGAACCACTTTAATCCAGTCTCCAGCTGGGAGGTCTTAGAGTTTGGGTGGAAAGATACCAAGTAGGGGAGTGACTGCTAAAAAGTATGGGGTTTCTTGTGTCCGGGCGCAGAAGCTTATGACCGTAATCCCAGCACTTTGGGAGAAGGCAGGTGGAGCGCATGAACTCAGGAGTTCAAGACCAACGTGGGCAACATGGTGAAACCCCATCTCTACCAAAAATACAAAAATTAGCTGGGCATGGAGGCGTACACCTGCAGTCCCAGCTACTCAGGAGGCTGAGATGGGACGATCACTTAAGCCTGGGAGGCGGAGGCTGCAATGAGCAGAGATCACGCCACTGCACTCCAGCCTAGGTGACAAAGTGAGACTCCATCTCAAAAAAATAAAGGTATGAGGTTTCTTTAAGGTTGCATTTTTAAGGACACTAAGTATCAGAATAATGTTTTTCAAACAGGTTGCAATCCATTAGTGGGTCCAGGAAAAATTCAGCAGACATCAGTGTTGGTCACAATCGACAGTTTTTTGAAGGGGACAGAAAATATCACAGTACTTAGAACATGGTTAAGATAGGCAGCATTCGATAAGACTAATTCTAAGTTATAGTCAACACATACGTTTGTGTGTATACTGGGGCATGACATAAAAGCAACTGCCTCCTTGGGGTCACAGTCTTTTTTTAAGCTCAAAAGCACTAAGCTAGAACCTGAACACCCTTACCATACCCTTCATTCCACTAACCATCCCTGAGGGAAGAAAAGTCATTATCATTTCTTCAACCAAGTCAAATGAGTACTACAGAAGATGCATTTGCTATTGTCCACGGCTCCCAATTTTAAAAAAGCCTTGAGAGTTCATTGCAAAAATCTGACTAAAATAAAGTTCATTTTCTACCCATGAAAAAACTGGTTAGAAAAAAGAAAAAAATTTTGAGGAAAGAAAAGACTTTTAAGAAAAAAACCCTTAGGTCATTTTAAATTTACCCTCTATATTAAAAGTAAGCCTGCCACTCTGAATTTAAATCTTTACTTGTCTATGTTATATTTGTCACCTCCTTTAATGTTCCCACTTGTTTCTGCTAATCAGTGGGACATATCCACATTGTGTCTTTCAACAGAATTTTAGAAAATTAAAGAAAAAAATGTAGTTTTGAGAAGTCACTGACAAGCATTTCAAACATCAAAGAATGGACCCAGTGTGGTGGTTCACATCTGTAATTCTAGCACTTTGGGAGGCTGAGGTGAGCGGATCACCTGAGGTCAGGAGTTTGAGATCAGCCTGGCCAACATGGCAAAACGCTGTCTCTACTAAAAATAGAAAAGTTAGCCAGGCTTGGTGGCACATGTCTGTAATCCCAGCTACTCAGGAGGCTGAGGCAGAAGAATCACTTGAACCCGGGAGGCGGATGTTGCAGTGAGCCGTGATTGCGCCACTTCATTCCAGACTGGGTGACAGTTTCAAAAAAAACTGACAACATGACATTTTTCTTTGTATTTAAAATAAGAAAAGATAAATTTTAGATCATAAACTATTTTAACAAACAAGATAGAAAACTTGACAGAAATAAGTTATTCAAGGGACTTTCAGGTCATATGAAGACTTCATGCTCCCACATTCTCCGAAGATTCCAGAATATCTTGTCACACCAGCAAAAGAACATTCATATTCAGAGACACTGACAGAAAAATACAAAAGGGAAATACAAGACATGGGGGCTGAAAATCGGGGTTCAAGTCCCATTCTTTACTTACTACCTATGTAAGGAAGACTGGGAGATTCATTTGACAGTCTCTGTGCTTTGGTATTCTTTTATCTATAAAACAGGGATAATAAAGCCCAATCTACCTGGTTGAACTACTGTGAAGATCAAAACTGGATATACACAGGATTGTTTTGTAAACTGTAAAGTACTTAGCAGACATTACTAAAAAAGAAAAGAAAAGGGAAGAAAGAAAGAGAAAGAAAGAAAGAAAGAGAGAGAGAGAGAGAGAAAGAAAGAGAGAGAGAGAAAGAAAGAGAGAGAGAGAAAGAAAGAAAGAAAGGAAGGAAGGAAGGAAGGAAGGAAGGAAGAAAGAAGGGAAGGAAGGAAGGGAGAAAGAGAAAGAAGGAAAGAAAGGACTATACTGAGGATACTGCTAATCAACAGCACTACCTTTTTTTTTTTTTTTTTTTTTTTTTTTTTTTTGAA
>NW_016818301.1:2110117-2133171 GCF_001698545.2 Rhinopithecus bieti
TTTTTTTTGAGACAGAGTCTTGCTCTGTTACCTAGGCTGGAGTGCAGTGGCACAATCTCAGCTCACTGCAACCTCCAACTCCGGGGTTCAAGCAATTCTCCTGCCTCAGCCTCCCGAGTAGCCGGGATTACAGGCATGCACCACCATGCCCAGCTAATTTTTTTGTATTTTTAGTAGAGATGGGGTTTCACCATATTGGCCAGGCTGGTCTCGAACTCCTGACCTTGTGATCCTCCTGCCTTGACCTCCCAAAGTGCTAGAATTACAGGCGTGAGCCACCACGCCTGGCCCTTCAGCACTACTTTCAACACTTAGTTTTGAAAGTATCCCACTGCTGAACTTCCCTTACTTGGTTAGGCCACTCCAATGAAGCAAAACAAATTATCTCTAGTTTGTGTGTATCTGCTCTAATCCTCTTCCCTACCCATCCCCCAAACTGAGTTGACTCTAAAACAATAAAACAAAATTTAGCCAATAACCACTAAGGAGATACAAAATTGATGAAAGAAAAGTAAGCCTTCACTATGGTTGATTAAAGTATAAACCTCTTTTAATCAATTAATTTGTTAAATTAACTAACGTTCTCCAGTTCCCAAGTCTAATAAAGGGATGCTTTTAACAGTCTTAGCCCACCTAAAACTAGTAAACAACTCTCTCCTATTTGCCCCCTAGCCCTTCTTCTATCAGTAGCTGAGTTGTATGCTTACCAAAAATCACTTGTGTTTATTCACCTGCCAGTTTATAGAAGTCATAAGTTCTTATAATTATATAATTAAATGTTATATATATATATATATGCATCAATGAAATAAATTAGAAAAGTTTCCTTGAAAACAACTCTAATGTGAATGCTTTGTGAAAAACAAGTCAAGACACTGAAAACTTTTGCTCAAATTAGATGTGGGCAGGACAACTGTAAAAGACTGGGCAAGAAGGGGGAATCATACAAATCTAGCTACACAGTTTGACCCAAATTACTCTGAATGTCATTAAGACCTTGTTCCTCTTTAAAACAAACAAATTAGAACTCACAGATGATGCTCTGGGAGCATAGTTTATGCAAAAAATTCAAGTAGTATTTCAATCACATCTATATATAAGGACCTTGACCTCATATCAGGAAACTGAAGAGTAAACATATATTTGTTTAAATTAAAAATGCTCTATATTAAAATAAAAGTATAAAATATTTCCCCACTTCAACCAGTTGTTAAGATTAACTCATGGCCTACTAGTTCTGATCACATTGGTTAAGAAAACACTGACTGTATTTCTTTAATTAGAGAAGGATGGCCATACATCCCAGTTTACCTGGGACTGTTTGAAACTAATTATTGGCATCACTTTTTATTCTCAAAAGTGCCCAAACTTGAATGCTAAAGTTTATATGGTCACCTTATTTATAACAGACATAAAGTTGTTGCACCAAGAACGAGCGAGGGCCAGCCTTAGGACCCCCATCACTTTCCAGAAAACCCCTAAGAGCCATCCTATATAAACAATCTTAGCAAAAACAGGAAGCCTGCTGTGCAGAACAAAGCCCTCTTCTCATCAGATTGCTGCTCTTAAGTTCTTCTTATATAAAAACCCTAGAGCTGATGCACACAAGTATTCTCCCACTTTAAAAATACTGCAAATCCATAAAACATTCCAGCCTTAATCAGGGCCTGGGAACACGCCTAAGCACGTGCACATAAATCACAAATAAACAGTCAACTAGGAATCTAAACCACTACATGGTATCATCAATCTAAAATCCTGCCTGGCTTTATTTATTTATTCATTTATTTTTGAGACAGGGTCTTGTTCTGTCGCCCAGGCAGGAGTGCAGTGGCACAATCATAGCTCACCGCAGCCTCAATCTCCCAGGCTCAAGCGATCCTCCCACCTCAGCCTCCCAAGTAGCTGGGACTACAGGCACACACTACCACACTCGGCTGATTTTTTTTATTTTTAGTAAAGACAAGGTCTTGCTATGTTGCCCAGGCTGGTCTCCAACTCCTGGGCTCAAACAATCCTCCTGTCTTGGCCTCCCAAAGTGTTGGGATTAGAGATATAAGCCACTGCACTTGGTCCTGCATGGCCTTAGATAAAATTTCTCACTTTTCTGAACTAGTTTTCACTTATGTAAAACTGGAACAGTGTTTGTCTCCTCCACTTCCACAGAGAAACGACGTTAGCAAGAATAGCGAAATGCTCAGAGTGCTTTCTAAAAGCAATGGATTGTCATCCCATAAAGTTTCTTAACAGATCGGGAAAGAAGGCTGAGGTCACCGTGCATAAACATGCAAGAGATGGCAGCTGGTTTTCCCTACTCCTTTCCTTCAGGTTTTTAACTCAAATGTGCTATTGGGACTGTATATAACATGATAAAAGAATCACTAAAAAAGTAAAATGCTGGTGGTACACTTGGTGCTAACAAACTTAGTAGTAATAATCTTTAGTCAGGAGTCACGGACTTCTAAGTCTGTGGTTGAGCTTGAAGAAGTCTATGAAGCCCCCACATTATTTTGTAATAATGTAAATGAGTGAATGGGCACATTCACACATGACCACATTTTCCTCTGGTCAATAAATAATTCTCCAGTACAGAGAAAAGGACCCTCAGACAGAAGACAAATTTCAGTTCTTATTCAGCCACTTACTTGAATTGTTGCCTTGGATAAGTCACTTTACCTCTGTGTGCTTCAATTTCCTTATCTTTCCAAAGGGAATATTTGCCTTATCGACTTCAAAAGGGGTGTTTGGAAGAATAAGATGAGAAAACACCATGAAAGTGGTCCACAACAATCAAAAAAAAAAAATCTCTTTTAACATCACCATTCAGCCACTGATAAGAATCTTGTCTGCAGATGGTTCTTACCTATTGAGAAAGGAACAGTGAAAGAATAAGGAAAGCAAACAGGCCGGCGGGTGGCACACCTGTGACCCCAGCTACTCAGGAGGCTGAGGTGGGACGATCACTTGCACCCCGGGGGTCAAGGCTGCAGTGAGCCATGTTCATGCCACTGCACTCCAGTGTGGGTGACAGAGCAAGATCCTTTTGGTTTTGGTCTCAAACACCAAACCAAACCAAAACAACAACAACAAAAAAAAGGGAAAGCAAATAAAGGCACAATCAAAATTCACCTTCACCCCATTCCCCAGTTCCTTGATTTGCTGAGCCAAAACCACGCTGAGGAGACGTAAAGATCACAAGTTCCATTTCCGCCAGCTCAGCCTGTTCAGCGACCAGTGTTTCATGCTGATAAATGCCTCTCAAATCTCAAAACACAAAGTAAGAGTTCACAAGGTTAGGCGCATTAATTAGCAGTACTCATTTGGATTCTGTATTCATCAAATACAACAAGCAGCTATTCAATATTTGCCTATTTGCACACTCTAAGATCTCTAATTCAAAGATCCAACCAGAGTACAAAATAAAGCCCATGAAAATAAACTAAAATAAACCTGTCACCATCAGAATGTGCCTCAAAGTAAATTAGCAGCTTTAAACCATGGCAAAGGGCTGTAACAGGCCTGCAGCAGAGATAGCATGAGTAATGAATGTGCAGGTTACAGAAGTGGGCCCCTGCTGCAAAACAAAGAAAAAATAAAGTAGGTACAATCAAACAGACTACTTTTTTAGGCTTTAATAAATTCCTATTAACTCTTTTTGCTTAGCTCCTTATTGATCTGTAATCCCCACAAGAAGAATACAGTTCCCTTTCAGTCTTCTAAACTCAGACTTTACATCAATTAGCTTTACCTTCCTAAATCCAGAATAAGCAACATTTTATAAATAATAAAGTAACTGCATTAGTTTGCAAGACTAGATTAAGAGACTAACCATGACCCCTTTATTACATGTCCTAGGTGAAAAGTACAGGATGAAACAGAAACTGTCACTACCTTTAAAGCAGCCCATAGGACTGCAGTTCTCAAGCGCACTACATAGCAGAATCACCTTTGGGATTTATAAACATTTGAATGGGTAAGCCCAACCTTAACTTACCCAATCAGAATCTCCGTAGGGTGGATCTCCAGGTATGAGAATTTTTTCTGATATATGACTAAGATATAAAAGTACTATCAAAGGGCATAAGTTTCCCAGCTTAGAGAAGCTCTAGCACAGACACAAACCAGAAAGAAAAACAAATAAATCTTTATATTTTCTTTAGATTTGGGATAAATGGCCCTATCTTTTACCAAAAGCTTCCATCTTCAATATCAACAGTGATAAACTCAGTGGGGGATGAACACAGAGATAACAACACTTCTTCTCTCCATGCCCTATCTGGGGCCAATCTGACATCAACTCAGCACCAAAAGTGCAAGAATTGGACAAATACTCTCAAATCTGAAAGGCCTGCAAATAGGTGACTACTGATTATCAACCATCCTAGTTTTTGTTTTCTTGTAGTTGTTGTTTTTGTTTGTTTTTTGTCTTGTTTTTGAGACAAATTCTCACTCTGTCACTCAGGCTGGAATGCAATGGCGCAGTCTCAGCTCACTGCAACCTCCGCCTCCCCAGTTCAAGCAATTCTCCTGCCTTAACCTCCTGAGTAGCCAGACTACAGGTGTGCAACACCACGACTGGCTAACTTTTGTATTTTTAGTAGAGACGGGGTTTCACTATGCTGGCCAGGCTGGTCTCGAACTCCTGACCTCATGATCCACCCACCTTGGCCTCCCAAAGTGCTGGGATTACAGGTGTGAGCCACCGCACTCAGCCGAGCATCCTAGTTTTTAAGATCCGCTTCAGGAGCTCTGATGAGATTCAGTGAACTTCTGGAAAGGACACTATGAACTCTTTCGTTTAGCACTATAACTCGTATCCCTTGGACAAGTAGAACAATGGTAGTTTTTTTTTTTGACAACCCTGTAAGGAATAATGGCATTCCAAGATATTTCCAGGAGCTACCCTTTCAAATCTCCTGAAGAACGTCAATATCTCCAAACAGCAAGGAGACAAATTTCTTTTGGAGGCAAGGTGATTTAAGCCACACCATTTCTCTAAGAGGAAGCCTTACCTGTTCTTCTATCCTAGCTCTGCTTCAACGCCATGTGCTCAAGTCTTCAAACAGCAAAAAGATAGGGAAGGCATTTTATACACTTGCCTAAACCATACTGAGGGTGTCTCGTAGGAAGCAGTTCTGCTCTGACCCATAACAGGGCCTGGGCTTTTCCAGTCATCCTCCCATCTAACAAAGAAAGGCGGCAGAAACTTCACTTTCTTAAGCAAGCCTTCCCTGATTAAAACCATAAGGCTGAATTCCCCCAGGGAGGAGAATGGAATTTTCTTGCTACAGATCATTACAAGGACTCAACAACTCTGTGCAGGCAGGGGCTAACTGGCAGGTAATAAAGAGACAAGTCCAGCATTCAGAATTATGAGGCATCGAGAAAACCAGGTCAAAAAATTATTATGTAGCGTGGAGAAGAAAATACAAAAGCAATCGTGACTGTGCTTGAGTAATTATTTTCTCTTATAATATCCACAATTTTAATAACATAATACTTACAGAATTTTAAAATATGCTTAATTTACATCTGTAAAAGTACATTCATTGCTGAAACAAGCCACATTCCCTTTCAAAGTAAGTAATTTCAGGAAATGTTCTCTATCATAGCAACCCTTTGATGAAACACACCACACACATACATCATCTGAGTTACAAATAGCAGACACCAACCTGGCTGTCCCGCGCTGGGAATCCATGATAACCTGGAGTCAGAGGCTCGTTCTATGAGAAAGACAAGAAAAATATCAAACTATGAGATGAAAGAAAATGTTAAGAATAATCAAAATCATCCAAACTGATAAATATAAATTTCTGCCCTGGTTCCTAAAATGTTCCATTAACTGTATTCCACCCTACCTAAGTGTATATATCTCCTCATTAAGCCTCTACACTGGCAAAAACAAAAAACAGTATTTGCTTAGGAGCACTATTCAGAAAAACTATTTTCCTCCTTATACAGCTACATCTGTTTCCTTTCCAGTATATCTTAGGCAGGGTGCTGCTGAGACTGGGGTCAGAGTAATTCCTAACTTCATCATACACTGTGGGACTTCAGCATCCCCAGTCCCAACTCACAGTAAGCCACTAGCACCCCTAAACACTAGGATAACTAAAAACTTGTTGGTTTATTTCCAAATGTCCTCTGGATGGAAAGTGGACAAGTACCAACCCTGCTGAGAACTGCCTCTTGACCCAGAAAAGTTCGAGGTCCTCGTCTCTATCAACCTGTTTCCCCTCAGTTTTTACTTTTGTATTTATTTATTTTTTGTTTTATCCCCTCAGTTCTCTTAAATCTGGATGAAATTCAACCTCTGTTCAAGACTTTCTCTACTACTCTATATCATCCTATGGACTTAAGTGACTCCTCTTAATATTTAATATTTAATTAGCTTACTTGTGCAGCTTACTTTTTACGTTATTTATGATTCTAATTAATCTTATTTTTTAAAGGTATATCATGTTGAGTGTCTGTCTCTTCTTCACTTTAAACCACTAAATCAAGATCCTTGAGGGCAAGGATGATAGCTAATAAAAGCTATGCAAACCCTAATTTAGTATAAGGTCATATAACATGAACACTCATTTCCAGCTTATTTGATCCATTCAATCATTCAGTTAACATATACTAATATTAAAATTTTCCAAGCACTGTTAGTTGACTGATGGAGTAAAGAAGATGAATAAAAACAAGGCCCTTGCTTTCAAGGGAACTTTTAAATGAGGGAAGATACACGTGCACACAAAGGAGTAAATGAGAACATACAGTGCTTTTGTAATTTTCAAAGTGCTCAACATCGTTACTTAGATATTCATCCTTTTCTTCCAATCATTTGTACTTTCATTCCTACTAGCAGAACAGCGTAAAAGAAATTTTCATTGATAGGACTTTTGAATACAACAATAGAGTAAACTTTCCACTAATTGGTAGGTTGACTATATTCAGATATTTGATAGTCAAAAGCATGAAAGTCCGAAGACAACTTAAGCTCACTGCAGAGACCCTGTGTCTTGTTCATCATGATGTCCCTGAGATCTAGCACAGTATCTAACACACATAGACACCTAAAAGAATGTGTAAATAAATACATGGAGCTAAATAACCAGAAAAATGTGTAGGAATTCAGTCACTGAGGCAATCATAGACAATCCAAGTTCTCTTTATCTATTCCTATGAACCTATTTTGGACATTTTAATATTTACAGTCTCCTCAAAGAAAGCACATTAGACACTGAGGATAACTGCCTTTAAAAAAAATCATGGGTACCAAAACAATCTTGTAAAAGAAGAAAAAAGTGGAAGGACTCCCACTTCCTGATGCCACAGTTTACTACAAAGCAACAATAATCAAGAGAGTGTAATACTAACATAAGGATACACACATAAACCAACAGAATACAACTGAGAGTCCAGAAACATGCCCTTACAGTTATGTGTCATCAAAGGGAAAAGGACAGTCTTTTCAACAAACGACACTAAGACAACTGGACATCCACATGGTAAAAGAATGAAGTTGGAACCCCACCCCACACTATAAACAATATTAACTCAAAACAGAGCATATTTAAAACCATAAAACTCTTAGAAAAAAAAAAAGATAAAAGCTAATCTTCATGACCTTTGATTAGACAACAGTTTCTTCAATGTGACACCAAAAGCACAACCGACAAAGGAAAACAAATAAATTAGACTTCATCAAAATGTAAAACTTTTGGCTGAGTGCAGTGCTTCATGCCTGTAATCCCAGCACTTTGGGAGACCAAAGGAGAAACGCTTGAGGCCAGGAGTTTAAGACCAGCCTGGGTAACACAGTGAAACCCATCTCTACAAAAAATTTCAAAAAATAGCTGGATATGGTGGCACACACCTGCAGTCCTAGCTATTCAGGAGGCTGAGACAGGAAGATCGCCTCAGCCTGGGAGTTTGAGGCTTCAGTAAGCTATGATCACACCACTGCACTCTAGCCTGGGACAACAGAGCAAGCACACTTTCTTAAAAAAAAATTTTTTTTTTTTTAAAGATTGGGTGCAGTGACTTACACACCTGTAATCCCAGCACTTTAGGAAAACAAGGTGAGAGGGTCTCTTGAGCCCAGTTCAAGACCAGCCTGGGCAACTTAGTGAGACCCCACTTCTACAAAAAAAAAAACTATTTAAATTATGTTTTGTGCTTCAAAGAATACCATCAAGAAAATAAAAAGATAACCCACAGAATGGGAGAAAATATTTGCAAGTCATATGTTTGATAAGGAATGCGTATCCCAAATACATAAAGAACTCTTAAAACTCAAGAACAAAAGGACGAATAACTTAAAAATTGGCAAAATATTTGAACAGACAGTTCTCCAAAAGAGATGTGCAAATGGCCAGTAAGTACATGGAGATGCTCAATATCATAAGTCATTATGCAAATCAAAACCACATTGAGATAAAACTCACACTCATCAGAATGGTTATAATCAAAAAGACAGACAACAATAAGTACTGTCATAGATGCGGAGAAATCAGAATTCTTCCACACTGCGGGTGGGAATGTAAAATGGTACAGCTGCTCTGGAAACAGCTGGATAGTCCTTCTATTAAACATAGAGTTATATGACCGAGCAATTCCACACCTGTGTATATAACTAAGAAAACTGAAAACATATGTCCACACAAAATAATACACATGAATATTCATAGCAGCATTACTTCATAATAACCAAACAGCAGGAAAAAAACAAATATCCGTTGATTGATGAATGGATAAATGAAATATGGTACATCTATAGTGGAATATTATTCAGTAATTTTAAAAATAAAGTACAGATACAACACAGATGAATACTGAAAACACCATGCTTGAAAACAGACACAAAAGGCCACAAATGATATAATTCAATTCGTTTGAAATGTCAAGAATAGGCAGATTCATAGAGACAGAAAATATATTAGTGGTTCCAGGGACTAGCGGGAAGAAACGAGCAGTGACTGGTAACGGCTACGAGGTTTATCTGGGGGGAGATGACAATGTTCTGGAATTAGATATTAGTGATGGATGCACACATCCATTATTATACTAAAAACCACCGAAACACTAAAAGCACTTCATAAAGGTGAGATTTATGGTCTGTGAATTATATCTCATTAAATTATTTAAAAATAATAATAGTTATAGGCAATGTTGGCTATTTTCATACTGATTTTATAGGGGAAACATGCAGTTTAGATTTTAACAAAAGAACAAGGCTCCTTCCGAAATGCACAAGTGCCTTTTATTTGTTCTGGATTCTACAAATTTACTTCCACACACCATTCTCTACAAATTTTAACAATGATGATGATAACCCCCCAATACTGAGCACCTAATCAGTACAGTTCCAGGATGGAGGGGAAGAGGAAGAGATAGAGGCAAAGAGAATGAGCTAATATAGCAGTATACAAAAATACATTTCCTATCACTGGGAAAACTAACTGAGAGAAGGTAAGTAACTGGCCCGATAACACATAGATATTAAATGGGAAAGTCAAACTGCCAACCTGTGTCTGCTGGACTACAAAGCCATTATTCTTTCCATTTTTCCAGGTCTCATCCCTTCTAATCATTCCACATTATCCCCTTACAAGAAACATTTCATGATTGTCTAAGAAGGGCATTAAGAAAGTAATCAAAAATCCCAAAAGCATATTAACAGAAATTCATCACTCCCAGAGGACATCCCACATATGAACCATATTCCATGAAATCCTGGAGTTCAACAATGCAAAAACAAAAACAAAAACAAAACAAACAAAAAAAAAGTCCTATAAGGAAAAGATCACATTTGTATAAGCCAGTATTGTCAAAAACTTCAATAGAAAAGTTGGTCCTAACAGGTTGCACAGAGATGTGTCAGAGGAAATGGATTTACTCCTCCACCTGCCTTAGCAAAGCATTACTCTTCTTTATTTCCTACCTCTCAGATTAAGGCTATTTGGAACTCTCAAGCCCTCCTTGCACATACCCGTCTCTTACACATGCATTAATTTTGCATGATTTTGAATTTTACAGAATGGATCCCATTGCAGGTATTCTTCAGTAATTTGGCATTTTTGCTCGATACTATGTACCAAAGCAAAGATTCATCTCCACTAGTGCACATAACAATTTTACTAACTATGATTGCCATTTAGTATTCTCTTATAAACTATAAACATGTCAAATAAATTACTTATCTTTCCTATTTTCCTGTTAATGGATAATTGAAATGTTTCCAGTTATAGTTTTTCTGCTCACACCATGCTGCCTATGAACATTCGTTTAGATTTGAGATACCATGTTTCACTTACGAGATTAGCAAAAATGGAAACACCATAAATAGGCAAAAAGATGAGTCAATGGATACTCTCACACCTAACAGTAGGAATATAAGTATACTGGGACCCTGTTATGGAAAGTAATTTAACAGTACTATCAAAATATTGAATGCATATACCTTCTTGTAACTTCACATCTCTATCTGGACAAAGAAGCATGTGCAAAGATTTTCAAAACAATGTTGTTTGCCATAGTGAAAAACAAGAAAAAACCTCAGTTTCCATTAATAACAAGGTAATAGTGTTATCAATTATTGCAAAATTTCAACATTCCACCTGCACGAGTTTTAAAACAAGGTAAAATCTTTATGAATGACCTCAGGTCATATTAAATGACAGTAGAACAGAACGCTCAAGCAGAAATGGCTAGTTACACAGAAGGCTCAGGCAGGAGGATCACTCAAGCCCTGGAGTTTGAGACTAGCCTGGGCAACACAGCGACATCCCATCTCTTTAAAAAAAAAAAAAACGGTAACTAAAGGCATAGAAAAGATAAAGAAGGATGTATAACAATCTTCTAATAGTGGTTACCTCCAGGGAGAAGAGTAAGACTTGGGGAAGGCTGAAAGGGCATGTTTTACCCAAATTTTATATTGTGTAAAATTCACATATGACTTAGAATAAAGCTGTTGTCAGTGTTTCTTAATGTTTTATAACTTATAAAACCAACTATATATCTCACTTAGTCCTCACAATGTATAAAACAAGTTTTATAAATGTCATTTTACAGATGACAAAACTGAAATTCAGACAGTTTAAGTGATTTGCTCATTATCAAATGACTAATGGCAGTGGCTGAAATGACTCCAAACTTAGGTCTTGATTCTACACCCAACACTTCTACTACTTCATGACAACTATTAGGCTGGTGCAAAATTAAAGTAATGGTAAAAACCGCAATTATTTTGTGCCAGCCTAATAGTGGGAAAGATTTGCCTGGTTTGGTCAGGGATGATTATCATTATCTAATGATACGCAAGTCTGAGTGCTTAATCAGCATAAAAACAATAACTGGCATTTAAAGCAGAGATAGAATTACAAGGAAATCTACTGGAACAAAAGAGATGGAAATCAGATGTGTTAAAAGTCCAAAAAGAAAAGGTTTTAGTAGCGATATGTCTATAAGCAAGCATTACTGGCCTACTAAGTTAAGAATGGAAGAAACTGACTCTGTCTTGGCAGAGACTGCTCAAAAATAAAACTACATACATAAGAAACAAAATACCAATCATAAGAATCTTTATTAACTAAGAGGTCAGCAATTAAAACCATTTAGAAGCTTCTGGTTAGTGGACATGTGACAGTGCAACAGAAAAATCCTTAAGTAACTATCAAAAAAAACACCAACTGCTGGCCAGGCGCAGTGGCTCACGCCTATAATCCCAGCACTTTGGGAGGCCGAGGTGGACGGATCATGAGGTCAGGAGATAGAGAATATCCTGGCTAACACAGTGAAATCCCGTCTCTACCAAAACCACAAAAAATTAGACGGGTGTGGTGGCGGGTGCCTGTAGTCCCAGCTACTCGGGAGGCTGAGGCAGGAGAATGGCATGAACCCAGGAGGCAGAGCTTGGAGTGAGCCAAAATCGCACCACTGCACTCCAGCCTGGGCGACAGAGCAAGACTCTATCTCCAAAAAAAAAAAAAAAAACCCAATTGCCAATGGACTGTGAATGTTAATGTACAGTGGATACTGAGAGAAGTGATACACAGCAAGAAAAATAGCATCTGACTTTTATATTCTTCTTTGACTGCTTAGATGTTCCTATATGCACCTACATCTGCAAAATCTCTTTAAGCAGAAGAATTCTTCATTTATTCAGTAAGAGTGGATTGAACAACTGCTTTGAGAAACATAGTGCTGGTATTCTTGTCCTTGAGGAGTTCAGAGAGTCAAGTGATCCTCCTGCCTCGGCCTCCCAAAGTGCTGGGATTATGGGAATGAGCCAGTGTGCTCAGCCTCGAGAAGAGAAATTGCTAAGTGACCACAGGGTGTCATTCTGCTTCCAAACCATAAGAGTTCAAAATAGCTAGAGATAAGATGAAGACTTATAAGTGATACAAATCTGATAGTATCTAACAACATGGTCCCAACATGAGGTCCAACTGTTAACTAGTAAACTAAGCTTTCACTACACAAAAACTCATTCTACCCCCACATCAAGACAAGACAATCAATGATAGTTCTTTGTTACATTCACTACTCCCTCCATATTTACTGCCCCCCCCCCCCGCTTTTTTTTTTCCAATTAAAAATGACCTGGTATAAGCAGCATGTTTCATGGTAAAATCTGACACAGGGAATTTACTGGGTTCTCGAAGATTATCTTTGAAACACACTACAGTTTCTTCACTAGTGGTCACAGGTGTCTAAGAAATAACCAATCAAACCCCTTTTCTTTACAGGTGAGGAAGCTGAGACTTAGAGAAGTGCCTTGTCCACAGCCATTCAAACTAGGTAGATATGAAAGAGAACCCAGAATTTAGAACTCCTGACCCTCAAATCATATAACACCTCAGACTACTAGTTATATTATAGAAATATGTAACTGCTTTCATCATGCCATCATGCAATAGAAAGGTTGGGCTGAACCTTACAGATTCAAATTCTGGCTGGGTCAGATTCAAATTCTGGCTGGGTCACTTTCTAACTATGCGACTCTAGTCAAAATTCTTAATATCTCTGACCCTAAATTGTGTCAGCTGTGTAACAGATAATATCTACCACACAAAGTTGTGACATTAAGTGAGATGATCAGGTGAGGCTTATCTGGCACAATATTTAACATACTGGAGAAGCTCAAAAAGAATTCCTTCCCAACACCTATGTCTATCCGTTGCAAATTATATAGTCTATGGGAATAAATCCCACGAAGTAGCACATTTCCAAATAACCAACCTTTAATTTTCTTAGCTTACTCTACCTACATCAGTTCTTTAGGAATATGTGCCAAATGGCCATTCTGCCTCACTGTAAGGTGTTCAAAACCTAGTGATATTGTAAACTGATTCTAGTATTCAAGGACAGAATGAATGAGAATAGCTCTAAAGTGACCAAAGAAACTCTGCCTTTTGTGACATATACAGTAAAGGCCACATGACAATACTTTGGTCAGCAACAGATTGCATAAACAACAGTAGTCCCAAAAGACTATAATGAAGTTGGTCAGGCAATGGCTCACACCTGTAATCTCAGCACTCTGGGAGGCTGAGGAGGGAGGATTACCTGAGGTCAGGAGTTTGAGATGAGCCTGGCCAACATGGCGAAACCCCATCTCTACTAAAAATACAAAATTTGTCGGGTGTGGTGATGAGTGCCTGTAATCCCAGTTACTCAGGAGGCTGGGGGCACTAGAATCGCTTGAACCCAGGAGGTGGAGGTTGCAGTGAGCCGAGATCACACCACTGCACTCCAGCCTAGGCAACAGAGCAAAACTCTTTCCCAAAAACTCCTGTTGCAGTGACATCATAACTGTCATAGCACAAAACATTACTTATGTGTTTGTGTGATGCTGGCATAAACAAGTCTACTGTGCTGCCAGTCATATAAAAGTCTAGCACATATAATGTACAGTTCACAATGCTTGATAAAGATAGTAAGTGATTATTTTAGTGGTTTATGTATTTACTATATCATACTTTTTTCATTAGAGTGTGCTCCTTCTACTTATTAAAAAAAAAAAAGTTAACTGTAAAATAGCCTCAGGGAGGTCCTTCCTGAGGTGTTCCAGCACATGGCATTGTTGTCACAGAAAATGACAACTCCATGTGTGTTACTGGCCCTTACTACCTTCCAGTGGGAAGGATGTGGAAGTGGAAAGCATATTGATGATCCTGTCCCTGTGGAAGCCTAGGCTGATGTGTGTGTTTACGTCTTAGCTTTCAACAAAAAAAAGTTTAGAAAGTAAAAAAAAAAAAATTAAAATCTTAAAACCTTATAGAATAAGGATACAAAGAAAATATTTTGTACAGCTGTATAATGTGTTTGTATTTTAAGATAAGTGTTATTACAAAAGAATCAAAAAGTTAAAATTTTTTTTAAAGTTTATAAAGTAAAAAAGTTATAGTACACTAAGGCAAATTTGTTGTTAAAGAAAAATAATTTTGTACAAATTTAGTGCAGCCTAAGTGTACAGTGTTGATAAAGTCATCAGTAGTGTAGAGTAATGCACATCCACTCACCACTCACTCACTGACTCATCCACAGCAACTTCCAATCCTGGAGGCTGCATTCATAAGTGTCCTATACCTGTGTATCATTTTTATCTTTTACACTGTATTTCTGCTGTACCTTTTCCATGTTTAGATACATTGTGTTACAATTGCCTAAAGTATTCAGTACAGCCACATGCTGCACAGACATGCAGCCTCAGAACAAAAGGCCGTATCATACAGCCCAGGTATGACAACGTATGCTTCATACAGCTAGATAGTCCATTCTGCTGTCACCAATTCCTGTTTGGCTAACACCCTCAGTTCTTTCAATTTCCTTTACAAATTCACTTTCTTCTCGCATTTAAAAAAATAAAATAAAATTCAATCATGATGACAAAATTGTATTTTGAAGAACATAAATAAGAAATAAAATTCTGGCCAGGCACAGTGACTCACTCCTGTAATCTCAGCACTTTGGGAAGACAAGGTGGGAAGACTGCTTGAGCTCAAGAGGTTGAGACCAGTCTGGGCAACCCAAGGAGACCCTGGGTCTATAAGAAATATTAAAAATTAGCCAGGTGTGGTGGCGCACACCTGTGGTCCCAGCTACTTGACAGGCTGAAGTGGGAGGATGGCTTGAGTCCAGGAGGTGGAAGCTGCAGTGGGCTGAGATTGTACCACGGCTTTCTAGCCTGGACAACAGAGCAAGACTGTCTCAAAAAAATTTTTTTAATTAAAATTTAAAAAAATAAAGTTCCCCGTTAATCTTATCTTTTCTGGTGCTGAGGTTTAAGATTATACTATAAATATTCTTTAGCAGTTTCCTTTTTTTTAAATTGTGGTTAAATATACATGAAGTTACCATTTTAGCCATTTTTCATTATACAATTCTATAGCATTAAGTAGATTTATATTGTTGTGCAACCACCACCATCCATCTCCAGAACTTTCTGATCTTCCCCAACTGAAAGGCTGCACCCAATAAATACTAACTCCCCATTCCTCTCTCCCTCCATTCACTGCCAACCAGCATTCTACTTTGTGTCTCCATCAATGTGACTCCAACTTTAAGTACCTCACATGAGTAGAGTCAAACAATATTTGTTTGTGCCGTGACATCATCTCAGCTCACTGCACTTATCTCACTTAACATATATTTATGGTTCATCCATATTGTAGCATGTGTCAGAATTTCTTTCTGAGTCCAAATAATATTATGGTGTTAAAATTATATGAAAACACAATTTTATGTGCATAGCACTGTATGGCAGCCTACAATATGTAGTACGTAAAAATCACAGTTTGTCCATCCATTCACCTGTCAATGGACACTTGGGTTGCCTCTACCTTTTAACTATTGTGAATAAAGCTGCTATGAATATGAGTGTATAAATATCTATTCAAGCCCCTGCCTTCAATGCTTTTGGGTAAACATTCAGAAGCAGGACTGCTGGATCACTGGTAATTCTATGGTGCTTGCACAGTGACAATATTGAATTTTTTGAGGGACTGCCATACTGTTTTCCAAAGCACTGAACCATTTTAAATTTCCACCGGCAAAGCACAAGAGTTTCAATCTCTCCATATTCTTAAACTTGTTACTGTGTGTGTATGTTCATCTTAATGAGTGTGAAGTGTTATCTCATTGTTTTGATTTATATTTCCTTTACAGCTTAGTGATGTTGAGCATCTTTTCATGTGCTTATTGACCATTTGTACACCTTCTTTGGAGAAATGTGTATTCAAGTCCCCTGCCCATTTTATAATTGGGCCATTTGCTTTTTTGTTGTTGAGTTGTAAAAGTTCTTCATATATTTCGGATATTAATCCCTTATCAGATATATTTTTGCAAATATTTTCTTCCATTAGTGGGTAGCCTTTTCACTCTGTTAATAGCGTCCTTTGATGCATAAAAGTTTTTAATTTTGATAAAGTCTAACATCTGTTTTTTCTTTTTTGCCTGTGATTTTGGTGTCATGTCTAAGAATCCACCGCCAAATCCAAGGTCATGAGGATTTACTCTGTTTTCTTCTAGGAGTTTTATAGTTTTAGCTCTTATGCTTAGGTCTTTGATCCATTTTGAGTTAATTTTGGTACTGACGTAAGGTCCAACTTCATTTTTTTTTTTGGCATGTGTCTTACTTATTTTTGAGGTTCCTTAGATCTCTGTCCATTTGCCATCTTCCTCCTGTTTTCTGAGGATTTAGAATTAAACATCCATTCCATCTATATGCTGGTTATCAATTAATTGATTATCAGCTCCAAATTTACCCTTTTTGCCCGCTGTGTGAAAATGAACCTGGGCCCTTTAAATATTTTTCCTTTGCCAGCATGCATAATGTCAAGCTTTATCCACAGAGGACACAGGAGATACATTGTAGGAATAAAGCATTTCGCTTCCAGGTCCCATTGTGCTTGCCTAGCAGGTTCCTATAGGATAAGCAGTTTCCCTCCATCCTAGCTCCTACAATGGACAGCAGCCAGCAGCTAGTAGCTTCCCTCAGTAGCCCTTTTCATGCTGTCATATGGCAAAGTGCCTCTGGTGAAACAACTCCTTGTGAAGAGCTTTCCCCAAGTATCCTAGAGGGTAGTTTTTGGCAACTTCAAAAGGACAGATTTCCAGCAAGTTCTGCTGGTAAAGGTCCATAGGGACTTACTTCTCTGCCATTCTGAGAGTCAAAGTCATGCCTTCTCCAACAAAGCCCCTCGGATTTCAGTCCCTCAGCCAGGGACTGTTTGGTGGTATTGAGGGAGATGGCTCTTTGGGTATGATATTTCAGTCCCAGGCTAGCTGCTATTATACTAATTCTATTTTATCACACACCAATCATATTATTACATTATATCTGCTATTTTAGATACAGCAGATCTATATCTGCTGTTATTTAGTTTTCTTCCTACAAGCCAATTTCTCATTACTTCAATCTCCTCTTATGGTAAATAATTCTTTTTTTTTTTTTTTTTTTTTGAGATGCAGTCTCGCTCTGTCACCCAGGCTGGAGTGCAGTGGGGTGATCTTGACTCACTGCAAGCTCTGCCTCCTGGGTTCATGCCATTCTCCCGCCTCAGCCTCCCAGGTAGCTGGGATTACAGGTGCGTGTCACTAGGCACAGCTCATTTTTTTGTATTTTTAGTAGAGACAGGGTTTCACCGTGTTAGCCAGGATTGTCTCGAGCTCCTGACCTCGTGATCCGCCCGCCTTGGCCTCCCAAATTGCTGGGATCACCGTGCCCGGCCCTCTTTATTTTTTTTGAGACAGAGTTTTGCTCACTGCCCAGGATGGAATGCAGTGGCGTGATCTTGGCTCACTGCAACCTCCACCTCCTGGGTTCAAGTGATTCTTCTGCCTCAGTCTCCTGAGTAGCTGGGATTACAGGCATGTGCCACCATACCCAGCTAATGTTGTATTTTTAGTGGAGACGGGGTTTCTCCATGTTGGTCAGGCTGGTCTCAGATTCCCGACCTCAGGTGATCCGCCTGCCTCGGCCTCCCAAAGTGCTGGGATTACAGGCATGAGCCACCAGGCCAAAAACTGTCAAACAAGCAGCAAAGTTGAATGAATGTCCCAGGAAGCACGCACATGCCCCCGCCTCCGGCTAGATTCCATCTGGCTTTCTCTCAGCTTGTTGCCCTGGTGGTCACTAAGGCAGAAAGACCCTAAACATATTTCCTTCTGAGGACATTCAGGGTGGAATTCAGTCAGAACACACCTTCTCCCTCCTACAACTCACATCCTTCATGCGTGCCCCATGCCCTAATGCCTTTCTTTCCTTCTTTCTTTCCTTCTCTTTCTTTCTTTCTTTTCTTTTCTTTTCTTTCTTTCTTTCTGTCTGCCTCCTTCCCTCCCTCCCTCCCTCTCTCCCTCCCTTCCTTCCTTCCTTCTTTCCACGTTGGTCTGGCTGGTCTCGAACTCCCAACCACAGGTGAGCCGCCTACCTCGGCCTCCCAAAGTGCTGGGATTACAGGCATGAGCCACCATGCCTGGCGGTAAATAATTCTTTATATTAAATTCCCTGTCCAAAGTACTGTGTAGTCTCTCTCTCCTGGCTGGACCTGGACTGATACAAGTGAGCTTAAAAAAAATGTTAACAGCTACTTACTATATATAAGACAGACATTATGCGTAATGTTTTGTAAACATTATCACTTTTAATTCTCACTAAAACCCTGTGATATATCACTTTATAGTAAGGAAACTGAGGCTCAGAAAAACTATACAATTTTCCCCCATATTACAAATCCGGGTCTGTCTTATATTAAAGTCCCTGCTGGCTTTCTACTATAGTGTTTATTTTTCTTAACAGACCTAAGAACACATTTTTAAAAGAAACTGAACATTTATGTGCAAAAAGAATTAACGTAGCAGGTCTGACTGCTATTCTCAGAGAAAGCACCTTGCAAGGTTGGCCTTAGCTGGTATCTGGGAACTGAAGATTTTACAAGGGTTCTATCCCCAGAACTGATCAGAGTGGCTCTTATCTGTTAATGCCTGCTTTCCTTTTGGGAGTCTGGAATTTTGATATGTGCTAGGGTTAGGGTGCCTATGTGAACAGCTCCCCCTCCACCACCATCCCCAGCCAAAAAAATCTCAGCACTAAGTCTGTAACAAGCTTCCCTGGTAGACAACACTGTCAAAACTTACTGCTGGAGGAATCAAGCAAGTCCTGTGACTCTACTGGGAAAGGACTTTTGGAAGCTTGAGTCAGGTTTCCTCTGGACTTCACCCCATGTACCTTTTTTCTTTGCTGACATTGCTTTATAGCCTTTTACTAGTATAAAGCATAGCTATTAAGTATGACTACATCTTAGTTCCGTAAGTCCCAGATAATTCACTGGACCTAGGGTAGTATTGGAGACTCCCCCAAAAAACCTATAATATACCAAGTACTTTGTTAAATGCTGAGGACACAAAGATGAATAAGGCCTTTGCCCTCAAGGAACTTTAGTCTATTTAAATTTCCATTCCTTCATTCCTATGATCATCACTTCTTAGTCTGTTCACCACTTAAAATAGATTAGATTCATTTCCCTGAGCTAAATTTCATTCTTAGTGCTGAAGTGATGCTAAATAAATATTTAATAAGTCCATCAGCAAAATCTGAGATACAAAGCTCTAATAGACTCAAAGGCTACACATACTTTCTCTTTACTTTCCCTGTCTTATTGTGTTCCTCATTAAAAATAAATTGACAAACGCTTGTACATTGCTGGTGGGAATGTAAAATGGAGCAGCTGCTACGGAAAAGAGATTGGCACATCTTCAGAAAGTTAAATACAGAGCTCCCATATGACCCAGCAATTCCACTCCTAGGTATATACCCGAAGAACTGAAAATAGGTACTCAAACCAATACTTGTACACAGATGTTCATGGCAACACTACTCACAATAGCCAAAGGACGGAAACCCAAACGTCCATCAAGGGATAAACAGATAAACAAATTGTGCTATATACACACAAAGGAATATCATTCAGTTATAAAAAGGAATGAAGTACTGATACATGCTATAACGTGGATAAACACTGAAAACACACGTACTAAATGAAAGAAGTCAGACATGAAAGGTCACATATTATATGACTCCATTTCTATAAAATCTCCAGAATAGGTAAATTCATCAAAACAGAAAGCAGATTGGTGGCTGCCAGCAGCTGCAGGGAAGGGGAAAGAGAGGATGATTGCTTAATGGATACGGGGTTCTTTTGAGGGTGATGTAAACATGTGAGTTACATGGAGGTAGTGGTTGTACAGCACTGTGAATGTACTAAATGCCACAAATTGTTCACTTTTTTAAAAGGTTAATTTTATGTTACATGAATTTAACCTCCATTAACATTTTTTTTGAAAAGCAATGCAGTATACACCACAGTACAAATGAAGAGACTTCCTGTTGTTGTTTGAATAAGTACTTACAGCTTGAGGTAAAATCATCAGTGACTGCAATAAATATAGATTTTCAAAAAAGTGCTGTATCTCAATATATACTCTGGAAAACTGAAGATTCAAAGTGGTTCTAAGCAATGACACAGATGCTGATGCAGTACAGCCTATACACATTTTTTCCCAAAAAGAAAAAACGTTTCTAAATTACATAAATTAATACATATTCTAAGTGGATATTTGCCTATTTCCTTGCCATCCCTAAAAGCTTAATAGGTTAGCCCTTCCTTTCAATGAAAAAACAGTATAAAGTCTTATATTCATGGTTTCCTCATATTCAGGCACATATAACACACACACACATATATATATATATTTTTTAAGTCTGGAAGTATATATCCCAAAATGTTTACAGTGGTCATATGTCTTGGTGTTGAATTTGGATTTATGAGTGATATATGTCTTTGTGGGGGGAGGAGGGTTCTTATTTGTATTTTCTAACTGTTCAACAAATGAACATGTATTATTTTTACTTACCTCGAAAAAAATGGAGATAACAACAATACCTACCTCAGGGATGCTGTGAAGATTAAATGAAACAACAGACATAAAGCTCTTAACACAGAATTCAGCACAAGTACACAACAACTGTCAAGCAGTATGGATGGTATTGTTTCTGATTTTGTAAATACTCCTCAGGATTCAGGATGTATGCCTTATTATCTAGGGCAAAAGCACTCATCTTAATCCAGGCCTGGATCACTTCAAGCTTAAATTACTCTAACAAGAGTCTCTTGGCTGGTCCAGCTAAGAGCTGGCCTCCAACCACCCCTGCCCAGCTTTCTTACCAGGGCCAGGGTTAACTACCTAAAACACCACTCATACGACTTCCATACTAATGGCCCTCCACTGTTTACATGATTAGGTTCCAAATATCCCAAGCATTGCCCCACTTGGTTATTCTCTTTCTCTTCTCATTCACTCCTTCAGCAAACATTTACTGAGGGACGTTTATGTGTCTGGAACTTGGTAGGAATGCAAAGGAAAATAAGTTAGGGATTCTTTTCTCAAAGAACTCACAGTCTAGTAAGGGAAAGAGGCATGTAAACAAATACAATATGAACCACGTAATAAAATGTAAATGTATGGCCCAGAGAGAACAAGTGTACATGGTTGATAATCAAGTGAGAAAGGCATAAAGAAATTACAAACAGGAGAACTCACAGTAGGTAAGACTTGAATGGGGTTTGGAGGATGACCACAAATAGCTAATTTCCAGATAGAAACTTTACTCAATTTACTTCACACCTTGGCACATTCTCAAACATCAACTCGAGCAAAATTCAGCAAAATCCCACCTCCCTTCACAATGCAATCCTCTAACTCTTGCCCACTCTCTTTCAATTTGTGGGTCAAGATCCATTCATGACGTATAGAATGAATTTAAGAGGTCTCAACCACTACTGAAATAAAAGATTAGAGAATTAGAGCTGCAATTCTTAAACTTTTTTGATTTCAGAGTACCTTAACACTTTTAAAAAATTACCAAAGATTCCAAAGAGTTTTTCTTTATATGGTTATAACTACTGAGATTTGCCTATTAGAAACTAAAATGGAATAATTTAAAAATTATGTTAATTCCTTTAAGTACCAATAATAAATCATTATGCTAGTCTAAAAAATGTTATGAAAATAGTTTCGTTTGTAAACTAAACCAGTGAGAAGAGTGTCATTATTTTACATTTCTAAAAATATTTTTAACATCCAACTTAATAGAACAGTGGTCCCCAATCTTTTTGGCACAGGGATTGGTTTCATGGAAGACAATTTTCCATGGGGGGTGGGGTAGGGGTGGGGATGGTTTCAAGATGAAACTGTTCCACCTCAGGTCATCAGGCACTAGATGGAACAGGCAACCTAGATCCCTTGCATATGCAGTTCACAGTAGGGTACGCGTTCTTATGAGAATCTAATGCCACCATTGATCTGATAGGAGGTGGCGCTCAGGCAGTGGTGCCTGCTGCTCACCTCCTGCCATGTGGCCTGGTTCCTAATAGGCCACAAGCCGGTACTAGACTGTGGCCTGGGGATTGGAGATGGAATGGAAGATGGCTGGATTCTCATACCTGCTTCTGCATTCAATCTGTTTCAACATTATTCTGAAGCATATGTAAGGAGTTTGGCATTCCACGGATCTATATCTTGAAAAGGCAAGGTATTTTAATAGTCTTTTCACCTATCTCTAGATATGCTTCTTTAATAGTATACCAAAGGTTAGTTGCAATGTAGCATGTGAAACCTTATCAATGAATTTTTTCATACTGTTAATATAAAAATTCACTGGTCTTATACTTTGAATGGATTTTTTTGCCTATGCATAATTTTGCAACATTATGTATTGTTCATTTATAAAATACAAGTTCACTAAGTTATAAAGATCTTCCAACTGTTGACACATCTCGTTACAGAACATCAAAAAATTCACATTCACTAATATCACCACCAATCTCATCACAAAAGTCTTTTAAGGATCAGAGCTATCAAGCTCATAGCCCAGGATACAAGTTTTCCAAAACTCTAGTTTTTGCTTGAAAGTTCAAATTTTATCATTGGCAACAAATATCAGTTTTCCTTGAAATGACAGGCTTGCTTCATTTTTTTTTTTTTTTTTTTTTTTTTTT
>NW_016818301.1:2133377-2143680 GCF_001698545.2 Rhinopithecus bieti
TTTTTTTTTTTTTTTTTAATTAAGACAGGGTCTTGCTCTGTTGCCCAGCCTGGAGTGCAATGGCACAATCTCAGCTCACTGCAACCTCCACCTCCTGGGTTCAAGCAAGTCTCCCAACTCAACCTCCCAGGTAGCTGGGACTACAGGCGCATGCCAACACCCCGGCTAATTTTGTATTTTAGTAGAGAAGGGGTTTCACCATGTTGGCCAGGATGGTCTCGATCTCTTGACCTCGTGATCCCCCCGCCTCAGCCTCCCAAAGTGCTGGGATTACAGGCGTGAGCCACTGCGCCTGGCCACCTTATTCATTTTTAATAAAACGCTGAATATCATAGCCTATCAGTTGTTCTTTCAAATAAAAATGGCATCCCATGAAAAAAGTTCAGCTGGCAACTCAATCACAGAAGCAGTTTTCTTTTAGATAACTGTCATACTTAGTATGCAGCAGAAGTGCTTTATTTGTATTACCCATTTTGTCACAGAGATTATTAAAAAGATTCATAATCGAGGATGGAGAATTAGTAATAGTAATAATTTTTACTACTTCAGCAAGAACACTCTGAAGTGAAACTGGCTTCTCCCCTTCCTTAACGGCAAGTGTTTGGTGGTGAAGAATATAATTATTCAGTCGTCATTCCATTCTTTGGTACAGGCAGTTTGTGGCATAATAAGCCCATGTCCTAGTTTTGGCCTGTCACAATAGCATGTGCAGTGAGATATGGGGGAAAATACAGTTGTTACAATCACACTGATCTATGTCTCTGGTAACCAACTAGCTCTATGGCTGTGGAAAGCTAATTCATCTCTCAGCCTCAAATTCTTCCATTTTAAAATGAGAATACTACCTCATAGGATTGTTACAAGAATTGACATAATACATGCAACATAGCTTACACAGTGCCTGTTCTTTAATGGCGCAGCCCTGCTAACAATAATAAGAAACAATATCTTAGTTGTATGTAACACTTCACCACATATCAACACACAGGCAGTTCTGACAAGTACAGGACCACAGATGATGAGGGGACCCACAGAGATCATCTAATTCTAATTCAGCTACTTTCCTTGCACACTCCTTACCTTGCAACCATATTCACATAGCACAGACTGACCTTACAGATAAGAAAACCAACATACTACAAGGTTTTAAATGTCTTTCTCAAGGTTACAGAGCTAGTAAGAAGCAGAAATTGGTGTCAAGCACATCCTCCTACTCATAACAATTCTGTTAGGTAGATAACATTATTCCCTTTTGATTGATAAGGGAAACTCAGGTTCATTCCCTTGAGTTTCAAGTGACATGTCCAAGGTCACAACAACAGGCCTGGAACCCAAGTCCTCTCGTTTGGAGTTCTTCCAACCGTAACTTAGAAATCTGTCTAAATATATGATTCACTCTGTGCAATCATTGATAATTATCTACATCTGGATCTGAATGGAATAACAGACTAACAGACACAATTATGTGAATACTCATTATAACTAAATATGCCAATTGATAACCACCAACAAATCAGTTTGTGTTGTGATATTTCAGTCTAAACTGGTGTTTCACTAAACTGAAGACTTCACAAGCTTTGGCATTTAAAAAAACAAAGATATGTCTTAATTAGCCTCAGAGTACAAAAGAAATACATTTCAAAGGATCATTCTGCAACTTCAAAAAAGTCCGTTTGAGATAGGCTATGTCTCTTTGAGACAGTCTATCTGAGTGACTATCACAGTCCAAACTTAAATTAACAATTCTACTCAAAAACAGTCATTATAGACAAAATAAATTTTATTTTAATTGATAGATATTATTTCAATTTGGTTTTATAACAGTCTCTTCACTCACACTGCTATTGAACATGATGTTAAATCAGCTCTGTTGTTTATTATAGGAACAACTTAGGACAAGTTACTCACCTTTCTGAGCCTCAATTTTATTTTCTGGTCTATAAAATATATATGATCATGTCTACACCTTACAAGGATGTTAAGTTTAGGAATAAGGTATACAAAGCACCTGAAAGTATACCTATCCCACAGAGAAAAACTACCACTGTAACAATTTTTATTATATGCTTTGAGTTCACAATACTGCCTATCTCTAAGTCCATTAAGATCTGAGTAAAACTGGACCTTTCTATTTCCTCCCGCTGCGGCTGCTTCCAATGCCCTGCGGGCCACAACCGCTAACTCTCTGACCTAGACTCTCTGCCACCTACTTCTAGTGTCCTCAGAGCAAGTCCCTCAACTTCCTTTTATTGTATTAATTCCCTCGTCAGAATGAAGATAATGCTCATTACTTATCAATTCAGTGATCTCCTGATAATTACCACGTAAATTCTTGCTTGGAACCAATCTAGAAGACTTCAAACAACTTCAAACCTACCGAGGTTTTTTTTCTTGATGCCAAGTTTTAAAAACCAGGAATTTCACTTTTTTAAACAAATGGTCAACTACTAAGAATTCATAAAAGCGCTGCCTCTGTGATATCTCATTATACTTTGATTCTTGTATCAACTCAATTATTCAACTCCTTTAGTTCTTCGTCTTCTAGCCCTCTTAGATAATAGTCTCCATTAAGTAAAAGGCATTTTGCAGAAAGAGGTAGAGAAAACTATATATATATGTAAAGCTTAGTTTTCTGCAAGTACAATTAAATACTCAAGATAGCTGGGAGAAGGGCAAGAAGAGCCCACAGAGATGAGATGGTAGTGAGATTCCACTGGTGGCCCTTTCTAAGGGACTAGAACTATGCTACAGATTTATCAATGAAAGGTTGAAGGCAAGGGGAAAGGAAAAGCCATTAACATATGCAGGCACTGCAATGTGCTAGATAATTTATATACATTATTTCTGGATATCATTTCCATTATCAGGTGAGGAGAGTGAGACTCAGAGATTAAATGACTGGATCAAGGCCAAACAGCTAGTAAACAGTAGAGCCAGAACCATAATTATAACTGTTCTTTCTGTTACATGCTACACAGCAGTTTAGTCCAGAAAAGCATTTATCCCTAGGCCAAGAAATAGGGAAGGTAAGTGTATGATCATCTACACACTGGCTTAGCCAGACTGTTTCCCTTCCAGCAATGGGAAACACTGAGAAGATAATTCATCTTTAACCTGTGGTTATCGCCCAATTATTCACACTCGTAGAAGAAAAGCAGTGCTTCTCAAATGTTAACATGCAGACAGGTCACCAGGTATCTTGTTAAAATGTAGATTCTGATTCAGTAGGTCTAGGATGGCCTCTGAGATTCCTGCATCTACCAGGAAATGAAGCTTCTAGTGCTGGGGCCATACTGTAAACAGATTATACTCAATGGCTCCCAATCTTGATTGATCATTTGAATCACCTGGGAATAAATTAAAATCTACAGATTTCCCTCCTTGATTCAGTGGTGTCTGGAATGAGGTCCAGGTTGACTTCAATACAGTCATCCCTTGATGTCCATGGGGGACTGTTTTGAGGACCCCTCTCAGACACCAAAATCCACAGATGCTCAAATCTCTGATGTATAATATAGCACAGTATTTACATATAACCTATGCATATCCTCCCAAAGCCTTTAAATCATCTCTATAATACCTAATACAGTGTAAATGCTATGTAAATAGCTGTTATTTAGTATTTTTATTTGTATTATTTTTACTGTTACATTGTTATTTTTTTTCTGAATTATTTTCATCTGTGGTTGGTTGAATCCATGGATGTGGACCCCACAGATATGACAGGCCAACTGTACAGAACAGGGACTACTGAGCTATACTATCTCCAGGCACATTCTACCTCAGAATTCTGTAATTCAAAGAAATATATAATTATTAATGACAATAAACACAGCAAGCACTGACTGAGAACACACCAAATGTCTAAGAGCTTTACATATTAGCTCACTTAGTCCTCGGACCACACTGTGAGGTTGGTACTTACAGCACTATCATTCCCATTTTACACACGAGGAAGTCAATGCACCAAGAGACTAACTTGTCCAAGGTCAGTGACTGAATTGCAGAAGAGGGGTTCAGACTTGAGCCAACCCCATTTCAAAGAGTTTGTGCCCTCAGACACACCATCTAAAGCTGCTTCCCACATTACCCAATAGTAATGTCACTGATTTTAAGACACACTGGAACAAATCAATCCAAATGGGTCACCCCATAAGATGTTGCCCTGGGAAGGCTATGTTCTTATTCCTCAGATGCTACCATCATTCAAAACACGGCACTGCTAAACTAAATATTTCAAGAACCCTTCATCTGAACATGAAAATGCCTTCAGAGCCTAAACCCATGACTTTAAACATCTTCAAACGGAGTAAAAGCTCACCATTTGAGCACAGATTTGACTTTTTGACAACATCACAAAATCAGGAAAAGCCAATTCAAAGAAACCTAGTATCTTTCAAAACCTAGGTAGGTATTTTAAAATTAAAATTCAGTGTTAGGTATTGAAAATGTTTTCCTCATCACTCATCTCTAAAGCCGATTCCAAATGTGAGTTCTTTATGTTTTGCGCAATGGTTGTTATCACCAGTCAAGGTGACTATTTTGAAGGGCAATACTCATTTGGATGCACAGGTTCTGTTATATTTGTTTTTTTTTTTTTTTTTTTAAAAAAAAAGCAGCCTCTTAGTCATACCAAAAGAGACACATTTGCCCTTCACTATCAGCACAAACATGCATATGTTCAGAACTGTCTTGAAGCATGCAGTTTTCCTTTCTGCTGAAAAAGCAACTGCTTTGATATTCTTTTCAGATTATTTTTAAGTGTGTTTTATTTATATACATCCATCCATATAAAAATAAATACCACCAGCAGGCATTAATGAAGCATTTAACTGCATGCAGCACCATAAAAGGTATTGTACAAAGGCAACTATATACTAAAATATGCACACAAACACCCTCACATACAAGGGATAAAGGCACACACAAATACTTCAGGGATACAACTATAAAAAGATATTACATTTCTACATCCAGATGAGCTCCTTTGTTAAATAAATGTCTTTTTTCAAGAAAGAAAATATTCTGCAAATTCAGAATGATTTCCAGAATTGTTTTAAATCAGGCATTAATGCAGATCAGCACAATTTCACACGACCAACCTCTCTGCTTGAACTGGACTCCCCACACCTTACTGAAGCCACAATTCCCCTGCACAAACTCCCACTCCACCACCCCCCACACACCCAACTCCCCACCAACCTCACAGGGGTTCCTGGGCTGGTCCATGGAATCTGATGACATCACTCTCTCTTCCTTCCTGGAATTCTAAACCCTGCTGCTCTCTCCTTGCACACAGCTATCATCTCCATGGCAACCTCACCTCCTCCTGCTTCCCTATTGGCTTCATGGAGCAGGATACACAAAAAGGTTTTCCGTTCTCCCCACACCACCCGCCCCAAAAAGACGATGCTTTCAACAGAAACCTGAGCTAAATTTAGCTACTTGGGATTCAGAGTCCTATGACTAAGAAAACATAGAGAAATGTCCTCCTTCCAACATTGTATCCTGCCCTCAACCCCACCCAAAAGTGGCTGCTTCACCTCCTCCTCTCTGGCCCCCAACCCAAAAGCAAGTAGTGATATCTGCTGAGCATTAAAAACAACCAAGCCACCTGCCTCATATACAAGGTATGCAGAGAGAAAATTCTCATATTCACCTCCTCCCAAAAGGAGAATTTTTAAAAAGAGAACAAAAAACTATGCAAAAAAACAGTTGAGCCATTTCAGCTGAACATCACAGTGTTCTGCTGTTTCTTTCCGTCCTAAGCCAAGGATTGGGAACTCCACGCCTCAAGGCAGAAAAGTCTTTAACCTCTTAGAAGACAGAATTCTCCTGCTATTTGCTTGCTATGACTTCCTCCATCATAGGAGGAATAAATGCGGAGGAGAATTAGGTAGAAAGACTGCACACTTCAGTGATTAAACACACTAAGCCTGGAAGCACAAATACTGGGTACAACTTTCCATCCAACAGACTGACCTACTATGTAAACTTAACAAATTCTCACATACCTCATCTAAAAAGCAGCTCCTACACAGGGATATGATAAGAATTACTGACAAAATTAGTGTAAATTAGTTTAGGTCCCTGTGCCAAGGGGACTGAATCAAGAGTAAGTTGGCATTATTAGTAGTAAAATTCCTGTGGATATTAATAGATGCTAATAATCCCCAGAGGAAGAACACAAACTTTTAGAAAATTATCCTTTCATAATCATAGATATACCATAAAATATACATAACTTCTTGAACCATAGGCAGTTCCTATAAAGGTTTCTACTTCTGGTAAAAATCCAGCTCTACTCACCTCATACACCAGCCAATTTGTGACTAGTATTTTCTTTGCTTAATCCAAACTCTAATTTTGAAATTGTTACTCCTCACTCTCCCTAAATAATGACTAAATATGGACCAGGGCTTCATTCTCTGGCTCAGATACCCACTTCGCAGTCTAGAGAAGTAATTCCTTCTCAGAACCATATTCGATAGCTGAGCACTGAATCAATGCAGTGGCTATGTCCTATATGACTCTGAAGGACAAAGCATCAATTGTGACCAAGTAGTAAGGGCTCCAAGCAGGTCAGAGCCTTGTAGTAGGAAAGGGAGAAAAGGAATGGAGACAAATAAGGCACACCCAGGAAAATTATATTTTCAGTTTGCAAGGCAGAGACTCAGCTCCAGGGCTCTGGAGGGCACCAACTCTCCAGAAAAAAAAAAAAAAAAAAGACATGAAAGGAGAATAATTTAGTGTAATAACAGTCATCTACCCCAAAGAAACCTTAAACAATTTAGAACAATTAGAGAAGTCAAAAGAGTCAGATGCCTCTAGTTAACACACAGGCATCTAGAAAAAGCTTTACAACTGTTGTGGAAAACAGCAAAGGATGAAGTACCTGCTAACAACTGAAACCCATACTGCAGTGCAGGGTGGGGGGCAATAGGATTAGCCCATCTCTGAGATATCTGTTTTCTTATTTCGCTCCTTGTTGACTCAAACAAGCCATTCCTTGTGTGAAAGCATTCCTACGGACACAATGGTTCCACAGGCCAAGTATTAAGTATGATAGGCACTATTCTGAAGGACCTTAACACTCTTAAAAACAGTCACCTTATTCTACAAAGGAGAGACTAAAGCAGTTTCTGAGATTGCCCATCAAATCAATTACTAAACTTGACTTACTATGAAGAAATCTATCAGCAATGGCCTAGACTAAGTGGAATGTTGCAAAACAAAGCTCCATTTATCTACTCTTTCACTCAAACGTGCATTAAGAGCACTTATTATGTGCCAGGAGTCTTATATGTGTCAACGGTATTTCGCAAAAATAAAAACACCAACACTAGTATATATTCTTTTTGTTGTTGTCACTGCTGTTGTTGTTGTCACAACAGAGTCTCACTCTGTTGCTCAGGCTGGAGTGCAGTCATGCCATCTCGGCTCACTGCAACCTCCGACTCCCGGATTCAAGCAATTCTCCTGCCTCAGCCTTCCGAGTAGCTGGTATTACAGGCGAGCACCACCACGCCTGGCTAATTTTTGTATTTTTAGTAGAGACAGGGTTCCACCATGTTAGCCAGGCTCGTCTCGAACTCCTGCCTGCCTTGGCCTTCCAAAGTGCCGGGATTACAGGTGTGAGTCACTACGCCCTGCCTAGTATACATTCTTACTCCACTTCGCAAACACAGAAACTGAGTTCCAGTGATGTCAAGGTGACCATGGTTATATACTCATTATTTCATTTTTTTAAAAAAGCCAGGATTCTAACCCAGATTTGTTTGGATTCCAAAGCCTAAGCATTTTTCCACTTAGCTTCCTGTTTTCAGATAGTGAGGGTTGGAAAAGAATCTAGAAATCATTTTATATCTGTGTTCTCTTATGCCATCAATAAAATATAGGACACTTGACATCAAGGTCAAAGTCATACTTTTTATGTATTACTAACAGTATTAAACTCTAAGTAGGCACTCAATACTTCTTAATTTATTATTCTAATCCTATTATTCTAAACTTCTAGACAAACGGCAATGATTCTACTCAGATCTTTTTAAATTAAAACTGGCTTGAGAAATTACATGCTGAAATGAAATGACAAAACTTCAGATAACATTCTGGAATTAATTTCATAATATTTGAGATGAAAAAAATTATCACGGTCATAATGCCTATACTGGCCCAGTCATAATGTCATAATACCTACACAGTCTCATTTGTTGGTTTTAATCCACAAACCCTAATGCAGTCTGGATCTATACATTAGATTTATGATTTCTGCATTCTACATATAGAACCAGAGCATTTCTCCAGGGATTCCACTAAAATTAAATCAGCTGATTAGAGGACCATGCTAAAGAGGCCAAGGTCACGTGTTTGCTACCCATGTGAACCAGTCAGCATCACTCTCTCCTACAGCCACAACATACACCCTGTTGTAAACATACATCCTTGGTTTTACTCTGAAATTAAGGCAAATAATCACCTTTTCTGGGGGGAAAAAAATGTATCTACGAATGTCAAATATTATAATCAGATTTTATTCTTTAGAAAACAGTTATTGTCTTTCAAATAATATTTTCAGTCATCCATTCTTTCTTTCAATACTTACTTACTCAATACTTACCACACATCAGTCGATAATCTCAAAAGGCTGGCGCCAAAGGACAAATAAATAGAGCTATGTGTGATATTCAATATAGCGAAGGTGTATATAGGTATGGTGACAGTACACAGAAGGAAAGGCTACCTCTAGAAGATGCCATGGAGAATGAACAGGAGTTCATTTACGTAAATGAGGAAGGTAAGAGCATTCTACGGAGGGAGAACAAAGATTTACAAAGGGATGGTTATAAGACAACATAACAAACTTGAACTTTCAAGAATTGTACTAAGGCCAGGTTGAGAACTGAGAGATATGACCAGCTAAGAGAAGGCAAGGCAATATCTTTTAGATTTTCTACCTAACCCAAATTAGGTTTTCCTAAAATGCCTTACTTTGAGTTAGATTTCCACAGAGTAAAAGGGAAAAAAAAATGTAATATCATGGAGATTTGTTCTCCTTATAGTCTCCATGATAAGAATAATAGCCAAAATGAGGTACATCCTTCTGAAAATGAAGCTGTTAGTGGCTAAGACCCTCAAAGAAGAGGTTCTTTTGTCTGCAGAGCAAAACCCAAATTTGCTGCCCTATGAGGTAGAATGAAAATTTCCTTATTCTTCTCAAAGAAATTAGTTTACAAAGTGGTCAGTGAAGCTTACTCATCAATTCTCCTTTCCTGTGGCTGTCTGAAACTCAGCATGTTGAATAGTTGACAAGCAAATTTACATTAACTTTAAAAAGCACCTTCATCCCCACATAACACCCCAACACACAAACACAAAAACATATGTGCACACTCATATCCTACAAGCTCGACAGGAAAAGATCAGTATGTGTATGAAGGGAAAGCTATCTATCAGCTGTAGCAATCACAGAACACAAGTAGAAGAAAGTAAACTTTTTACTGGAGCACTTATATATACAGAAATAGGCAAAAATCCTAAGTGCATAACTCAATGAATGTTCACAAAGTGACTGTCCCCCCTCCCCCTGCCATGTAACTAACACCTAGGCCAAGAAATAGGACATTACCAGCATTACAGAAGCCCATCCTGTGCCTTTGCAAAGTCACTCCCACCAGCCCACAATGACTTTATTTAACACCAGAAATCCACTCTGCCTGTTTTGAAGTTTATATTAATGGAATCACATATTATGCATTCTTTTGTGTTGGCTTCTTTCACTCCACATTATATTTGTAAAACTGATCCATTTGTTGACTGTATTCCATCTTATAAATATATCATAATTTACTGAAAAATATTTCAGGAACGTTGAAAGGCCTCTGCACCATTTCCAGCTTGGGGCTATTCCTAAAAATTCTTGTACATGTCTTTCAGTGCACACATGTACACATTTCGACTGGGTATGCCCAGGAGTAGAACGACTGGTTATAGCCTGTTGCCCAGGCTGGAGTGTAGTGGTACAATCATAGCTCACTGCAGCCTTGAAATCCTGAGCTCAAGCAATCCTCCTGCCTCAGACTCTGGAGTAGTTGGAACAATAGGCACATGGCATTATGCCCAGTCAACTTTAAAAAAAAAAAATTGTAGAGACAAGGTCTTACTATGTTGTTGCCCAGGTTGGTCTTAAAGTCCTGGTCTAAAGCAATCCTCCTGCCTCAGCCTCCCTCCCAAGTAGCTAGGAATACAGGTGTGCACCACCATATCTAGCTTTACTTTCTTTTTTTTTTTTTTTTTTTTTGAG
>NW_016818301.1:2143915-2149627 GCF_001698545.2 Rhinopithecus bieti
TGAGACGGAGTCTTGCTCTGTTGCCCAGGCTGGAGTGCAGTGGCCGGATCTCAGCTCACTGCAAGCTCCACCTCCCAGGTTCACACCATTCTCCTGCCTCAGCCTCCCGAGTAGCTGGGACTACAGGCACCCGCCACCTCGCCCGGCTAGTTTTTTGTATTTTTTAGTAGAGACAGGGTTTCACCGAGTTAGCCAGGATGGTCTCGATCTCCGGACCTCGTGATCCGCCGGTCTCAGCCTCCCAAAGTGCTGGGATTACAGGCTTGAGCCACCGCGCCCGGCTTAGCTTTACTTTCTTAATTGTGTCTTTTAATGAACAGATAATTCCTAAGTTTAAATGTAGTTAAATTATCATTTTTTCCTTTATAGTCAGCATGTATATCCAGTTCAAGTAAAGAATATCATGAAAACATTCTCCTATGTTTTATTTTAGAAACTTTCATGAAGTAGCATTTGAAATGTGAATTTTCCTATAATTCTAGCACTTTGGGAGGCTGTGCCACTGCACTCTAGCCTGCGCAATAGAGCGAGACCTTGTCTCAAAATAAAAAATTTTAAAAGCCCTACAAAAAAAAAAATGCACAATGAAGTTTTCTTTCACCTAATAGGTCAAACAACTGAATCTATGAATTAAGCAAGATTATATTAAATTAAACTCCATAAGCTTTTATCAAGTGCCTCATATGTACCCAGGACTGTGTTAGGTGCTACAAGAGATGAAAATGGTAAGAGATGTTCCCTAACCTAAGTGAATACTAACCTTAGCTAATAGCATGACACTCAAATATCAATTGTGTCGAGTGTTTAAATAAAACTGAGAATTCTGACATTGGAGCCCAAAAATAATACATAACCCTCCACCATTCTCAGCTATCCAAGCTGATTTTCACTTCAACAAAGAACAGGAGGACAAAGGCATTTCCTTATTACTGCTACTGTTTCCAATACACACATCTAAAATCCACACCATTTACCACTTTTCTTAAGAGTACAAGAAAGATCTTAAAAATGTAAGTTATAAGTCCAGCATCTTCTAGTCCAACTACTTAAAAGAAACAGCAGAATCCGGAAATAATACAATTTTTCCCAGAATAAAAAAAATCTAGGTCATTCTAGCTAGAGAACAGTGGGGCAGGAAAGGAAAAACATGTATATGTATACACATATGCTTTCACACACCCACACAACCCTAAACTTTTTCTTAAGTGTTTTCCAATTTTCTTGTCCACAATTACTTATCCCTTTCTTCCTGATCTTAAGAGAGAAAGGTTACAAAAAAAAAAAGAAAAGCCAAAAGCCATACTTAAAAAAGAGTCCCAGTGGGTTAGAGATCAAATATACTTATGGCCTTCTTTTATGAAACACAAATTTAAGGAAGGTCGATTCAGGATGAAAAGTTGAAAGGGTTAGTTAAGGGAAGGGACAGTCATTCAACCAATTTAGATGAGCAACAAGTTTTTAAAGTAAACAGAGTCATCGAGTTTTCTCTATTCTCCTATTCTGTCATAAGCCTCAAAATAGAATTATGCACCTCACTTAAACATGCAGAACAGGAGGGAAAAGAAGCAGTCTGCTAATTTTACAGGTCAAGGTAAACCAGATGCTTCACAGACTGGGCTTCTAAGTTTTAAGCACATTTTCTGAAATAAAGCAAGACTCTATCAGTAGACCTTAAGAGAAGATCTTGAGCTAAGGTAGTAAACAAGAAGAAAAGAAGCTCATGGAATTGAAACTCTTTTATCAGGAAAGTGTTCAAAGTCACTCCTCTGATGCAAAACAATAGGCAAAGCCTTGACCTAAGGATTAAACTGTTCAACAGGAACCATAATTTCCCATGGCATTCACTCATTCAACAAACGTTCATAAAATGTACACCTACTATGGTCCCATAATGCTAGGCACCATGAATACAGTGTGGAAAACAGACATAGTCCTTTCTCTCATGAAGCTCAGTAGAACTGGGGAAAAAGACATTATACCAAGCAAGTAAATAAATATTTAGCGACAAACGATGAGAATTTAAGAAAAAACAATGTAAGGAGTCTTCAGAGTGATCCCAACTGAAGATATCTTGTTGCTTCACCCCATCAATTCCTGCAATCTTCCTCCAAGGTCTACTACTGTCTCCACCGGCAATCTATCCCCACATTCTGAATGCTGTCTCTGCTCAAGCAAATCAGCAAGATTCCATGGGACGGCTTGAATTCAGCACTGCAAACGGTGCCTCCTGCACATGGGCACTGAAGAGTACTTGACAAGTGCACATCCCAAGACAGCAAGGAGCTGTAAAGTGAAGTGGGGTCTCAAGAGCCCCTCATACACCCTCCTTGCACAGTGCCCTAGAAGATAAAAAGAGGTACCTGTCTGCCTCTAGATCAGAACTTCTGCCTTTCTGCCATTTCAAAAGCAGCTTTTGTACAACTGCATAAGAATCTACAATTACCCCAAATAAAAATTTCCATAAAAAAAAAAAGAAAAGCAGCTTTTATGGCCGGGCACGGTGGCTCACGCCTGTAATCCCCGCACTTTGGGAGGCCAAGGCAGGTGGATCACTTGAGGTCAGGAGTTTGAGACCAGCCTGGCAACATGGTAAAACCCAGTCTCTACTAAAAAACACAAAAATTAGTCAGGCACAGTGATGTGCGCCTCTGTAGTCTCAACTACTTGAGGCTGAGGCACAAGAATCTCTCGAACTCAGGAGGTGGAGGTTGCAGTGAGCCGAGATCGCGCGCACCAGCCGAGATCGCGCGCACCACTGCACTCCAGCTTGGGCAACAGAGGGAAACTTTGTCTCAAAAAAATAAAAGCAGCTTTTAGAGCCTTGAGGTCTCTCTATAAACATGACAAAATGGTTTGCCTCCTTCCTCTCTCCAGCATCAGCTCTTTATATATCAGAGGCGGGAAGTTGGTATGCTTAAAATGGGACAAGGATGACAAGAAAAATAAGTTTAAAGTGATAATAAAATAAGTTTAAAGTGATTTTAAAAAATCTTTTAACTACCACATTACCCTTAGAAAGGCGTTTCTTTCTGAGAAGGATTTGGGACTTATAAATAACTCAGAATGTGGAAGAATATGTATCACCTTTAGGCCCAGAATACAATGGGTTGAGCCTGTCTCTCTGATACATAGCTAGCTGTGTGACACTGCGCATGTGTAGTTTTCTCACCTGCAAAATGGACTTAAGGCCATTTATCCTAGAGTTCTGATCAATTAAATGAGATAACATGAATCTGGTACCCGGCAAATAAGAGCCACCTGAAAAACAAACAACATCTTACCTACCTTCTCTTCTTTACACCTATTCAAATGGGGGATTTTAAAAAATCATAGTGAGAAAAATCATATTGGTGAATTGAGAACATAATTCTCCATTGGTTGCAATGTTATGTTGCTAAGACTCACTCAAGAAGGGTGACCATGTGACTTGTCTTATGCTATCCCAATTTCAAATACTCTGACATATTATTCCTACTAGCATCAAAAATATCCCCAAAAATCAAATATTTCTGCAACTAAACTCTATCTCCCAGACATCCTCGCTACCTAGAAGCAGCACTAAAATTTTTCATCAGAGGATATATTGTACATTTGGCTCAAGAAAAAATGTGGCTGGGCATGGTGGCTCATGCCTGAAATCTCAGCACTTTGGGAGGCTGAGGCAGGAGGACTGCTCAAGGTCAGGAGCTTAAGATCAGAGTGGGCAATATAGCGAGACCCATCTCAAAAAAAAAAAAAAGAAAAAAAACACTCTTCAACTAACCAGGCATGCTGGTATGTACCTGTAGTCCCAGCTACTTTGGAGACTGAGGTAGGAGGATCGCTTGAGCCCAAGAGCTCGGGGCTGCAGTGAGCCATGATTGCACCACTGTACTCCAGCCTGGGCAACAGAGTGAGACCCTATCTTAAAAAAAAAGAAAAAGGAAGAAGAAGAAGGAGAGGAAGAAATGTGATCATGGTGCTTAAAAGAGGACAAAAGGGACACTGAAAGTATGAAGAGGTCAAGACAACGAAGCAATGCTGCTAAGAGCTTCATGCCAACACAGTATATTTTTACATAGTCTATCCTAATAAGCTCACATTTACGCAACAACATCAGCACAACAGCTCAGTGGATTAGAATAAAATTGCAAAGACCTAAATAGACCCCTGGGATGGCAGAGTTTCTGTAATGATCAGCTAGATCCAAAAAACTAACAGTTGATACCAAGTATACCCTCAGTCTAACCAGGCAACCGAAACAGAAGCAAAATAGAAAATCAAGTATCTATATAAATTATATCCCTGGTGGAATCTAGAGGGCACAAAAGAACAATTCATAGTGCCTGCAGCTGAGTGTCACCAAAAAAATCCTCTTTTAAGCTGTGCAGAGTGCCTGATATACTGCAGTAGCTGGGAAAACGGCCAAATTCAAGCCCACGTCAGAGCACACCAGGTATGCTCCCTTGGCAACAATACTACATGGGATGTGGGTGCAAAACACCTTCCTACTTCCTTTGAGTTTAAAGTCACTGTCACACTCACCCTTCGGCACACAGCCAGACAGGGCCAGTGATACTCAGTTTACAATGTAAATAAATCATCCCCATGCAATGTTATATTTTGAACCATTTAGACAAGTGTGCAGGATTCAAAAAAATGAAAATAAAGAGTGGCTTGTTTTCCAAGTCTCATTCACATTCTCATGTTCGCAATCCCCGTTTCTAGCAAATGCCTCCCAGGTCCAGAAAAAAATTCCTTTCCTAAATATTCACCATCTGCGTTTAATTTGGCCATTCCTTCCTCCCTCTCTTCTCTGCTCCCAACCCACAAGAAACATATACATATGTTTATGCTTATACATACATATATCCCCTCCTTTTAACATTCCCTGAAAACAAATATAGAAAAGATTAGAAAGTAAAAGAGACTAGGAGAGGGAGGTAAACAAACAGGGCAGGCAAAGGGAACAGTTCACAGAATTGAGGCACAAAGACAAGAAGAGACGGTTGCTCTCGAGCTCCAGCAGTAAGGGCTGTTTCTGATTAGGTGCGTACAATTGCAGAGCTGCACAGGAAGTGCTGAGGGCGCCCTCTTGGTCGGCCCCATTCCAAACACACTGAAAACCTTTGTACTACAGCAGGCCCATCTGGAATCAGTTAGGACTAAGCTCCTAGCAGCCTTTCCTTTTTGCTTTTTTTTTTCCAAAAAAAAACAAACACACACACACACACTCGCTAAAACCGCTTAGCTCAGTTTTCCTGCCTGCAACCTTCTCATCCCTTTCTTCCAAATCACCCTTCAGAACATATTTCTCCAACGGCCTTTCTGGGGTCACCACTAACAAGATGAGTCATATAAGAACATAAAGCATTCAGAGAGCTAGCATCCTCCCTAGAACCCGAATACCCCCAAAAAAGTATAGTCTTCATGCAACTAAAATCCCTTTTTAGACCATTTTGGGGTTTTTTTAAATGCTATTTTTAGAAATTCAAAGTGGCCTACTTTTTTTAAGGATTTAAATGAAGCATCTCCTTTAGGAAACTGTTTTCATTTGTTCTATCTTCTAAATCATGCAAAAAGTAGGAAAAAAAGAAACTCTGGCATAGTTCTCCTAGCATTCAAAAGGAAAAATATTTTTCCATTCACAATCCTAAGTTAAATCGCTTATATTCGCTTCTGTAAAACTGATTTCTACCGATGCTTTCTCAAAAAAAAAAAAAAAAAAAAAAA
>NW_016818301.1:2150143-2193969 GCF_001698545.2 Rhinopithecus bieti
AAAAAAAAAAAAAAAAAAAAAAAAAAAAAAAGACTCAGGAAACCTGGACAATAGTCTTGATGGCCACTAAGTAGCCATATGGCTTGGAATAAATTATTTATGCTTCCTAGGTCTCTATTTTTTCACCAGTAATATGGGGCAAGGCAGATTCTTTCCAGCACCACAACTTCCTCAAATCCCACACACCTAATAAAACATAGGAGTACACACAAAACTGGCCTCCAGTTTCACCTAGGAATCATCACTTTAAAGAAATGTTCTTATTACCTACCAAAGACTGTACAGAAAGGAATTGTGTGTGGATAGAGAGAATGGACAGAGGCTGTCAGTTGGCACCCTCTTCTATGAGCCATATTCCCTGTCCTCATAGTGCTTAGAGACATCATAACCAAGAAAGGCCATTATAATGTTTAAGGAAAGTACAAGCCTAGCCATCTGGGCCCAGCAAACTGACCAAAGAAGTACAGCACCAAGACCTGCAGAATTAAATTCACTACCAAGCTACTGAAATGTAACTTGTCCTTTGTGCTCAGTTTTAAAGCATCTTATTTTAATTGATCTCAATAAATATTTACCAAATCAATCAAGAAGGCCAGATTCAAATATAAAAAAAGAATAGAAACTGCCCTATCCTCAAGAAGTTTATAATCTACAGGCAACAGAGAGAGATGTTCAAAGACAATTTTAGTCCAATACTTGACAATGATTAGGTAATCATAAAGTACTGTGAGAGTCCTCTAACTGATGCTTCCTCCATGAGCCTTCTTTGACAGTCTACACCTTTTTAGGGCTCTTTCTCTTATTTTCTTCCGTTAAACTGTTCTAATAAATCTGAAAATTATATTTCACCATAAAATGTAAAGGTTGGCACTATCAACTGCCTAAACTTACAGAAGTCAGTAACTGTTTAACAGGTAGTTTATATCCAGAGAGGGGACAGACCTACATAAACCATCTCCCAAGCCACACTGGTGACAACCAGAGCAGGAACACTGAAAACTCCCTCAATAGGAGTGCCACCTTTATACCTATGGCAATTAGGAACCAATTCTTGACCTAAGGCTGGGTTCTAGGCATTAAGAACCAGTCCAGCAAGTAAAACGTTTGTGATTAGAACTGTCTGTTGTCAGACCCTCAGACACAACCAGAATGGCAGGAATTGCTGTGAACCACATACAAGGTTTTTGCCAAGAAGTACACACAGTATCTGCTCTCATCTGTTTTCTTCTCAACTAAAAACGGTCTAGTTCTTAAAGGGCCTGTTTTACCATTTCATGTCCAGAAGGAGAGAAAATAACTCCTAAATGGGCTGAGGCCTTAATCTCATATGCTAAGTAACCTGAAGGATGAGTGGGCTCCTTTTCCTTGGCTGCGGCAGAGGGGACCGACCCCATTGTGGGCAGGCTCCCTAAAAATGTATTCTCTTCAGTGTGTTAAACTTCCCCTCTCTACGCTGGCAAGACTTCAAACACATTCGGAGAGAAGTAAGACTATATGAGGTGGGGTTCCCAAAACAGCAGGGTCACATTTCCTCCTGGAACGTGGAAAGCTGAACTGTAGGAGGTGCCTATAAGAGATCTGGTCCAGTCCTGAAACATTAATACACTTCAAATTAGGCACAGAGAACTTGGCAGCTCGGCTGACTCCCAGACCAGCTCTAAACAAAACTGGTCAGGATTCTTCGTGGCAAACAGCAGTAGAAGGAGCCAATCAAAACGCTTGGCCCTGCCAAAGAATTGCCGCCTTTTCCTTAAAGGGAAAACACTTCAAGGGGAGTGTGTCTGTATTTCTAAGGAGAGAAAAGGAGTTTTTAGATTTTCTGAACTCCTACATCCAGTTGCTTTATTTCTGTAAATTCTTTTTCCTACATTTGTTCTCATCTATAACAACACCAGCATTGCCACTGGGTATAATAAAAAACAGGCTAGGCTAAGCACAGTGGCTCACACCTGTAATCCCAGCACTTTGGGAGGCCGAGGCGGGTGGATCACAAGGTCAGGAGTTCAATACCAGCCTGACCAACATGATGAAACCCCGTCTCTACTAAGAATACAAAAATTAGCCAGGCATGGTGGCACGCACCTGTAATCCCAGCTACTCGGGAGGCTGAGGCAGGAGAATCACTTGAACCCAGGAAGCAGAGGTTGCGGCGAGATTGCACCATTGCACTCCAGCCTGGGTGACAGAGTGAGACTCCATAAAAAAAAAAAAAAAAAGAAAGAAAAAAACACAGGTTAGAGCTTTACAGAAAGACACCAGATTCCTAACACTACTTTCAACCAAAGGAGGCAGGGCATCCCCCCTCATCTTATTGCCTTCATCTTACTGCTACCACTTAAGGGCAAAGTCCTTCCAAAGATTCCTCCCCTGGAGCCTCATCTTTTCCCTACTGCCTCTTCCCTTTTCTCTGACCCTCTCTCCCCAGCCATTCAAAACTCAACAGAAATACTAAAGTAAATTTCATCCTGATGCGAGTCTCTCAACAGCACAGAGGCAGCATAGTAGACAGGGCTTCTCAAACTAACTGTGAGGAGCAACCTTTTCTGCTAACTTTCCAATCCATCAGGGAATCATACTTTTGTAAGGTGCAGTAAAATGAACTACTAGAAAAATAAAATTTTAAAAAACAAGAAATACAAAATACAAGCCCCAGTTTTTTATTGTTAGACTTAACACTCATAAAAGTATTCTGTCAAATTGCTATTTGAGTTCTAAGTGCATACAAACAATCTCCGCACCTATATTGTATGAATTGGTAATAAACAGCAAACTAATATCAGTCTACAAATGACACTTTAATTAGCACTGGTAAAAGGAAAGGAGAGCAAACTTTGACACTACACAATCCTAGGGATGAACACAGCTCACTTACTAATCATATGACCTTAAGCATATCATGTAATTTTTCTGAATCCCAATTTCCACGTTGATAAAACAGGAACATAAATGTCACCAAATATTCTGCAAAGTTAAGGAAAGATTAAGAAAATGTAATGCCAAGAAACCTAACACAGTGCCTGATTTAGACTAGGAATCCAATGAAATAACTATTACTATCAGGTTTTCTAGGTATTTCCTTTTATCATTCTCTTTTAATTTAAAGGCAGTTCTAATCCCAGTAAATCCTAACCTTGGGAGTCAGTATTTTCAAAGCTAACTGTAACAAGCAAAATTCAGATCTATGATCTTTTATTGTCTTTAGTATCTTTTCCCTTTTGATGTCAGGAACAGAAAAAAAAAAATCAAACTTTCGTGTTGTGCCAAAAATGAGTTCCCACTTGATCGCTAGTGTTTTCTGTTTGACCCAAAATAGATTCCAATTTGATTTCTGGTCAAATTATTGCCAGCTCAATCACTAATTCTGTTGCCATTCCAGACTTGTTATTGTTATTTTACTATATACTGAGTAGATACAAGAATATTTACAAATTATGTGAAGGATATAAAGAATAACAAAAACATATGCCATTAGAATTCTAGTTTTTCCTCCACCTCCTGCCCCACCCCAAATGTATCTTCCTACATGGGCTGAGCCCCTCCTTCACTACTGTCCTTAAAGATCTGAATTTAAGTCCTAACTGTCACTTCATGACCCATATAATCTTCAATAAATTGCATCCCCTCTCTTAAGACTATCTCCTACCTATCAAATGAAAAGGCTGAACAACATGGTTACTAACATTGTTTTCAGCTCCCTGCTTGATTTCAGCTAGGTTCAAGACTTTTCATGTTAAATCCCCTGACTTCTTACCTTTCTATTTTACACAACTAGTAGCCATTATCCACCCCTGAACTTGCTATACCAAATCCTCCAACCAAAAATTCTGACCACCACCACCACACCTTATTTTTTGCCTCAGTCCTTCCTTCTTTTTCTCAACAAGTACCTCCAGTCACTGAGGAGAGACAATTCCACCTGATCCTCCAAGATCTCCACCTCCCTCAACATCTAAAACCATCCTTTCACAAATATTTCCCTTGTGTATTCAGAGCATAAGGGCTAAAAGCCCCAAGAATTCAATCCAACATTTTATATATGAAACAAGACACATTTATAAAAGTAATAACAGAATGAATGCAAATATCTGCAAATGTGTATCGGAAAAAGGATCTGCTATGTATGTAGAGAATTTCAAAATGAACTCAGCAAGAAAACAAACCACCTGGCCAGGCACGGTGGCTCACGCCTGTAATTCCAGCACTTTGGGAGGCCAAGGCAGGTGGATCACCTGAGGTCAGGAGTTCGAGGCCAGCCTGGCCAACATGGCAAAACCTCACCTCTACTAAAAATACAAAAAATTAGCTGGCCGCAGTGGCGTGTGCCTGTAATCCCAGCTACTCGGGAGGCTGAGGGAGGAGAATCTCTTGAACCCAGGAGGCAGAGGTTGCAGGGAGCCAAGATCGCGTCACTGCACTCCAGCCTGGGCGACAGAGCAAGACTCCATCTCAAAAGAAAAAAGAAAAGAAAAGAAAAGAAAATGAACTGCTCGTTTTAAAAAATGAGCAAAACATTTAAAGAGACCCATTCAAAGAGATACGAATGACAAATATGCAAATGAAAGATACTAAACATCATTAATATTTAGGAAAATACAAACTGAAGCCATGAAAAGATACCAGTATATACCTATCAGAAGGACTCTCATTAAAAAAAAAAAAAAAGAACTGACAATACCAAATAGTGGAAAGAATGTAGATACATTCATTGCTGATGAGAATCCAAAGTGGTATAGCCACTTTGGGAAACAGTTTGGCAGTTTCTCATATACTTATACACTTCATATACACTTGTATGACCCAGCATTCCCACCCTTAGGTATTTACCCAAGAGAAATGAAGCTACTCAACAGTAAAAAGGAATGCATTACTAATACCTAAAACAGCACCGGCGAATCTCAAAAGAATTACACTAAGTGAAAAAAGTCATCCTCAAAAAGCTACATAATACATGATTCCATTTATATAACATTTTAGAAATGGCAAAATCATAGGAACAAAAATCTGATCAGTGATGCCAGTGGCTGGGGATGGAAGAGAGGACTGACTGTGAAAGAGCCTGAGGGAACTTTCAATGGTAATGGACGCATTTTATATCTTGATTGTGGTAGTGGTTACATGCCTATATTACATTTGTCAAAATTCATAGAAATATAACCTTAAAAGAATTTTACTGCATGTAAATTATATCTGAATAAATATACACACACACACACACACACACACACACACACACACGTATATATATATGTGTGTATGTATAAAATCCCCCTCAAAAAAAACAGCCCTGTTCCCCTTCCATCACAGAGGAGTTAGCACAGCAGCCAAGGACACAGGTGGGTGAGGAACTGAGGAATCAAGGATGCACAGGACAGCAGGCCCAGAGGCCAAAGACAAGAGTGGCTGGGGGTCAGGGGACACTGGAGGACTACAGGTAAAGCTGGGAAACTCTAGGGAGGTTAGGAAGCCACAAGGAAGAATAGGCCAAAGGAGCCCATTTACTGAGGATTCCAGACCATGAGGAATAGGGTACAGAGGTGGTGGAGACAGCCATCGTGGTTGGAAAACTGGCAACACTAAGCAAATAAGTAAACATATTGGGGATAAGGGGAGCCAAGTTTTTCCCTACTGGAGAATATATTTACAAATATGGAAAGAGGTTGGCTGCATTTAATGGAGTTATCAGTGTGAATTCATGATTTTATAATATAAAATGCATTGTTTTGTAATTTAAAATATGTAACACATGCAAACATCACACATGTATATATATACATATATAGCACACAGAGATATGAAAATATAGATGTAATGTGGTATATATGTGTTTATGTACATATATATGTACACATACATACAATTTCTAGCTGTTTGCTGAGAGAGCCTAGGGGCAATGACACTCTAGTAGCAATATGCATACCCACCACCCAGATGTTGGCTTCTAATTACTATCCTCCATTTAAAAGAACCAGAGTCTCTTGGAAATGGCTGATTTCAGGGCTTTGGAAGGAAAAGTACAAAATAAACTTGGAAAACCTTCCTATGGCAGAAAATAAAGAAATACCCCATGAATGATGGGGACAGGTCGACAAGACAAAGAAACCAGCATAAAGCAGGTCCCACTGGCTAAACTTTCAAACTCCCTCAAGCTTGAGGAGTCCATTTGATAGAAATAAACAAATGAAAAAGGGAAATTCTTTGTAATAGAATGACATCTAACAAATACAGGCAGACACAGAAATAGAGGACCAGCATTTGACAGAATAAAAGTGGTTGGTTCAGGAAAGAGTAGTCAATAGTGCTAAGGAGGTTAGGTATAGATCTGTTGAGGAACAGGATAGTAGTATAATTTCAGAATACCTTTCCACAAGACGATAATCGATTACAAAAGGAAAAATGATGAATCTGATGTGGAGAAACCTAGCAGACATCAGCTTAACCAGCTGTTCAAGGTTAACAATATTACTGATGGTGGGATGAGGGGGATAGCATTTGCCTCCAGATATGATGCAATGAGAAGAGCATGGCATCACTGCAGTGGTATGCCTGCCAAAAACGATATTACTGCCGTCATGAAGAAACAGACAGACTCAGATCTAGACTCTTCAAAATGTCAAGGACATGAAAGAAAGGTGAAGGCTGAGGAACTGTTCCAAGCTGAAGAGGTCTGAGGTGACATGCAACTAAATGCAACGCATATTCCTAGACAAGACACTGGACCAAAAAGGAAAAAGACATTGCTGGGACTGCTGGCAAAATGTTAATGGAGTCTGTGGATGGATGGTCACGTTGTACTAATACTGATTTCCTGATTTGGAGAGCTATGCCAGTTATACAGGAAAGTCCTATTTGGGGGAATACACATTGAAGTGTTTGGGAGTGAAGGAATACCACATCTGCGGCTTGCTCTCAAAAAAAGCTCAGAAAGGGAACAATGAAAAACGGTATGTATGTACACAAACCCCACACACAAACATACAGAGTGAGCAATGAAGCAGATGCAGTAATATATTAACAACTGGGGAATCCAAGTGAAGAGAATCGAGGAGTTTGGGGTGTTTTGTGGGTTGCCAGCTGCTCTGGTAACTTTTCTCTAATTGTGAAATTATTTCAAAAAAAGAATCAAGGGAAAAAAATAGCCATCCATTGCCAGGAATTTAAGAGTACAATGTCTTTGATTCTCACAACAAAAGCTGATCCTAAAGCTCAGAAAGGTTAAAACGTGGTTCAACAAGTGTCAGTGCCATACTAACTTGAGTCTGTCAAACTCTGGAGCCTTTAATCTTCTACTACACCATGCTACCTCATTCGACAAATAAGTAACCATCATGTAACGAAGTATGTGCCAATATCTTTACTTATCATTGAGGATGGAAAATCAATCAGACCATCCCTGCCCTCAAGGAATTCAGGCTAACAGAGATAGCCTTTACTTATAAACTAGTAAAGGGTTATTGGTGCTATGGTTTGCCTTTACCTGTACAGGGAACGTTGGGCCTTTACCACAAATTCGTTATGACCTATTAGAAGGTAACATTGAGCCTTTCTGTCTGGCGGCAGCCATCAGGTAAGCCAAGATGGGTGCATACAAGTACATCCAGGAGCTATGGAGAAAGAAGCAGTCTGATGTCATGCGCTTTCTTCTGAGGGTCCGCTGCTGGCAGTACCGCCAGCTCTCTGCTCTCCACAGGGCTCCCCGCCCCACCCGGCCTGATAAAGCGCGCCGACTGGGCTACAAGGCCAAGCAAGGTTACGTTATATATAGGATTCGTGTTTGCCATGGTGGCCGAAAACGCCCAGTTCCTAAGGGTGCAACTTACGGCAAGCCTGTCCATCATGGTGTTAACCAGCTAAAGTTTGCTCGAAGCCTTCAGTCCGTTGCAGAGGACCGAGCTGGACGCCACTGTGGGGCTCTGAGAGTCCTGAATTCTTACTGGGTTGGAGAAGATTCCACATACAAATTTTTTGAGGTTATCCTCATTGATCCATTCCATAAAGCTATCAGAAGAAATCCTGACACCCAGTGGATCACCAAACCAGTCCACAAGCACAGGGAGATGCGTGGGCTGACATCTGCAGGCCGAAAGAGCCGTGGCCTTGGAAAGGGCCATAAGTTCCACCATACTATTGGTGGTTCTCGCCGGGCAGCTTGGAGAAGGCGCAATACTCTCCAGCTCCACCGTTACCGCTAATATAAGTAAAGTTTGTAAAATTCATACCTAATAAACAATTTAGGACAGTCATGTCTGCTTACAGGTGTTATTTGTCTGTTAAAACTAGTCTGCAGATTGTTTCTTGAATGCTTTGTCAAATTAAGAAAGTTAAAGTGCAATAATGTTTGAAGACAATAAGTGGTGGTGTATCTTGTTTCTAATAAGATAAACTTTTTTGTCTTTGCTTTATCTTATTAGGGAGTTGTATGTCAGTGTATAAAACATACTGTGGTATAATAGGNAAGAATGGGGGGAATCTAGATGAGTATATTTGGGGATCTCCAACTATTCCTTCCCTTAGGTTTTCATCCTCAGAGATGTTCCATGTTTTGTTTAAAGAGATCCTTTTCTAAGAAGTAGTGGTTGTGGTGAGATTAGAACTATTTGGCCCAATTACTAAACTGGATAATTGCCAAAAGTCCTACCCTGGTTTTCTAATGGCTTTCTACTCAAAGCAAAGCAGTAACTCTTGTGTATGAAAGAGAGCAGAAGTTAAATCTCTACCAAAGCACAAAGCATTAGGTTTATTTTCAAAGCCAAATTTATCCCCAAAGTAACCAGGTTTTACCATCAATTATGTGCAAATTAAGCGGTTTTCTTCTGGTTATAAATCAATTAGGTGCAGCAGGGTGCTATGTCTCTTGGTATTGCCCTGAGTTTTGCAAGTAGCTTGTGTACAGACCATACACCATTTACAAGACAAGAAAGTGGAAGACCCAATAGTAAATATGACAATATCTGCCCTCAGAGAACTTACAGTTTAGCGGGGGGCACAGATAAATTAAAAGAAGGGACACCTTCCAGATTGGAATGGGATCTGGGTCAGGAAAGGCTTCCTTGAAAAGAAAATACCATTTGGCTGAGATCTAAGGAACAACCTGACTTTGCATGCTTATGTATTTATGTTACGTGTTCACTTTATGGAGAATTTTCTGAGTAGAGAGGTAAAAGAGACACAAGAAAATGGTATACAGGCACAGAGGAGAAAAAGATAGCAAGTGATTCCATTCTGCTAGGACATAAATACTAAGAAAGAAGCCTGTAAAGGGCTTTTAGTAGTGGAATAATAAACTTTTAATCACCAAAACAACTTTATGGTAGTAATTATTATCTTCATTTTACTAATGAAAAAACTGAGGCTTGAGAAAAGTTAGGTAGATTGAGCAAGGTCCCACAACAAAAAAAAATGCAGATCAACTGTAAAACCCATCTTCTTTCTGTTCTATTTCCCTCAGAGTTATACACAGAATGTAGCCAGTTCCTTGGATTTCACAGACAAATCACCTTTTCCCTAGATACTCAGCCCTTGGTATTTAACACTTTCAAAAATCCAAACATTCAGCCAGTCGCGGTGGCTCACACCTGTAATCCCAGCACTTTGGGAGGAAAGGTGGGCAAGATCACTTGAGGCCAGGAGTTCGAGACCAGCCTGGCCAACGTGGTAAAACCTTATCTCTACCAAAAATACAAAAATTAGCCAGGTGTGGTGGTGCACGTCTGTAGTCCCAGCTACTCAGCAGACTGGAGCGTAAGAATCCCTTGAACCTGGGAGGTGGAGACTGCAGTAAGCCAAGATCATGCCACTGTACTTCAGCCTGGGTAACAGAGCAAGACTCCATTTCAAAGAAAAAAATTAGAATTAAAAATTTTTAAATATAAAAATCCAAGCATTCACCAAAGTTAATTTTAGCTTCATTTGGAGGTCAAACCGTTAGTAAAATTGAATATAACCATTTTTATGGTTTTACTGGTTTTCCCCAATGTTAATTTGCATACAAAAAATTCAACATTTTCCCCTTATGTTCGAGGCCCCAAAAGATCAAGGCAGCAGTAAGAAGGCAGCCCACACAGAATTCACTGTATACCCTGTAACGCACAACACATCAGCATCTATTTTATCCGGCAGCAGGAAGACTTATAAGTTAGGACCCCACAATTATCCCTGTAGAGAGAGGCACACCAAAGGGAATGTAGGCATAAACAGCTACAATAATGGTAACACAAACAGCCATCTGTACTTATAGCCAATCATGCCAAGGGCTTTTAAACACCCACATCCCTACTGCCTCCCTCTCCCTCCATGCAGGTGGGCAAATTCCTTTCCATTCTTCTCCAACCCACATAATTCCGGGGGAATAGATAATCTGATGCTAGGAGCAAGAAGCAAAGAAAGCTGCTATACTTTTGAACACAAAAGACCGAAAAGGAAGAGTCCTAATTCCCCCACCCTGTGTTCTACCCATTAAACCAGTATTTCTCTATTCTTTCTACTGTCTGAAACACAGAAACATAGCTCCTGTTACATCCCCCAGGTCCCTTTCCCTAACTTCCACCAGTCCCAGCTAGTTTAGACCCTCCTACCCCCATCTCCCCATTTATTCAGTTCTCTCAATGCACTTATCACATTATAGGTCTTGTTGGTACCAGTCTCCCTACTACACTGGGAGCCCCTGAGGTCATGGACTGCCTCTCTCTGCCTCCCTCCACATCCTCAACAGCCAGCATGGTACAGGACATACGGGTGCTAAATAAAGATTTGCTGGGTGATTACAAGAACTGCAGAATGAACAGGAAAGTGGGTAGGAGAAAAGGAAATGGTTGGACAGTAATTTGAGGTCTGAGGGTCCAGGATATCTGAATAGAAACCATGCTACAGTCCCTACAATGGAACATGTTGAGTGCAACAGTTACATAAGAAAAATCATCCTTTAATAGTCTCTGATAGAGAGTTTTAGAACAAAAGCTGTTCTAACTCTAACAAGCTAAGGGTATCATTTAAAATTAAAAAAATAAAAATAAAAATAAGCCACTAATCTTATCTATTAGTGTTATGTCCCCAAAAGCAAAACAGCAACAAGACAGTGTGGCCTACAAAACTACCATAGCCCTACCACTCACAGCTCTAGCTCCCAACACAAATAGCTTTTCAGGACTCCTCTTTCTTTGACAGCTGTTTTGCCCACCCTCTCCCCTTAGCCTCTTCCTTTCCTCCCCTACAAGGCAGCAAAGAAAACAACAACTGCACTACAAAATCCAAGAATCATCAGAAAGACAAATCTCCCCAGTTCTCCTAAGTTTATCCTGACGGCTGCTGGCAAGATAAGCAATTTTTTCCTAATTATGGTAGACTTCACCTGGGTGATGAATGTAGTTATCAACTTTTCAACAAGGTGCTAGAAACAGTAGAAGATCTCAAAACCATACTTTAGTAGTGCACCTGCCCAATCTGCCCGCGGCTCTGCAACCAGGAGACTTTTACCAGCTCTTCTTTAGCTCTAATCCACCAGCTATTACCCGCCCTCTACCAGGGGCATCTGCTCTTGAACCTTCCTTACTAACTATACTTGTCAAAATCAAACAGAACCTGATAGAAAAGTAAGACAGGAAAGGGATGTAATAAGTTTCTAAGATTGTCTCAATTTAAACCCTTTGGCCATATTTTTACCTGGATTTTTTTTTTCTACTGAAGAAAACTATAATAATTACTTTGGGGAGATGCTGATTTTTACTAGATTTTACTTTGAACCACTGTAGTAAGATGTTAGAGCTAAAAGCAATCTCAGAAATAACATTATATCCCCACATTTTGCAAACAGAGAATGGCCCAGAGATGTTAATAACTGCTTAACTACAGTTACACACACAAAAAATTCCTAGATCATCAAACCCTGGATGGCAAGACCTATATCTAATTTATCTCCAGTGTCCAACAGTGTTCGGCACTTGATAAATGGCTAGTAAACTGAACTAAATGAACACAGCTAATTAGTGGGAATCTAGAACTATGACCCAAGACCATTTGACTTCAAGCGCAATGTTTTCTCATTACATGTGACTAGAAAGCTAGAGAAGATGAATAATTTGGAATCCAAGCTCTCTTCCTCCTCAACAACCAGGCACACTCTGTTTATCTCTGACACCATCTGTAAGATTTCCAATCTCTGTATGTTCAACTGTTCTGAAAATCATACATTTCTAAACTGATTCCCTAAAATATCTCTGCTCTTCCACTCAGATTACTTTTTTAAATAATTCTCTTCAATGACCTAATCTTCTTAAGGCCAACCTCTTGGGGATCCCTCCTTATACCTCAACAACTTACAACAAGCTACAAAAATCTGCCTCTTTCCCTTGTTTGTGTCCCCCTAGGCCAATGGTTCTCAACCTTGACTGCATAGTAGCATCATCTGAAGATGTTTAAAAAAACAAACCTGATTCCTGGGTCCTGCCCCCAGAGTTCCTGATTTAATTGGTCTGGGAAGGGTATGGCCTAAGCAATGAAACGTTTAAAAGCTTCCCAGGTGATTCTAACACACAGTTAGCTAAGATTGAGAACCTCTGCCCTATGCACTTGGTCCATCATATACTCTAAAAATAACTACATACTGCCAGTTGTTCTGGACTTGCAAAATATTAGACCGCTTTGCACCAAGACAGGGTGTGTTGCTAGACTGAAAGCACACTGGAACCATACCCTTGTTTCACATCTGTTATATAATAAAACTGTGGTAAATATGTTGGTAAAGCTCTATAAATCATTAATAATGAATGCCCAGCATCTGGCTAAAAGACCACAGAGGGGAAAAAGCTGTACTGAAGTTGGCTCAGAAACATATTTAGTTTCTCAATTTTTTTTTTAACCAAAGATCTAGAGTCCTTCAAATCCAGATGGTCTTTCTGTATCAAGAATAGCTTTTTGTGGCACATGAACAAACCCAACCCAAAAGAAGCACAAGAATATACTATGTATTTTCATGCCTCCATGACTCTGCTCACCCTAGTATCTATGTCCGGAACACCCTTACCCAGTCTGCACAGAAAACTCCTATTCATCTTTCAAAGCCCAATTCAAATGCCTCCTTTAGTCATTCATTCAACAACTACTGAGAATTCACTAAGTGACAGGCAATGGAGATACAACGTTAAACGAGACACAGTCACTGGCTTCACAGTGCTTACACTCAAGTACTTGGGAAGACAGCCAGTAAACAAGGAGACAAATTTTTAAAATTCCAGATGATGCGAAGAAAAGATGACAACATAATGTGACACAGTAATGGTGGATGGTGACTGTTCCCAAGTAAACTCATTTGGTCCCTCAAGATCAAATCAAGAAAGGAGACTTTATCATATTCCTTTTCACACTCTCAGAATTGTCTCTTGGTACATACACAATGAATATTTTGAATGAAAAACAAAAAAAGAGTAAGAAAGGCAAAAGTAAAATACTAATAGAAACAATCATAATCAACTAAAAGTCAAGAGACACAAACCCTAAGTTGTTCCAACTACCTACTAGGTTTTCAGCAAATCTCTTCCTCTCTTCTGTAAAATGGGTGGACTGGATTAGACCGGGACTGTAATACTCACCAGAGGTAAAGAGTGAAGTGCACAGGTAGAGACTCTGCAATACTGAAGCAAACGGGCCATTCCAAAAGAGAACAGTCACTATTTAGCTCCCGCAGATTGTCAGATGTAGGAATGTTGGCCCCATGCTGCCAAGTGAAGTCACAAATCTGGATTTCATGTGAGCTTTCCCAATGTTTAAATGTTAAATCCAAAAGCCTTTAAAATACTGTGTTATCCAAACAAAACCCCACATGTGGGAGCCACACCAAAGGCCTCTAGTTTGCAACCTCTTGACTAGATAATCTTTAAGTCCTTCCTAACAGTCTATGGCTCTAAATGAAATATCTTCTCAAAGAAAAACAGTTAAGAGGATACAACAGGATCAAAGAATAGAAAGAGAAAAGAACAGTCTCCTTCCCAGGTGTTCCAATCAGATCACAGAAGGTGGGAGGATCACTGGAGCCCAGAAGTTCAAGGCCAGCCTGGGCAACAAAGCAAGCAATACTCCATCTCTAAAGAGAGAGAGAGAGAGAGAGAGAGAGAGAGAGAGAGATAATGATAGATAGATAGATAGATAGATAGATAGATAGATAGATAGATAGATAGATAGAGATAGATTAGATAGAGTCCCCCTCATAATTCATCAGGCAGCAAATCCTTGTTGCTTAGAAAGAAAATGCAAAATGCAGCCTGGATAATGAAAAGACCAATTCTAACCTCTCCTTCAGATTATAAAAGCAGTCAGTCCGCTGTATTTTTAGTAATCTGGGGCTGAACTGTTGTGCTTCTGCCCATGCAAGCTTAATAAATATCCCTATTATAGGCAATCAGGAATGCTTAAATAGAGGCACAACCCATACACATACACACAGACACAGACACCCCACACAGCACAAAGCAAGGAAATCAATTATGCTGAAGACTGGCAAGATGCCCCAAAGACACAGCAGGAATTTGATATGAACAGCAGGATGAGGAAGGAGAATGAATAATTCAGACTCCCTGATTCACTTAACAAAGTCCTGTCAAGCACAAGCTGAGACCCACAGTTTGTGGGCTGAGCTCCCTGAGCTAAAAGGCAACACGAGCTCACTGTCTGAATGGAAAGCTCACTGTGCCTGCTGTGAAGGTGGGAGAAGGAAGAAATGAAAAACGTGCACCTCGAATAGAAGCCAAGTTATTTTTCTGGGAGCCAGTTCATCATAAAAGCCCAAACTTGAAAGCAGACAATGTTTTCATACTGTCATTAGCAAAGGAAAAATAACATGCATATTTTATTTATGCCCACCCTCTTTAAGGCTTCCACTGGATTAACAAGCCCAAAGTCAATGAGATAATGGAAAAGGCAAAAGAAAGAAGTATCAGTCAGAATAGCTAAATGTATAGACATATTCCCAATCCTTACCCTCTCACCCCAGTGTTTAAGAATGTTATCAACATTAACTATCTTCAAGCTAGCAATGCTGACTGTGGACTTATGGACTATTCATCAACTGCTCCACCTGAAGTTCCTCATGATTTTTAGACACCAGCCTATTCTGAAAACAGATCCAGATCTATACCAAGCATTACTCAGTCACCATAAACTCTTACTTCACTGGAAAACAGAGTTTTGTATAAAGATCTTTTTTTTTTTTTTTTTTTGGGCTGTTACATAAATGACTTAGGGAAGAAAAAGAAAGGTAAACAGTCCAACCTGTTTTCATGTGTCTTTATGATAGGTTTGGTGTTTTAGCTTCCATTTTGTTTTTTAGTGACAAGAATAAAATATTTATAATCATACAGCATTTAAATCTCTCAAAGCTATGACACTCACTGATGCAAATACTTCAGTCTTACATTTGTAAAATATTACTTATAAACAACACACCAAGAATGCATTAACTGCTGAATGCCACGATACTAAAATTGTGTTTGCACAAAAATCAAGGGAAAAGAACAAATTTAGGCTGTTCTTTTCAACTCCTTCAGAATTCCTTCTAAGGCTATAAAGACAAGTTCTAAATATTATACTAGTTGAGTAGCAGAAAACAGATTTCAGAAAGCAATTACTACCACAAACAAATGCACTTAGCATGAGCTCATACATTTAATAACCATTTTAAAAATTAATCTGATTCCCCAAAGTTATCAAAAGCAACTAACAACTTTTCAAAATTCAAATGGCTGAACAGGAGATGTTTCAGCCCTAAAAGCAAAGAATAAATAGCATTAAAACTGAATAGTAATTAAATAACCTGCTCCTTCTACTGATAATAACCAAATTTTCCTATTTACATCAGGTCAGCCTCTAGGGAATTAATCCATCAGCCTGTCATAAAGAAGCATGTGAGACAATAGCAGTGACTCAAGCCAGAGAACGTATGAGAGGAGGCAGCAACCACAGCAGATGGAACTTTCTGCTCACATTCTATGTCACAGATCAGGATCTAAGGGCTCATAAGGCAAGCTCCCAATGGTCACAGACAGGGGCCCCCAATTTCCAAATGCTTACTGACTGGTGCATCTAAAAATGAGATTAATACAAAGTCTAATATGCCTTTTCTTTTGTGACAGAACAATAAAGCCACTGTTGATCAACTTTAACAAGTTGGAAAATGGATGACAAACTTCCCAGAAGAATAAAACTTATTCTGTAAATTATTTGGTGAGGTTGGGGCAAAAGTATTTTTCTTAAAGCTCCCCAGAGGATGCTAATGGGCAGCCAAGATTAAGAAACACTGGTTTAACTAAGCCTTGAGACAAACTAACTAGAGCTACTTAACCAGTGAAAGCCAGAGGTAAAACACTAAAGGGAGGCCACCTTGGCCTCTGAACATGACTTTGTTTGAAATGATTATCTCTAGCAAAAGAACCGCACAGCGATCATTCACCCTGCAAATCTAGCATCTATATTCCATACAGATAAGGTTCTTTCAGTTCTAAAATCCTATAATCCATACAACCATTAACTGGCAATAAATACTAAGCTTACTATAAATCAGGTACGTGCTACATACTGGGAATTTAAAAAGAAAAAATAAAGACTAAAACAGAGTCCCTACCCTCGAGGAGCTTACAGTTTGGCAGGAGCTCAAAGGAAACAGGCTCTTATAATACAGTGAAGTAAATCCTAAATAGGGAAAAGCACAAGGTGCTATGAAAGCAGTCAAGAGAGTTCCTAACCCTATCTTAGAAATTCAGTAAAAGATTCCCAAAGGTACCAATAAACCAAGATCTCAAAGATAAGGGTTAGTGCCATAAAAGGTGGAAGGAGACATGTTACAGAGGGAATAAAGTGAAGCTGCATGGTATATGCACAAGTGGGTCAAGGGGTGGGAGATGAGGTAGGAGCCAGACCACCAATGGCTTTTAATGGTACTAAAGGGCAGTGAGATGATCAGAGTTGTTTCAGAAGGATCACTCTAAGAAAAATTACTGCAACGCAATGATGTGGGATGGGAGGGATGAAATTAAAGGCAGAAGGACCATTTAAGAGGCTATAACAGTAGCTTCAGCAGTTGGGTAAATGGTGGCATTGGTTGCTGAGTTACACAGGGACAGAATTTTGCAGAAAGAGCAGATAAGGGCTGGGCGTAGTGGCTCATGCCTATAATCCCAGCATTTTGGGAGGCCGAGGCGGGCAGATCACCTGAGGTTAGGAGTTCAAGACCAGCCTGGCTAACATGGCAAAACCCCATCTCTTCTTGAAAAAAAAAAAAAAGAGCAGATAAGGAAGAATCCGTTTTAGATGCTGTGTTTGCAGTTAACTATGGGGTATCCAAGCACAGATGCACACTAAGCAGTTGGATACAGACATCCTAAGTGCAGGAAAGAGATCTACACTAGAGACAGCAATGTGGAAGTTGTCAGCATATAGATGATAAATAAAGCCTTAGCAATAGACGAGCTTGCCCAAGGAGAAATATATATAATTTTAAAAAATTAAATAGAAAAGGCCTAGAGTAGAATCCTTTCAAGTACCAACTTTTCAGTGGTGGGCTGAGGAAGGAATAACGAAAATACACTGGCAGACAGAGGGAGAAATTCTAAAAAGCATGGTACAAGGGAAGCCAGGGGAAGAGAGGCATTCCAAGGACAGAGACAATAGAAAGGAATGTTCATTGGATGTAGTTGCAAGGGGGTTAATGCTGATTTTGGAGAAAAGAGTTTCAATGTTGTGGTTAAGGAGAAAACCAGAACTGCAAAGGGTACAGACAACTATTTTAAGAAGGTGGCTTGTAGAAGGGAGGAGAGTGAAAAGCAGATGGAGGGTAAAGATGGCGAAATGTGCTAGATTTTATTTATTTATTTTATTTAAAGTTGATGAAAAAAGATATAGAAGGGCAGATTTAAAATCTTGGGAAAAGATCCAAGCAGAACTCACTACAGAAAGGACAAAAAGTGGTACGCAAAGTTTGGTGGCACAAAGGTAAAAGTTCCAATCTGACGGTCTCTATAAATTAAGAGGCAAGATTAAGTGAAGGGAAGCAAAAGGAAAGGAAATGTAGGACAATGACGGATGTTTAAACAGCCACTGTGGCAAATCCCCAAGAGGTCACTTAAAAACAGAGGCCGGGCGCGGTGGCTCAAGCCTGTAATCCCAGCACTTTGGGAGGCCGAGGCGGGCGGATCACAAGGTCAGGAGATGGAGACCATCCTGGCTAACACGGTGAAACCCCGTCTCTACTAAAAAATACAAAAAACTAGCCGGGCAAGGTGGCGGGCGCCTGTAGTCCCAGCTACTCGGGAGGCTGAGGCAGGAGAATGGCGTGAACCCGGGAGATAGAGCTTGCAGTGAGCTGAGATCTGGCCAGTGCACTCCAGCTTGGGTGACAGAGCGAGACTCCGTCTCAAAAAAAAAAAAAACAGAAATACTGGCCAGGTGTGGTGACTCACGCCTATAATCCCAGCACTATGGGAGGCCAAGGTGGATGGATCACTGGAGGTCAGGAGTTCGAGACCAGCCTGGCCAACATGATGAAACCCCAACTCTCCTAAAAATACAAAAAAATCAGCTGGGCGTGGTAGCACGCACCTGTGATTCCAGCTACTCAGGAGGCTGAGGTAGGAGAATCGCTTGAACTCAGGAGGCGGAGGTTGCAGTGAGCAGAGATCGTGCCACTGCACTCCAGTCTGGGTGACAGAGTGAGACTCTGTCTCAAAAACAAAAAACACAGAAATACTACCAGGCAGGAGTCAAGGGTCTAGGAAAGATTGGATATTAGGACGGCAGACAGCTGTACTGAGTTTTGCCAGGTAGGAAAAATATAATGGAAATGAAAATAAAGAGAGGATATTGGCCAAAGAGTTGTTTAAGAGAAGGACGACGAAATCTAAACAAGACAGGGAAGGGAGCAAAGACAGGGAAGGGAGCAAAGACAGGGAAGTTAACAAAAAGAGAGAGAATACAGAGAGGGCCATGCACTGGCTTTCTCAATGACACTGGAGAAAAGAGGCAGTGGGGTAACTAAATGAGAGAACTGAAGAGTCTTAATGAGAAAATGAGACACTTGTCTTTAAATTTTCAGAAATTAAGCAGTTTTAAATTGACTAACCCCAGGATGTGGCCTTAGAATAGTTGGTGAAAGAGAAGAAAGGCAATGAAACAGATTAATTAAAGAACCAGACATAAGACTAGCTAAGGTGCTGGATCAGTCTTCCACACAGACATTGGAGTCTCTTAATAGCAATACTTCAGGTAAGAAGAAAGCCCACGATGCAAGAGCTACAAGTTTTTGTTCATTTTTTAAATGAGGGAGGGGTGAAAGAAACAATAAATGACAGCACTGCATAAGGGAAGAGGTTAGACTAGCCAGATTACACTAGCTTTTAAAGAACAGGGAATTTCACCCAAGGGTATAGGATTATGTGTAAGCATTGGAGAGGGGAGACAGAGGACAAAAGAATACTAATCTCCCTAATACAGGAGAACAAGGAACACTGAAACACCCACTAAGTCAAGCATGGTGTTGCACACCTGTAGTACCAGCTGCCTGGGAGGCTGAGGCAGGGGGATCACTTGAGCTCAGGAGTTCGAGACCAGCCTGGGCAACACAGCGAGACCCCATCTCTCAATTTTAAAAATTACCAAAAAAAAAAAAAACCCACCCACTAGAAGGGAGAAAGGGGATGTAAAGTCCTGAGAAAGAAGACAAATTTAGCTAACAGAAAGGAGTAAAAATAACATGCAGCTAAGAGGCTAAAGATGAAGGAAGCTTGCTTACTGTGCAACAGGAAAAAATCAGACAGTCGAGGAGGGAAGGAGTCACTGGAAGATCAGAATGCAAGAGCAAAAGTATAACGTCAGTTAGGCCTGACAAGAGGAATATACAGATGACCACAAGTACTTACATTCTGGATGCTGACCAAGGAGTGCAGAATTGAAAGAATGATCTGTTGGGCTACTGCAAGGTTTCTTTAAAAGAAAAAAAAAATTAGTCCAAAGAATTCCTTAACAGAAGATTGGAGGGAGACAGGCGGACTTGGGCCTTTGGACAGGAGTCAGCATCAGCCAGGTCTAAGTGAGCTTTTAGGAGCCACAGTCAGAAGAGCAGAGGAGAACAGGGTAATCCAAATACCATGTCACCTACAAATATTGAAAACAATGGCAACTCTGGTCACTGGAGAGAGAAAGCACCCTGAGATTGTGCAAGAAAGAAACCACAGCCTAAAATATCTATTTTGCCAAAGTAGACAAGGAAACTCTCTGAATGAAGTTAGTTATGCTGTGGACCGACGCAGGCTGACAAGAACAGGCACCAGATTCAGGTTTCTGGCACCTCCAATAATGACTGATGAACTACTAAATAATGAGGCCTCAAGATTCAAGAACTTGGATATCTCTAATTAAAAATAAAAATCAACAAATCAGGCCGGGCGCAGTGGCTCAAGTCTGTAATCCTAGCACTTTGGGAGGCTGAGACAGGAGGATCACGAGGTAAGGAGATCGAGACCATCCTGGCTAACACAGTGAAACCCCGTCTCTACTAAAAAATACAAAAAACTAGCCGGGCGAGGTGGTGGGCTCCTGTCCAAGTAGTCCCAGCTACTCGGGAGGCTGAGGCAGGAGAATGGCGTAAACCCAGGAGGGGGAGCTTGCAGTGAGCTGAGATCTGGCCACTGCACTCCAGCCTGGGTGACAGAGTGAGACTCCGTCTCAAAAAAAAAAAAAAAAAAATCAACAAATCAAACAATTACTTTTTTACAAACCTAATATATGTAACCACTCCTGTGGCTAAGTGCTTTACTTGCAATATCTCATTAGTTCTCACAACTCTGTGAGGTAGAAACTATTATTAACATTTTACAGACGAAGGAACTGAGTCTTAGAGAAATTGAGAAACTTGCCTAAGGTAACAAATCTATTAAACAGCAAAGTCAGTAGGACTCTAAACCCCAAACTCTTAACCACTGAGCTCCACTTGACTCTTACCTTACCACACCAGTGGATGCTGCCAATATGCTTGAGGTATATCCTCTGAAATATACAACTCAAAGTATCATTAATAGCAGAGAGAACACAAAGAAATAAAAGGCATGGTCATCAAGAAAATTAACTCTGCTTAGAGAGACAACAGATAACCACACACACACACACACACACAAGTAACAATTCGAAACTATGTTTAAGTATTAAACTAATGACAAATGACAAGGATACAGAAGATAACAGTATCTAGATTCAAGGGTTCTTTAAGTCTCCGTCCAAGGCAACAAACTTTCTAACAATCCATTCATCTAGCCCCACAGACTTCTCAAACTTAAGAGATAATTTTAAATTCCTTAGGAAATACCTGATTAAAGCATACTAAGACACCAGGAAAAAAAAAAATGAAATCAAATGGTTTTAACTGAATACTTGTTCTCCTGATTCTTGAACCCTCTCATAACCCAACCACTTCCCACTACGATACCTAGTTTCCTTATATAAAAGCTCCATTTTGACCCAAAGCAGACGGAAATTTACCTTTACTGATTATGTCTCCTGGGTCATTTATCCAATACGTCTTGTCTCTTGCTTCAGTATAAACTTCAGAAGTTTGACGCTAAGCCAAAAACAAAACAGCTAAAAGATGAGGGTTAGTAAGGATGAACCCACTCCTGGAAACACCTATGTCTCTGCCTTACAACTCTGAATTCCCTCACATCTTCCACTCAGCCTTGTATGTAAATGAACTCCCCTCCCTTTCCCTACTTGGAGATAGAAAACAGGATACCTTGCTTTACTTTCAAACTTCTCAGGGGTAGGATGAGATACAGAATGGTTCTTAAGTGTTCTGAATCTTAAGCGAAATATAACATACAAAACCATAATACAATACTCGTTTTAACATATTTACCATGGAATGTCCAAACAGCTTTATTCCACTACTAAGAATCAACTAAGGAACACGTAAGACAGAACAGACAGAAAATATGCATATACAAGTGTTTAAAGCCCAAGCAAAGCGAAATTCACCTTTGCCCCTCAAAAGGACCATTTTGATTACAGGTCAGAGTTTGCATCATCAAAATGAATCGAATTGTTCCAAGTAATACTAAAATAGCAGTTGAGGATAAAATGAACTTTGGCCACTGGACTCTGACCATCACCAGAGGCAGTTATTAAAACACAGGTATGTTAACAGGGAAAATAGCAGAAAATATAGGTGGATGTAATAGTTTTAAAATAAGCTCACAAATTATTTGATACTGCTCCATTCAAAAGGCAGGTCCTGCTTTTCCTCCCCTTGAGAGCAGCTGGACTTGCTTCTAACAGACAGCATAAAGCAAAAATTTAAGTTGATCCTCCTGCCTCAGTCAAGCCTTCAGATAAATGCAGTCCAGTCAAGAGCTTGACTGAAACCTCATGAGAGATCCTGGGACAGAACTACACAGCTAAGTTGTCCCAGATTTCTGACCTACAGAAACTATGAGATAATAAGTGTTTGTTGTTTTAAGCCAGTAAGTGTAGGGCTAACTTGTTACACTGCAAGAAATAACTAATAGGGAGGGTATGTTGTAGTGCACTGTGTTATGAATCCCAAACTGCCATTAGGGGAGGCTGAGGCAGACAGATCACTTGAGGTCAGGAGTTTAAGACCAGCCTGGCCAACATGGTAAAACCCCTTCTCTACTAAAAATACAAAATTTGGCCAGGTGCTATGACAGGCGCCCGTAATCCCTGTTACTCAGGAGGCTGAGGCAGGAGAATCACTTGAACCCGGGAGGCAAAGTTTGCAGTGAGCTGAGATCGCACCACTGCACTCCAGCCTGGGCAACAGAGCGAGACTCCGTCTCAAAAAAACAAACAAAAAAATCATTAAGGGTCCCTCCAAGGTTCTGAAAACAAGGACTACCAGAGAGAAGCACACCGGTATTGCAGTAACTTCCTCTTCTAGTTTGAGCAAGCTAACAAGAATATAATGAGAGCCAGAAATATACACCATTATGTAATTTAAATTTTTATAGTAGCCATATTAAAATGGTAAAAAAAAAAGGTGAAATTAATTTTAAGAATATATTTTATTGAATCCAACATATTTAAAATATTAGCATTTCAACATGTTGATTTTAAAACATACTCAATATTTTAAAAATCTCAACATAGTATCTTACACTCTTTTTTGTACTAATTTCTTCTAAATCTAGTGTATAGTATTATACACTGAGTGCATCCTTTTATTTATTCATTATTTATTTATTTATTTATTTATTTATTTATTTATTTATTTTTTGAGACAGGGTCTCCTTGTATCACCCAGGCCAGAGTACAGCAGCACGATCATCGCTCACTGTAGCCTTGACTTTCCAGGCTCTAGTCATCCTCCCACCTCAGTTTCCCAAGTAGCTGGGACCACAAGCCTGTGTCACCACACCCAGCTAATTTTTTTATTTTTTGTAGAAATGGGGTCTCCCTATTTGGCTCAAGCTGGTCTCAAATTCCTGGGTTCAAGTGATCCTCCCACTTCGGCCTCCCAAAGTGCTGGAACTACAAGCATGAGACACCATGCCTGGACTTTTTATTCTTTATTATAATTTTATATAAGAACAGAGATGGGGGGGGTCTTACTTTGTTGCCCAGGCTGGTCTTGAACTCCTGGCTTTAAGCACCCCTCCCACCTCAGCCTCTCAAAGTGCTGGGATTACAGGCATGAGCCACCACACCCGGCCTGAGAGTGCATCTCTGTAGTCACATGTGGCTACCATATTACCATATTACACAGCAAGTCTACAGGATTTCTTCTACAGCCTGTAACCCCTTCAGAAACATGAGTGCAGAGCCCAGGGAGGCACAAGTAAAGAATTTTTTAGATACCTAAGGATCCTTTTTATTGTCTTTACTGAGATATCTCATTTGAGCAGGTTCCCAAGCTGGGAAATAATAGCCTTCATGAAAAAAAGAAAGAGGGAAAGGACAGTGCTTACTGTTAGAAAGAGGAAGAACTACTTTGAAGAACTGGAAAGAAACTAATTCTTCCTACAAAACATCAGAACCAATCATCAGAGTATAGAGAACATCATCTGCCTTTTTACTGATATTCCCCTCAGCATTCAGTCATCCATTCATCTCATGCACAGTCCTACATCCATTTGAAATGGAAAGATGCAGTTTGTTCTGAAGAAGGAGATTTGGAAGGAAATAACGGGGAAAAAACACTGAGTGAAAGAACATTTGCCTTTCTCCAAAAACAAAAACCTTCCCCAGTTAACACATTTGCCTCCTCTCCGCCAGCAATGTTATCTCCTAGGATCACAGCTTTCAGGAACAAACCAAACCCAGAGCCTGCCAGGAGACAGTGATCTAACTGATCCTGTTTGGCTCTGTTTCCCCCACAAAATCTCATCTCAAATTGTAACCCCCACATGTCGGAGGAGGGGCCTGGTGGGAGGTAACTGAATCATGGGGACAGACTTCCCCCTTGATGTTCTCAGTATGATTGAGTTCTTGAGTGATTGTTTAAAAGCATCTCTCTCTCTCTCTCTCCTGCTCCACCATGGTGAGATGTGCTTGCTTCCCCTTCTGCCATGATTGTAAGTTTCCTGAGGCCTCCCAGTCATGCTTCCTGTTAAGGCTTTGGAACTGTGAGTCAATTAAACCTCTTTTCTTCATAAATTACCCAGTCTCAGGTAGTTCTTTAGAGCAGTGTGAGAACGGACTAATACACCAACAAGAAAATCTCTCCCAGTGCAACCAAGTCACCCTTTTCCTCCTCCTCCTCCTACTTCTTGAGGAGCTAGATTCAGACGATTATGGAAAAAAGCCCAGCTGTGTGAGTCACTGCAGCCATCCCAAGGGGCCTGGGCAAAATCCAGAGGACAGCTGGAAACAGCTGTCGTGAGATCAACTGCAACTAGGAGGGAAGGAGGAAAAAGAGGATGAATTCATAGTTTATTACGCACGATCCCATTCTGGCCTCAGAAAAGCTGGTTTTTATTTTCTCTCCCAAATGCAAAGTGTCTTCTCCCTTCTCACTCAAGATTCTTCTTCTAACAAAGAAAACAATAACTGATTCACCAATAAAGACATCCTGAGACCATTACCCAATCTACTATGGGGGATGCCATTCCCCTCACCCATATGTCTCCCACAATACAGGATAAACAAGAATACAACAGGTGAGGAAAGAATTATTTTTAAAAATCTGTGGGGCCGGGCATGGTGGCTCATGTCTCTAATCCCAGCACTTTGAGAGGCCAAAGTGGTTGGGTCACTTGAAGCCAGGAGTTCAAGACCAGCGGCCAACATGGCAAAACCCCGTCTCTACTAAAAACACAAAAATTAGCCAGGCTTGGTGGTGTGTGCCTGTAATCCCAGCTACTCAGGATGTTGAGGCATGAGAATCACCTGAGCCTGGTAGGTGGAGGTTGCAGTGAGCTGAGATTGTGCCACTACACTCCAGCCTAGGCGATACAGCAAGACTGTCTCAAAAAAAAAAAAAAAAAAAAAAGTAAAAAAAGTAAAGCCAACTGTAAAGGCAAGACACCTTTGACCTGAACAAAACCCTTAAAAAGAGAAAAAAAAAGTCACCAGGAAATATGAGGCTGCTGAAATCTAGTAGAGAAATAGCCCCAAGGAAAGAGAGGTTGTTCTGTGGTTCTCTACATGATACTATTATCAACGCTTTGTTGATTAAGGAAGAAATGTCAGAAGAGTGTTTATTTGCAAAACTAGAGGGCAACCAGCCTTAGGACGTCTAATCCCCTTTCCTACTGGCCAAAAGGTTGTAGATCTCCACACATCAATCCTGAGGTCCTGAAGAAAACAGTGGCTGACACCACAGGTCCAGATACTGTGGTAAAATGAAGAACAGGTACTTTTCCTAAGAAAGAACTTCTCGGAGTTTGATAGGTAAGGGAAGAATAGGGATTTACTGGCATTTGATACAAATTAATATTGATTTAATGGGCTCTGGTAATATGAGACTTAGGGAACTAATGAGCATTCTCCTCTACCTGGTCTCAACACACCCAGACATCCACCCTTCAAAATCCCTGGACTTACAGCTCAAATGGTTTTGATCAACACACATCCTCAGTGGTGAGTCTTGGATTCTACAGTCCTTTCAGACATTCACACAATAGAAGCAGTCTATACCTTAAAATTCACCAGCCAAACCACGCATGAGAATAGAAGACTGCCTTCAGAAGTCTAGAGATACATTTAAAAGCCAACAAAAAGCTCCTTTAACTCTCTCAGCTGCCTACCTGCCATCAGGAAGACTGTTCCTGAAGTAAGATACAAAGGTTCAAAATCCCTGTATACATTCTCTGCTCCTAGTGTGGCCCTGTCACTACAGAACTTCAATTATTTCTTCCACAAATATTTTTTAAATACTGTATTTACATTCCATCTCATATCTATATACATATAAGACCTTTTGCAACTAATTGCCAAAGAGAGTCACAGGAGATTCTGTAAATAGTGGAAGGAACTGAGATAGGGAGGGAGTATAGAGGAAAGTCTGAGTCAGTTCCCAAAGCCAAAGAAACATTTCCCTTGGCCTCCCAGGCTTAAGATTAAAATAACTGTCAGATGCAGTGGCTCACACCTATAATCCTAGCACTTTGGGAGGTTGAGGCAGGAGGATCACTAGAGCCCAGGAGTTTGAATCAGTCTGGGCAACACAGTGCCTAGGCTACAGTGTCTCACGGCTACAAAAAAAATTTAAAAATTACCCAGGCATGGTGGCACACCTGTAGTCCCGGCCACTCAGGAGGCTTAGGTAGAAAGATTGCTTGAGCCTGAGAAGTCAAGGCTGCAGGAAGACGTGACCGAACCACCACACTCCAGACTGGGTGACAGAGTGTGGCCCTGTCTCAAAAAAATAAAATAAAAATAAAACAATGACATATTTATTTAAAATAATGTAAAAGCCAGAAAAAGTTTTTCAGTTGCCTTAGCTAACATTTTGCATCTCCCTCTTTTTCTCCTTTACACTTCTCCATTCCAAGTATACAGCAAATCTAGAATTTTATACTAAATTCTGGTACAATGTTATACTATATAGTCTTATCTTTCCCATCAATACAACAGCAAGGTATAACCCTATACCATATTTTACAGCATCAACTTACCTTATTTAATTTTGGCTGAATTTGTATATCATCTAACCAACTCAATCAAAAGCCCTTACAGACCATCCCCTAGATCTTACATTTCCTGCCCACATTACCTCACACAGAGAACATCCAATTATACTTCTCAATTAGGTTTGTGTGTGTGTGTGTGTGTGTGTGTGTGTGTGCGCGCGCGCGTGTGTTTTGTTTTGTTTTCTTGAGACAGAGTTTCACTCTTGTCGCCCAGGCTGGAGTGCAATGGCGCAATCTCAGTTCACCACAACCTCTGCCTCTCGGGTTCAAGCAATTATCCTGCCTCAGCCTCCTGAGTAGCTGGGACTACAGGCATGCAGAACCACGCCCAGCTAATTTTTGTATTTTTGGTAGAGACGGGGTTTCACAATGTTTACCAGACTGGTCTCGAACTCCTGACCTCAGGTGATCCACCCGCCTCAGCCTCCCAAAGTGCTGGGATTACAGGCATGAGTCATCGTGCCTGGCCGATTATGTTATATTTCATATAAAATGAGTGCAGGAGTGAGACGGAGTGATTCAGTCTAAAATGCACAAAGTGAGACAGCAATGAAGGTGAGCCACCCTCCAGAAGACAGGAAGAAAAAGAGCGTTTGATCAAATCTTATGAGAAGATGACATCTGGAGCCTCTGCATCTCGTCACAACAGCCAAGTCTATCAGTAACACAGCTAAGCTGCCAAAGCCACTTGTACTTTCATGCCCTTCCCCTTCAGTACTTCTGATGACCACAATAACTTCCTTTCCAATTAGCCACAGTGGCAGCCACTGCCATGGTAATCAGCAATGATTTTAATAAGTCTAGGCATCTGTTTTCAAGGGTAACATGAGGAAGTCAACAGATGAGAATGTCCCAGGCCAGCTCTGGAGTATCCATGAGGTTGAAAGGGTAAAAAGGGATCTGTGAAAGGAGATGACCATGAGCTAAAAGGTCAGAATGTATTCAACTCAAATGTGCTCATGGTAGTAACCATGGGATTTTTTAACTTTTTTTCCTCCAACCAAGACAACAAGAAAAAAAAAACAATAATTAAGAGTCTAATGGCAACATACAAATTGAATCTTAAAAAATAATGACCTGTAATCCCAGCACTTTGGGAGGCCAAGGCAGGAGGACTGCTTGAGGCCAGGAGTTCAAGATCAGCCTGGGTAACATGGCAAGGCCCTGTCTCCACAAAAAAAAATTTTTTTTAGAACTAGCCAGGCATAGCAGCACACCTGTTGTCCTAGCTACTCAGGAAACTGAAGTGGGAGAATTGCTGGGGCCCAAGAGTTGGAGGTTAAAATGAACTATGATGACACCATGGCAATATAGCCTGGCAACAGAGCAAGACTCTGTCTCTAAAAAAAGTAAAATTAAGTGATGAAAATAATTGACTATTATACTTTAGAGGGACTTCTCATATAAGAATTTTGGTTAGGAGATGAAAGATCTGTACACTAAAAGCTACAAAACGTTGATCAAAGAAACTGAAGGCACAAACAGAAAGATAGCCCATGTTCACGGGGGAAAAAAGAGAATTTTGGTTAACTACACACGTTGTTGCACAGGGACTACTCTACTGTCCATGATCAGCAGACAGAGGCAGACAGGGAAGAAGTTACAAATCCTAGCTCGAGGTTTCACAGAAGACATGTATCCAAAGACAGAAACTAGATTTCTTGAAGGCATAATTTATAGGGAGAACTTTTGTCTTAGACATGAAATATAAAACATATAGGAATGCATCATTAACTTTACATATTTACTATCCAAACCAAGAAATATAAAAGTTATATATACAGATATATATATATATATAATATATAATATATATATATATATAATATTTTTTTTTTTTTTTTTTTTTTTTTTTTTTTTTTTTTTTTTTGAGATGGCGTCTCACTCTTTCACTCTTGTTGGCCTCAGGCTGGAGTGGCAGTGGCACAATCCTCAGCTCACTGCTAACCTCCGCCTCCCGGGTTCAAGTGATTCTCCTGCCTCAGCCTCCCGAATAGCTGGGACTACAGACACCCACCACCACACCTGGCTAATTTTTGTATTTTTAGTAGAGACGGGGTTTTGCCATGTTGGCCAGGCTGGTCTCGAACTTCTGATCTCAGGTGATCCACCAACCTTGGCCTCCTAAAGTGCTGGGATTACAAGCATGAGCCACCGTGACCGGCCCAAAAGTTATATTTCTTATAACAATGCTAAAACATACTATGTTTAAACATCGAGTTTCAGAGCCCAGAGGGATTGCTAGACAATAAATCAATATAATAGGAATCCCAATACACATTGTATCCAAGGAGTTCAAAGCACTTGGTTTTAAGTACTACGTATGTGCAACATGAAGAAGACTTTGAAAATTTAACTTTTGCACTTCATGATTTGTGCTAATTAACAGCCTTTGTGTTATACTTGACTTTATTCTCAGAAAAAGAAAAACTGGAAGGAAATCAGGGAGGCATGGAATGAAGAAATTTTAAAAAGAGAGCGAGAGGAAGGGTGGGAGGGTGAATGAACAAGTAACCGGGAATGTTTTTTTATCTCCTGTGATAGGAAAAAAGCATCCCAATAGAGTTCTCAGTATCTACCTTCCGTCTGTTTTCCTTTGTTTTTCCTCCATTCTCTCTGGGCCCTTGTTTGTTTGTTCATTTGTTCACAGTCCTGATTTCTTTGCGCTTTTGCCTGCCTCTTGACATCTTTCCCTTAACCTGTCTCCAACTCCACATCTCCAAAGAACACAAAAGTTAATCCTACTCAAAAGCAAAGAAGAAATTTTAGAACTGAAAGTTCTTTACAATATTACAGATTACCCTGATCTAAACCTTTCCGTTTCGGAAACTGAGGTTCTGACAGATGACGCGATTTGCACAATGTCACAGAACTAATAAATGATAGCATCAAAATTAAAACCAAGGTTTTCCCATTAAAGTACTAAAGGAAAGCACAGAAAGTTATTTTTAAACAGAGTAAAGAAGGGCCTTCATAGAAAGAAGATCCAAGAGTTTTAAAATAAACACTTTATATATTTAACTATATTCAAATGTTTTTCTCTGGCCCCAACACATACACACACACACACACACACACACATCATATATATGTATATACATGTTCACATACATGCATACACCACAAACAAATCCAAAAGACAAGTGACAATCTGAATGGGAAACTACAATATGAATGACAAACACTACTTTTCTTAATTTATAAAAAGTTCCTACATATCAATAAGAAAAAAACAATTATTTTGAACCTGAGTTTATGACAAAAGAAATATAAATGATTTGTAGAAATGTTTTTTTAAAAGATCCCCTTAAACTAAAAATATACAAATTAGGTCAGGCACAGGGGCCTATAATCCTAGTACTTTGGGAAGTGGAGGTGGGGAATCACTTAAGGCCAGGAGCTTGAGACCAGCCTGGGCAACACAGCAAGACCCTGTTTCTACAAAAAATAATTTAAAAAATAGCCAGGCATAGTAGTGCATGCCTTAGTCCTAGCTACTCAGGAGGCCCATGCAGGAAGATGGCTTGAGTTCAGGAATTCAAGGTTACAGTAAGTTATTATCATACCACTGCATTCCAGCCTGGACAACAGAGCAAGACCCTGTCTTAAAATAAGAAAAACAAGATGGGCTGGACATGGTGGCTCACGCCCATAATCCCAGCACTTTGAGAGGCCAAGGCGGGCGGATCACTTCAGGTCAAGAGTTCAAGACCAGCCTGGCCAGCATGGTGAAACCCCATCTCTACTAAAAATACAAAAATTAGCCAGGCGTGGTGGCGGGTGCCTATAATCCCGCTACTTGGGAGGCTGAGGCAGGCGAACTGCTCAAACCTGGGAGGCAGAGGTTGCAGTCAGCCGAGATCACGCCACTGCACTCCAGCCTGGATGACAAGAGTGAGACTCTGTCTCAAAAAAAGAAGAAAAAAGAAAACAACAACAACAAACAAATTAAAAGGCCAAGATACCATTTTTCACTTCAGCTTGTGAAAAATCAAAGTTCGGTAACATAATAGAAAAATGTCCCTCTAATACTCAGCAACACCTAGCAAAAGTTGCAATGTGCAGACCCTTAGAAACACAATTCCACCTCTCAGAATCTGTCTTCTTGTGCTTACCTTATGCACACAGTAACATACACACAAGCAGTGTTGTTTCCAATAGCAAAAGACTGGAAACGACTTAAATGTCGAGCAATAGGACATGTTTAAATGAATCATGATTTAAAAACAAATAAACACACAAAAAAAACTTACCGTGGAATACTATGTGGTCATTTAAAAGAATTAGGTTGACTGGCAAAACAAACGAAATGTTCTCTAAGGTGTTTTGTTCAGTGAAAAATAATGAAGACTTCTTTGGTATATAAACGGGGCATATATCTATAAATATTTATGTGCACAAAATTTCTCCAGAACATAAAAGAAATTACTAATGCTTCTATCACACCAATACTCCAAAATGAACTTCAGGACTCTTCAAGTTCTTGAGACGGAGTCTCACTCTGTCACGCAAGCTGGAGTGCAGTGGCACGATCTCAGCTCACCGCAACCTCTGCTTCCCAGGTTCAAGTCATTCTCCTGCCTCAGCCTCCTGAGTAGCTGGGACTACAGGCACAGGCCACTACACCCAGTTAATTTTTTTGTATGTTTGTATAGATGGGGGTTTCACCATGTTGGCCAGGCTGGTCTCAAACTTCTGATCTCAGATGATCCCCCCGCCTTTGCCTCCCAAAGTGCTGGGATTATAGGCATGAGCCGCCGCGCCCAGCCAGGACTCTTCTAGTTCTAAACAGCTCCTACATTAGTAAGTTTTTCTAATTGCTAACTTGTAATTACTTTCTTCAAAAGACTCTCCTTTCTTCAAAACACTCCTTGAACTCTTATCCCCTATACAATGAAGATGTCTGTTCCTTCTCAAACTTCAACTTTGTCTTCTGACCAACTTATCAACTGGGCCTGCTGGTACCCCTTCTCTGTTCCTACAACTTGGAATTTCTCCTCACCTTTTTCTTCTTTCACATCCTGACATTAACTTATTCTTCCCATAAACATACTTTGCAGCCTTCCAAAGCCTGAAGACCATTACTAGGAGTTGGTATTCTTTTTGCTCCTCATTCATTCTCTTGCATTGATTCATTTCGTTTATTATTCAGCAAATATTTGTTGAGTGACAACTGTGTACCACGTATTATAATAATTCAAAAAGAAAAACCAAACATCTGGTCCCTATCTTAAGAAACTTGCAACCTAGGACAAATTTTCAAAATTAAACTTCGTAGCACGGCATAAAAAAGGGGGGAAAACTAGATTTAGGAAAGCAACCTTCAAATGTCCAGCTACATATACCAAATTGACAGCACTGGGTACCTCTAGGGAAAGAACAGAGACTGGACATGGTGGTCAAAGTGGCCACTGGCCTTATACATTTGAGTTTTTGGCTTTTTGGTATGAATATACTTACATATTAATTAATTCACAGTTAAAAATAAACTTTAATCAGAACAAGGATAACTAAGGGGAAAAAAGAAAAACAAACTTTAAGAGGTGACATCTAATGAATTTTATACTCCTAATCACTATCTAGCATGGTGTCTTGGCACATAAATGGAGCTCCAAAAATGGTCACTAAATGAAAGAATAACTGGATGTGCAGAGTTCTACAAAGCAGAGTAGAAGGGAAGAAAAACAGTCACATTCAACAACTGTTGTCTTTACTCAACAACTGTTCTTTTAAAGTTAACGCAGGGTTTCTCAACCTCAGCATTACTGACATTTTGGGCCAGATAATTCTTCATGGTGGGAGACTCTCTTGTGCATTTTAGGGTGTTAAAGTAACACCCCTGACTTCCACCAGTAAGATGCCAGTAAGACCTCCACAATTATAAAACTCAAAAATGTCTCCAGACTTTGCCAACATCCACTGAGGGGACGAAATCGCCCCCAGTTGAGAACCACTGAGTTAACCAATTACACATCGCTGTTTCCACTTCCCCAACCTCCATGACTTTCTCCCAATTTGCCCACTGATTTCAGTGCTTAGGCCTAGATTATTTCAACACTCAAGTTGACAACACTTTCAAAACTGAGACTCCAAGTTCTTCAACCTACTTATTTCCAGGGAGCTCTACCTACACCAAACTCATCCATTGGATCCTTACACATCATTGCTACCCAAAACTCTTCTAACGTCAACATCTCAAACTCATATGAAAAGCTCCTCCTGTCCTTTGTTTTCTCTTACACCCTTATTCTACCTGAACCCGTTCATCCCAGTTTACCGACACTTGGCACTAGGTAACGTGCACTCAGCTACACTCATGGACTTCCAAGTACTGTCTGATAAAGTAAAGAAACGCCCAGGCGAGATGGCTCACACCTGTAATCCCAGCACTTTGGGAAGCCAAGGTGGGTGGATCACCTGAGGCCAGGAGTCTGAGACCAGCCTGGCCAACATGGTGAAACCCCGTCTCTACTAAAAATATAAAAATTAGCCAGGCATGGTGGCAGGCACCTGTAATCCCAGCTACTTGGGAGGCTGAGGCAGGAGAATCATTTGAACCCGGGTGGCGGAGGTTGCAGTGAGCCAAGATCATGCCACTGAACTCCAGCCTGGGTGACAAGAGCAAAACTCCGTCTCAAAAAAAAAAAGTTAGGAAACCATCAGGACCAACTCAATCAATCCCAGCTGGCACTTACTGAGACTGAGCAACCCTTTCATCCCACCTCTTGATAAAACCTTATTACACAGGAATAGCAGCTACTTCTAAAACTTCTCACTCTCCTCGAAGTGTCAACACCACCTCTGCCTGCAGACTCCTATTCTCTAACTGAAGAAAGGTTGAGTTCCTCTAACATAAGCTCATTCAACTTCTCTTCTCATAACCTCATACACATTAGATGCTCAATAAATATGTGTTAAATTTAGGCAGAAAAGATCCTGGCTTAATACTGGCTGTATTCTAAAGAATGATGTTTACGGGGAAAAACAGCTCTCGCTGAATTTCATTCTAATTTAAGATTTTATTCTACAATACTAAGCAACCTTAAGGAAAGTCAACATGCCTCTATAGTTTCTCAAGGCTACCACCACCAATCAGTGGCATACATGGCTGCTGCAAAGGAATCTTCTGGATAATCATGAAAGCATACTGAGGGTCTAGAAGGAAGCATAAAATATAAACTCCAACGATAATGACCATACTGCAAAATCGTGCTGCCCATAAAAGTGAGCAATTCTTAATTCTGCAATTCAATGAGATGCAAAGAAGTATCTAAACAAAATGACAGAACACCGATGGCAATTCCACATGCTAAAGACCCATCACTTGGCACTTTGTGGTGACTGACAAATATTCTGAGAGCAAAAATTGCTCCACAACAGAAAATAAGGGCTTTAAGTAATTAACTGGCATAGGCAACTATATAACAGCTTTAGAATTAAGTGTCCCATTTTCACCTAACCCTAGTGCCTTCCACAGGTACATGTTCATTGTCAGAAGAGAAAGGCAGCATATGTATTCCACTGAAAGAATCTCCAGGTCCCCACTGAATCTAAGGCATACCACTTTCACCAGCTTTTGTCTCATGCGGTAACTACAGAATAAAAGGTTTGGCAAAAGCTTTAGCGAAACAGAGCCAATCATTTCTCATAACGTGTTCTAAACTTTTTTCTTGACCTTTAGCTTATGGTAGCTTAGACAAGTATCTTAAAAGCATTTCTAGTCAGCCATTTTTGGTAACTTGTGAGCAAAATTATTTTAGCTGAAAAGTTTATTTCAATCCCTCTCTCATAACTCAGAAGCATCTGACCAGGTTTAGTTCAAGCTTTCCAGAATAATTTGTCTCTGAGTGGATTCAAAGCATAAAACATTTCTGCTTCAAAGGAGAAATTCTCTCCTTAATTGACAGAACGAGCAAACAAATTGTGCAAATATATAGGACATGTGAAAAAAAATCACCTGCCTACCTGCTGCCAGCCCTGGTATACTGTAGAAATTAAGCACTTAAATGTTGATAAAAATTTTTGAAAGCCTCTAATGGACAAAACAACATTTTTACAGCATTCCATGCTATGAAGAGCAAAATGCATGCCCGCATGGTAGAAAGTGCTTCATGTAAATTCAAATATAATTAAACAGAACGTAAGATTCAAGTTGTTTCCATGCAGCACTCAACCTGTGCTTCCAAATAGAGGGAAAGTTTCTTGAAGGATGCAGACAGATGAGAAAAAGAAAGTAAGATAGTCTGCTGGAAGTCAGCACGACTACATATATACAACATAACCAAACACAGATTTTCTTTGTTCTTTTTTGCTCTTTTTCTGCTTAATGAACAAAGACTACACTACACCATCTACCCTTATAAGGATATGTTTCTGAAGTGGTAGGAGAATCTAATCACTAGTGTCCAGCCAGCTTGGTGAACAACGGTCCTACATGATTGCAAGAGAATAGCAGTGTGCGGATGAACTAACTACCAAAGACACTTTGGGCAAATCCCTTGCCCACATGCCCTCCACCCCAACCTCACTGACCCCGTTGCAGTTCCTCTCATACCTTGTCCTTGTACATGCTGTTTCTTTTGTCTAGAATGACCTGCCCTGCTCATCCACTCAATATGCAGCAACAGCTTCTGCAGAATGTTGTCTGAACGTCCATTCCACTCCAGCCAGATAAGAATCCCTCAATTCCTCCATTATGCTCCCATAGAAGCACTACTCATCCCGTCTTGGTACAGACACTCCTCCATCCACCACCAAGTTAGGTTCTGGAATGAGAGGCTGCTCCTAAGTCCATTTGTTCATAAAATTCCGAGGTGAAAAAATCCAAGTTACCCATAGGTACATGTCTAGCTAGGGGACGTTTCTTAAAAAGGGAGAGGCTTATGGTAGTGATTCTTACTCATTTTGCTTCTTCTCAATCCGCTTTATGATTTGCACTTGACCCTTTATAATTCAATTGCTGAATGATTTATCTTGCATACACATTCACCATTTCTAATGTACTTTCCATTTTTAATCATCTCTTCATTTATCTATCCCTTCATATCAGCACTTTCAGTAAATAAAAAATGTAAGAAGACATAGTTAATACACAAATACATAACCATATATAATATAAATATATAATAAATAAATACAAGTACTGGAATATCCTACATACTATAAACAATGTCACACACAAAATCAAAATGACAAAATGACCATGTGCCACCACACAAGTACTATTATTTATTTGTGGTAAGCAGAATTGGCATACTTTTGCTCCAACACATAACTTGACTCATTTCTATGAAAATTAGCAAGTTTAAGGACCATAAACCCTATGTTTACACAGTACCTATCCCTGTGTAATTTTAATAAATTATTTTATTTTTAAAACAAGTAATACATGCATGTAATACAAAATTCAAAAGGCACAAAAGGTATACAATTAACAAATTTTGTTGGTATGATTTTTTTTATATACAATAAAAATTAAATCTTCACCTATACCTTTATTCCTCTGTCTCTCAATGCTCCTCTGAGGAGGCAACCGCTGGGGAGTGTTGTGTTTCCTGGCAGACGGTCTATGTACCCATGGATACTTTTTTACTTTATACAAATAGTAGCAGCACTTGGCCGGGCGCGGTGGCTCAAGCCTGTATCCCAGCACTTTGGGAGGCCGAGACGGGCGGATCACGAGGTCAGGAAGATCAGAGACCATCCTGGGCTAACACGGTGAAACCCCCGTCTTTACTAAAAAAATACAAAAAATTACCTGGCATGGTGGTGGGCCGCCTGAGTCCCAGCTACTCAGGAGGCTGAGACAGGAGAATGGCGTGAACCCGCGGGCGGAGCTTGCAGTGAGCTGAAGATCCGGCCATAGCACTCCAGCCTGGTGACAGACGAGACTCCGTCCTTCAAAAAAAAAAAAAAAAAAAAAAGTAGCAAACTATACACTCTTCTGTACTTTGATTTTCACATTTGATGTATTTAGAGAGTGTTCTGTGTTCATACAGCGCTGCCTAATTGTTAATGGCTGCATGATATTCCACTGTATGAATGTACCTTTTTTTTTCTCATCAAGAATCTACCTTATTTTATTTCGCAGATTTTCTGTCAAAGAGCATTTTTGTTTCTTCAACCTTCTGCTACTTCAAATAATGCTACAATATATATTCTTACACACAGATGCAAGAGTATCTAGGATAAATTCCTAGAAGTGGAACTGTTGAGTCAAAGAATATGTGCATTTTACATTTTAATAGACATTGATAAATACTTCTTCATGGAAGTTAAGTGACTTTTCACCACCACAGCAATATGAGTTCCTATTTCTCTACTCACACCCTTATCAAACCATTGTGTTATCAAAATTTTTATTCTAATTTTACAGTTGTTCCATAAACCTCCCCCCAAAACTCAAGCTTCATAAGAACATTCCATTAACTCTGTAACTAACCCCAGCATTTAGCAATGTTTAACATGTGGTAAACATTCAAATTTTGTTAAATCAAATTTTGCCTCCAAGCAAAAGGAGAAGGGGAAGGGCTGTTGCACAATAAGAGAGGATTACATTTAATATAAATAATGAGAGTGTTTAAAATGTTAGCACTTTTCCCTTTTAGAGAAAAGGAAGAGAGAGAAGGAAAAAAGGATGGATGAATAGATTGATTCTGATCTAAAATGGTTTCTCCTAGATGTTTAACAAAAAATAGGGACCAAGAGCAGTGGCTCATGCTTTTAATCCCAGCACTTTGGGAGCCCGAAGTAGGTGGATCACTTGAGGCCAGGAGTTCAAGACCAGCCTGGCCAACACGGTGAAACCCCATCTCTACTAAAAACAGAAAAAACTAACTGGGCGTGGTGGCGCACACCTGAATCCCAGCTACTCGGGAGGCTGAGGCATGAGAATCACTTGAACCTAGGAGGGGCAGGTTGTAGTGAGATTGCACCACTGCACTCCAGCCTGGGCCACAGAGTGAGACACTGTCTCAAAGTGGAAAAAAAAAAAAAAAAGATTCATACCTGTCTGAAATAGTTAAGTATTGTCCTAGCTTAAAGTAAAATGTACAATCTATCTTGAAAATGCCAAGAAAGCTGAAGGGCCTCCCAAAGGAAGGAAGGAAGGAAGGAAGGAAGGAAGATTCCCCCCCTGAGACTGCCGTAGGGTACTGAAACTTCTCACATCAATCTTTTTACACAGCTTCAAAAAAACGGACTCTCATCATATATTTTACACAGTCACACAGTTAATATCTCATGCATTTGCTTCTGTATGGTACCCAGCATAGTTAATACTAAAAGTCTTTCAGCGAATACAATAAATACTGAACTCTGCAGCCCTCCAGTCATATGTATTTGAAATGGTCTCCGGCACCGGTGCTTTGTGCTCTAACAACCACCATAACAACAGATAACACATAAAACTGTAATGACTCATTTAATGCAAGCCTCATTTATTTTCTCCATTGTACAAATTAAAAACTGAAGCACAGAGGGGCTAAGTAACTTGCCTAAATGACACACAGCTAAGTAAGATTAGAGACAGAATTTCTGGTATCAGAAAGGGCCTTCCTTTTTTTGAGACAGGGTTTCGCTCTGTTGCCCAGCCTGGAGTACAGTGGTGCAATCATGGCTCACTGCAGCATCTGCCTCCTGGGCTCAAGAGGTCCTCCCACCTCAGTCTACTGAGTAGCTGGGACTACAAGCACACACCATCATGCCCGACTAAGTTTTGTTTTTCGGTTTTTAGTTTTTTTTTTTTTGTAAAGGTGGAGTTTCACCATGTTCCCCAGGCTAGTCTCAAATTCTTGGGCTCCAGTGACCCACCGCCTTGGCCTCCCGAAGTGCTGGGATTACAGGCATGAGCCACTGTGCCCAGACAGAAAGGACCCTCCTAACTAAATATTTTAATACAGTGTGGTAACTGCTCAGACAGAGGTATTCACAGAGTATCTGTTACCACAGAGCCACCTGCCACTATACTTCCACATATACTCTGCGAATATTTCCATCCAAGTAATTATCACAGTGTATTAAAATAATCTATATACATATCCTCTGCAAATTTAAGTCACTGTGCAACTGGGTTTTAGGTTACCAGGTGGAAGAAGAAAATACCATTTCCACTCCTCGGGTCGGCACTTCACCTTTCCTATGCTGGTACTTCTTCCACTCCTGTGTGCCACCATTTCCTAAAACCCATCTCTTCTAAGGTAAAATCTACATCTCACTGTGTGCTGCTGCCGTGGAGATGCTGGCCAGACCTCTCAAATTGCCTTGGGTACCTTCTCAAGAGTCCCGAAACACTACTGAGACCCACATCATTCCTGCTGGGTAGAACGCAGGCAGGATAGTTCCCACCCCTCAGCAGCCACCAGCCCAGATCGATGACTCTTATCAGGGACATGGAGTAACCTGAGCCACCTGCCAACCCATCTCTCGACTGCTAGGACAGGCGCTTTCTGCTATCAGGTTGCACAAATGCCTGGAAACCTTACACCGGGTGTGAAGGAAAAAGCAATAGGGGAAACAACACAGCATCTGGTGCCCTGCCTGCTTCCATTCACTACTTGGGGAAGGAACACCAACCTGTGTGACTTGGGCCACAGAGACTGAGCAGGCCTAATTCACCTACTGCAGAGCCTTGGGACCACAAAGACTGTACGGTGAGACTGGAACTGAGTAGAGGTCGACATTCACCTAGAGAGTGAGACACAACCCCACTGGCCTCATCCTCATTCTCTAAACAGCTAGAATACTACCTCTTCTATAATATTCTCATGGGGAAAAAAGGCTATTGCAGAAGCCAACTCTGAAAAGCACATTTTATTTCGTATCTTTAAATGTAGAAGTCTCTAAAGATTAACTGTGCTAGAGTCAAGCCTAAGCTTGATATCATTAACTCTATATCTAAATCAGAATCCAATTACTGTTCAGTATATACACACACACATATGTGTGTTTATATTCTCTATTGGTTGAGCCAATATCTCAATTATATTCTCTATTGGTTGAGCCAATTGTCTATTGGTTGGCTTTTTTGGCAATAAAGCCAAATTTACTTACTTCCCATCAAGTCTCAGTCACGGAGAGGCCATATCCTAGGAAAGAAGAGCATTCACTCAATTCTGGGGCTTTCCATAGACACAGGGGTTAAGGGTAGCCAGCGGCAATTATGGCTGCTGAGACGGGAACACCTATTAGAAACTAAACCTTCCTTTCTCACAATTCAGCACAAAACTTGGTTCACTGAACAGCATCCTGACAGCAGTGACACTCAATCAGGATAAACCTAGGCATCTGGGAAACATCTGGTATACAAGATGTCATCATGAATAAAACTCACACTGCAGCTAAATTCCATGTGCAATGACTCATGGCAGATCTTGAATACAATTACTAACTCAATGACATATATGATAGCTGACCCACAATGTGCCCTACCAGTGTGAAAAAGACCAGGGGCAGCTGACTGGGGCACATGGAGAGACGAGGACACCCTTCACTCAGACATCTCCAAAAGGTAGCACCATCAGGTATCTGTAGGGTATTCATGTGAAAGAACAGAAATGTAGATTAGGTCTCCGATCCTGGGATTTCACGATTCCATTAAAATGCAGAATCGGGCCGGGCGCGGTGGCTCAAACCTGTAATCCCAGCACTCTGGGAGGCCAAGGCAGGTGGATCACGAGGTCAGGAGATCGAGACCATCCTTGTTAACATGGTGAAACCCCGTCTCTACTAAAAAATACAAAAAACTAGCTGGGCGAGGTGGCGGCCGCCTGTAGTCCCAGCTACTTGGGAGGCTGAGGCAGGAGAATGGCGTACACCCAGGAGGTGGAGCTTGCAGTGAGCTGAGATCCCACGACTGCACTCCAGCCTGGGCGGCAGAGCGAGACTCCGTCTCAAAAAAAAAAAAATGCAGAATCATACTATATGAGGTCCTGCACTAATCAGTCATCTTTACCAGGGACATTTTGACATGGTTCTCTCAGTAGATCAGAAGAATCTTAAGTCCAGAAAGCTAACAAATAGAAAAAAAAAAAAATCTACAAACAGATATGAAATAATTTCCAAATAGAAAAGCAAAGCAAAGTGCAGAATAGTATGCATACTAATACTGTCAATGGAGTTTTTAAAATAAATATTATGTAGGCACTATCTCTGGAAGGATACCCAGATAACTAACAATACTAGTTACTTCCAAAAAGATAAAATAGGCAGCTAGGAGAGGGGGAGATTTTGACTCTTCTACCTTTTGCATATTTTGAATCATTAACCATGTGAATATATATGCATTAAGAAAATGTAAAAGGAAGAAGAAAATACTCCATACAGAAACTCTCAGAAAAATCACACCAAGAAATAAGAAGACTAAGAAATGAAAGGTTCTACTGAGCCTTACAGGCAAAGTCTGAGTTTGTTTGCTGTCACATTCTCTCTCTGAGCCTGAGATATGTTGCCCATAAAAATGAGTATACTGACTATTTTCCATGACTAAAGCAGAGGGCTGTTATAGATAATTTCTAGATGCCTTCAGCTCTGATGATTTTATACTACCCACCATTATCAATCCACTGATTGATCTATTATTGATCTATTGTTCAATCAGCAAAATTAGATTTGGAGTAACTCTGAGATGAAAAAAAAAGCCAAAAAACAACGACAAACTATCATGCATACCACAACCAATTATCCCAGTTCTACATGAATCAGCTGTCAGGTAACAGGTAAAATGTTTTCAATATCAAATATATGGCATGCCAAACCAATGAAATTCCTTTCACTCCATTCCTCATCAGTCATACCCTTTCAGTCTTAAGGGCCATGAAAAGGCACTGGATAAAGAGCCACAAGATCTGGGTAAAAGCATCAGCTTTGCCGCTTCCTAGTCTTGAGGCTCAGAGAGGTATATTTTCAGCTGAAACATGGGAAGAATCATCAACTATCTTTCAGAGTTGTTGAAGAGAATAAATAAGAGCCTGCACAAAAGCATTTTATAAACTGTAAAACATAACAGGGAAGCTGGGTGCAGCTATTTGGAAGGCGGAGGTGGGAGAATCGCTTGAGGAGTTCAAGGCTGCAGCGAGCTCTGATTCCACCACTGCATTCCAGCCTGAGTGACTGACTGAGAATATCTCTTAAAAATAATAACATAAATGTAATTGTTGAGTATTACGTGCAATTTTAGTCACCATGCTTCAAATCTGGAGGGTGACTATAGAAAAAACAACACAAATTATTAAGATTTAAAAAAATAGATCGCATAAGGGCTGATCTATCTTTTTCAACAAACATTTATCAGTTCTGTTGTTGTTGTTGTTGTTGTTGTTGTTGTTGTTGTTGAGACAGAGTCTCGTTCTGTCACCTGGACTGGAGTGCAGTGGCACGATCTTGGCTCACTGCAACCTCCGCCTCCCGAATTCAAGCGATTCTTCTGCCTCAGCCGCCCAAATAGCTGGGATTACAGGTGCCCACCTCTATGCCCAGCTAATTTTTTTTATTTTTAGTAGAGACGAGGTTTCACCCCATTGGCCAGGCTGGTCTCAAACTCCTGACCTTGTGATTTGCCCACCTCGGCCTCCCAAAATGCTGGGATTACAGGCGTGAACCACTGAGCCTGGTCTACTCAGTTCTTATATTATATCCTGGGCACAAGGCTACAAAAGTTAAGAGATTTTTCCTTAGCTGGGCATGGTGGCACATGCCTATGGTCTCCGCTACTCGGGAGGCTGAAGTAGAGGACTGCTTGAGCCCAGGAGTTCAAGGTTGCAGTGAGCTATGATAGTGCCACTGCACTCCAGCCTGGGTGACAGAGTTAGACCCTCTAAAAGAAAAAGATTGTTCCTGCCTTGAAGGAAGAATTCCAAAAGCACTTGAGGACAAGAATAAGAAAATAGGACTGAGTAATAATGATAAAAATGGCTATCACATAATAGAATACCTACTACGTGTCAGGCCCTGAACTAAACACATTACATACAGTATCTCTTTTTAATTCTTACATTAATCCTATAACGTATTTTACACAGAAAGCTGAGGTTTAGATAGATTAAGTCACTTAACCAAGATCCCACAGCTGTGAAGTGGAAATGCTGGTACACCACCTCAGGTTTGTCTGTCTGCAAGGCCATTCTATTTTCTTTGAGAGAGAGAGAGAGAGAGAGACCACTAATGACAACTTTAATAGACCCTATTACATTTGAAAAATTAGCCTCTGATATAGTAAACTGAAAAAAGCAAGGAGCAAAAAATACAGAGAGTATGCTAGTGTTTGTGTCAAAAAGAGAGGAGGAAGGATAATGCACAAATTAGTAACAGTGGTTACTTGTTTGGTAAAGGGAATAGGGACAGATAGGAAGCAGAAATGAGAGGAAGACATTTTGCTACAGATAGATTTATGAATTCAGAGTTAGGAATTAACTTACAGGTAGGGACCCTGCGCGTAAATCCTGGTTTGGAAAATGCTACACAATAGCTCAGCATCACAACATCTGTTTATGAAAAGTGTAGTGTGATAGGTTTTTTTTTTAATGTGTTTAATTCTAATGTCCAAAGTTATTTGACTTTTTTTTTTTTTTGAGACGGAGTCTCACTCTGTCGCCCAGGCTGGAGTGCAGTGGCCAGATCTCAGCTCACTGCAATCTCTGCCTCCCGGGTTCATGCCATTCTCCTGCCTCAGCCTCCCGAGCAGCTGGGACTACAGGTGCCCGCCACCTCGCTCGGCTA
>NW_016818301.1:2195783-2200103 GCF_001698545.2 Rhinopithecus bieti
GGGGGGGGGGGGGTGGCTAAAAAAAGATCTACAATTCCTGCCTTTTACCCGAAATTATTACCCACCTTCCCAAGAATTTTTGTGGACCACTGAACTGAAGAAGGAAAAGAAAGAAAAAGGGAGAAAACAAACTAGGGCTGAAAGTGTGACTGTATAAAAATCCCCGAGAGGATGAATTATGAAACTAAGCTCCACGCAACAGGGCTAACTATGCAGTTGCTTTTCCACTTGCCTAATGACCCAAGACAAACAGAGCAGGGCCATCCAGGAGTCCCGACAACTTCCAGGAAAATGGAACCAACATCCTCCTGTCTCAGAACAAGCCACATACCCCTGAAAGTAACCCCTAAGTGAAATCCATATAGCTCTGCTTTGAAAATCACTCTGGCTGGCAACAATTAAGGCCCACTCCTTCAAACAACTGCCAATTTGTACGGGAAAAAGCTTATTTTAAAAAAAGCAATTGAAAGAAATTCCTATGAGCCTCTGTCCAAAAGTATTCCAACTCAAGCAATTGCTGCAGGCCACATTCAGACACCCCCAGCCTCCCCAGAACTACGCCCTGTCTGTAGTTCCTCTAGTTTTACTCACGCAGCTTCTGCCTCCACCCCAATCCCCAGAGCTAGGAGAGTCCCACGGCCACACCACCCATCCCTCATGATAAATCACGCTTTGCTTGTGGTATTTCCAATTAGAATCTGGCAAAATCAATGCAGCCAGAAAAAATAAATAAATACATAAACAGTATGCCTCCTCAAAAACCACATGCCTGGAATAAAATATCCAATACCCTGTGCAAAATCTCTCTTCTTCAACAAAGGAGAAACTAAGGAACCAGCCTATACATGGGAAAAATCCCACATACCAAGGTGTTATCTGGGGACCTAAGTCCCTGAGAAAACCCACATCTTATGGTTGAACACACTCATGTGGAAGTCTAAACCTCAAAGGCTGTTTTCCACCCTTGGGAAAACAGGTTTTTAAGCAGTTATTCAATCATTATCATTTGACAATTCAAGAATGTCATCTACTTCATAAGTGGTATTTATCATGTGTCCTGTGCCTTGAATTTTTGGCAGAAATTTCTAGATGCCACGTAAGTGCAGAACTCATCAGAAGGAAGTGATATATTACAGGCTGCTCTCTCTCATTCCCTTCTCAGAATTCTCTTTATTCACTGAGACCAGAAAAGGCCAGAGGCACTATGAAGTATAATCATTTGCAGCTAAAGAGGCCCCTACTAAACTGGCTGGAACAGGCAAGGATTATAGAGGACCCCAAACCAGAAGCTGAAAGTGAAGTGGGAGGGGAGAACAACAGCCAGAGAGAATTCTTATAAAATACTTCTACGAATCTCTCGCCAAAGCTGAGATTTAAAGAAACAATATCAAACGTCCTTATTTTCAAACATATCCAATATGAGTGATGTGAAAAATACCATGTATTGTGAAGGGTCTCCGCTTGGTATTTTCCCCAGATCCATAAAAACAAGCTATAGTGCCAGGCACGTGGCTCACGCCTGTAATCCCAACACTTTGGAAGCCGAGGCAGGCGGATCATGAGATCAGGAGTTCGAGACCAGCCTGGCCAATATGGTGAAACCCTATCTCTACTAAAAACACAAAAATTAGCTAGGCTTGGTGGCGGGTGCCTGTAATTCCAGCTACTAGGGAGGCTGAAGCAGAGAATCGTTTGAACCCGGGAGGCTGATGTTGCAGTGAGCCGAGATCACGCCACTGCACTCCGGCCTGGGTGCCAAGAGCAAAAACTCCATCCCCCCAAAAAAATAAATAAATAAAGCTATAGTATCTGATGAAATTCACTGGTTGAGAAGGGAAAGGTTAAGGCCTCTAGTTGATCAAATAGTTCTCACCCCAAATGGTGGTAATACATGTGAACTGCTACACTCCAGAATCCTGCAGCAGCACTGTAAAAAGGTAAATCAACAGCCTGCTCCAGTGAACTGGAACAGGTTGGCTCTAATTGCCCCTCTCACTTGTGTGGTTCCTCTTTCCTCCTTAACCACACTATCACAAAGGAGCTTTTTACACATACACACGTGCACTCAATTAATATCTGAACACAGGAAACTAAATATCAGGTTGCCATGCCTACCCAACACATTCAGCAGTTAAATTCTACCCCAGCTTCTGTTTTCAGAGACCCCTCTCTCACCTTTAACCCTGATATCAATGAAAAGATCAGGTAACATTCACATATCACACAACATGCCATCTTCACAGGGGATGGAAAGCAGACCAACGGCCAGACCCCCCAGGGAAAATCTGGATAAACAATTAAAGCCATCTGCAGACCCCAACTGAGAAGCAGGAAGACAAAGTTCAATTTAACAAAAATGGACAGTTTCTTGACTACTTGGGCCCAGGCATGGTGCTAAATCCTACAGATTCCTAAGGATCTGGGTAAGCGTGGTGGGGCAGACATTCAATCAAGTATTAATCTAAAAAGTCCTTTAACAGAGCTATAGACATGATGTCTTGGAAGACAGCAGGAGTGCAGAAGTGTGGGAGACAAGGGAATAGTCACAAAAGGGATCCAGGAGGAATCAATATCCAAACTCATTATTAAAGATTGAGCCTTACAAATGTGGGGGTAGAAGAGATGAAACAGGAACTTTGGGTAGAAGGAAAAGGAACAAAAGCACAGAGGTATTCATTAGCTGGGTAGCACCATATGCTCAGAAAACCATAAGCCACTGGACATGGACTTGGAGGTGGAGTGTAGGAAGAGACGGAGCTTGAAAGTTACACAGAAGTCAGGCCAAACAAGAGAATAAACAATCCTAAGACCAAACACAAGCTTTCAAAAGATTTTAAGCGAGAAGTAACAAATTGGCTCTTTTATTTTATTTCTGAGACAGAGTCTCACTCTGTAATCCAGGCTGAAGTACCTTGGTGTGATCTCCGCTCACTGCAACCTCCACCTCCTGGGTTCAAACAATTCTCCTGCCTCAGCCTCCCAAGTTGCTAGGATTACAGCACGCGCCACCATGCCCGGCTAATTTTTGTATTTTTAGTAGAAATGGGGTTTCACCATGTTGGCCAGGCTGGTCTCGAACTTCTGACCTCAAGTCATCTGCCCGCCTCAGCCTCCCAAAGTGCTGGGATTATGGGCGTGAGCCATCGCACCTGGCCAGATTGGCTCTTTTAGATAGATCACGGTGTCAGCAGTCTGGAGAGCGGGTTTGAAGAAACTGAAAAGGGACCACAAGAGACAACACAAAGGCATCCCAGCTCAATTTCCATAGACAACATGACAACAAAAAGTGCCACTTTTGAACCAACATACTTAACAAAACTTATGAAATTTGAAACACAGTATTTTCACTGTTCCTGCATTCTATGTACCACTAAAACAGCCAGTGAATCTGTCACCCACCCTCCCAGCAGAGATCCCACGTGTTCTAGGAAATCCATGTCCCCACTGCAGACACTGTGATACTGCAGTGGTCCTTTTACTCCTTAGCAAAGAATTGTCTCCCCTTCCTCTGACAAGAGAGACCACAATGAACAGGTTCATTCCGCTCCTCCACCCTGGATGATGAGCAAATGAGGTTTCCCCTTTAACACACTGCTCATCTCTAGTAGTTCCCAAATCTGGCACTTAATCAATCAGAAGCACGTTAGCCACTCCATGCAGATTAAACAGTAAGCAGGAAGTTAGTGCTGCATAGCAGGATATAAGGAAAGCAAGAAATAAACATGTAGTGCTGGGTTCCTTGATAAGCACTTTAAAGAATCCCAGTTCTCATTAGAGTGGTTTATAAGAGTATATGTTAATTCTCCCAGTTCACAGATGTGGGAGCAGGAGCTCAGAGACACTGAATAGCTCATTCACTTGGTAAATGGAGAAGCCAGGATTCGAATCCCAATATAAGAAGCTCTAAATGATGCTTCCTTACTACACCGTATTTCACATATATGTGTATAACAAATATGATTACATATTAAGATTGGTAATAAAAATATCTCCCCTTTAAAAACAGAGAAGGATTCATGGATAGGAAGAATCAATATCATGAAAATGGCCATACTGCCCAAGGTGATTTATAGATTCAAAGCCATCCCCATCAAGCTACCAATGACTTTCTTCACAGAATTGGAAAAACTACTGTAAAGTTCACATGGAACCAAAAAAGAGCCCGCATTGCCAAGATAATCCTAAGCCAAAAGAACAAAGCTAGAGGCATCATGCTACCTGACTTCAAACTATACTACAAGGCTACAGTAACCAAAACAGCATGGTACTGGTACCAAAACAGAGATATAGACCAATGGAACAGAACAGAGCCCTCAGAAA
>NW_016818301.1:2200287-2208835 GCF_001698545.2 Rhinopithecus bieti
ACATAGGCATGGGCAAGGACTTCATGACTGAAACACCAAAAGCAATGGCAACAAAAGCCAAAATAGACAAATGGGATCTAATTAAACTAAAGAGCTTCTGCACAGCAAAAGAAACTACCATCAGAGTGAACAGGCAACCTACAGAATGGGAGAAAATTTTTACAATCTACCCATCTGACAAAGGGCTAATATCCAGAATCTACAAAGAACTTAAACAAAGTTACAAGAAAAAATCAAACAACCGCATCAAAAAGTGGGCAAAGGATATGAACAGACACTTCTCAAAAGAAGACATCTATGTAGCCAACAGACACATGAAAAAATGCTCATCATCACTGGCCATCAGAGAAAAGCAAATCAAAACCACAATGAGATACCATCTCACACCAGTTAGAATGGCGATCATTAAAAAGTCTGTAAACAACAGGTGCTGGAGAAGATGTGGAGAAATAGGAACACTTTTACACTGTTGGTGGGACTGTAAACTAGTTCAACCATTGTAGAAGACAGTGTGGCGATTCCTCAAGGATCTAGAACTAGAAATACTATTTGACCCAGTTATCCCATTACGGGGTATACACCCAAAGGATTATAAATCATGCTGCTATAAAGACACATGCACACATATGTTTACTGTGGCACTATTGACAATAGCAAAGACTTGGAACCAACCCAAATGTCCATCAATGATAGACTGGATTAAGAAAATATGGCACATATATACACCATGGAATACTATGCAGCCATAAAAAAGGATGAGTTCATGTCCTTTGTAGGGACATGGATGAAGCTGGAAACCATCTTTCTGAGCAAACTATCACAAGGACGAAAAAGCAAACACCACATGTTCTCACTCATAGGTCTCATGTGAACAATGAGAACACTTGGACACAGGGTGGGGAACATCATACACAGGGGCCTGTCGTGGGGTTAGGGGAGCGATAGCATTAGGAGATATATCTAATGTAAATGACGAGTTAACGGGTGCAGCACACCAACATGGCACACGTATACATATGTAACAAACCTGCACGTTGTGCACATGTATCCTAGAACTTAAATAAAAAATAAAAAAAAATTAAAACAGAGAAGGGACATATATCCTACAGTCTCAGATTAAGAGATCACTCACAATTAAACGATCACGACTGGAATCTCCAAATGTTACTAAAAAAAGGTCACTTCTGAGCATTAGTGACCAAAAAGTGTTCAGACTCAGAGAATCAAAGCAATCTGGCTATCCTCCAGAGAAATGTATCAAATCCTCCACATACTTTCCCCTCAGAGCCTCTAAGACAACATTTGAAAAAACTCCTGGCTGACTGCTCACTCTCTTGAGTAAATGACTTCCCCAACTACTTTGCCCACCCAAATTACACAAATGCGTCCAGGATTCACATGGCAGTTCTGATCCGATTTGTCCCAATCCTGGCTCAAGCAGCTTTGCACTACTTTCCTAACCAGATCAGCATCAGCCAATGGGTTTATTCAAGCTGATCTGTGATGGATTAGATAATGAAACCTTAGCCATGGAAGCTGCCTGCTTGTATTGGGGTCGTAGAGGAGAAGAATAGGAAACTCAATACTCCTAGGGGCCACCTAAAACACCAAATGCACTCACCATCCCTCACTCCATCTGTCTGCTCATGCTCCAATTACTGCCATTTCCTTCCAATCATGTCTGTGGTTCTTCCCTCCTGTCTTTGAAGGAAGTGCACATTCACCCCAGAATAAAGATGTTTAGTATGCTTTACAAATGTATATCAATGTATATCAACAAAAATTGAAAGAAATCTGCTTACTAAAATGACTGTCTTTTTCTACAAATTATTAAAGCCTGACATCAAACTGAAGGCCTGAGAGATGTTAAACTAGAGATTCACTAGCAACATTCTTGTTTATACGAAGTAGTATATAACTCAATTTCTTTCCCAGCAGTCCTGTAATCTTGAGGCCTGTCTGCACCAGTCTGCTTTATAGCAAAATGAAAGTTAAATTTCTAGATAGCTTCTGTTGTGTTCACATGTCAGTGTGATAGTGAAAAAAAAATGACAGAGTAGCTAGAAAATGGGAGGGAGTTGGGAGACAAATTCAACTCAGGCTAATCTCTTGAGTCACCCCGAAGAATAATTCTACTCTGAAATCAGATCTGACTTTCTCCTTCTCAAATACATTTCCAGTTTTACATTTGCAGACTTCCTTGTGAGACATGGGGGAAAAACAATTTTTACATGACTGTGCCTCAGTTTCTCCATCTACAATATTTACCACTTTACCAGTTTCTCCATCTACAATATTTACCACTACAATATTACCACTCCATCTACAATATTTACTACAATAATACCACTTAGTGTTATAGGCTTAATGTCTGTGTCCCTCCAAATTTTCTATGTTGAAGCCCTAACCCCAGTGTAACAGTATTTGGAGGTAGGACCTCCAGAATTAGCTTTAGATTGAGTCATGAGGGTGGGAACTGTATAATAAAAGAGCGCCCTTATAAGAAGGGGAAGAGACCACTGACTCTCTCTCCCCAAGAGCACACACTGAGGAAAGGCCATGTGAGCACACAGCAAGAAGGCAGCTACCCACAAGCCAGGAGGTGGGTCCTCACCAGACATGAAATCTGCTGGCACCTTGATCTTGGACTTCCCAGCCTCCAAAACTGTGAGAAATAAATGTCTGTTGTTTAAGCCATCCAGTCTATAGTATTTTGCTGTGGCAGCCCAAGGAGACTAGGACAGAGAGAGATGAAAAATTCAGTAATTTCAGTGAAATATTGTTCATTAAATTACTCGTAAGAAAAAAAAAAAAAAAGCACAATATTTTTATAACTCTTCTCAAACAGTAGCACCATGCTTAGTTACAGCACCAAATACCCAAATGAGGATACAAAGATACAAAGAGACATCCACCTATGAGGAAACAAGCCCATAAATAAGCAAATGGGAAAATAAACTACTTCAATAAATACAGCATCTACAAAGCAACTTCAGGCTATCTGCAACCCCTTCCCTGAAATCTGAAAGAAAGTCATCTTACCACTAGAATCAGCTGCTAATAGGAATAACTGCAGAACCCACCTGGCTAAACTGGATTTATGACTCTATGGTGAGAAGCAGTTACTCGGCCATATAATAATTATACCATATCAACATTTCACTGACATAAAGAATTCTGCTGAAAGCTGTAAGTAATAAGGTATATCTTACCTTATACAGCAGCTGAACTCTTAGAAAACTGCACAGAAATAAAATTTTTGTGAATCAAATTGTTCACCAGAAAAGCTGACCAAAAGAATTCATTCCCCAATATGTTTTATAGGGCCTAAATTTCATACATATCAGACTTAAAGTGAAATGAACCTCTAATAGCCCTATGAGTAACTCATGTAACTTCCCACCAAGTCTGAGTACAGTATTTCCAAGTGCTCTCTTTAACTACATTCCTCAAACTGTACACCAACTTTCCAGCTGAGTTTGTCACTTCTCTCCTACTCCAAGGTTCAGGTTTCTCTATTTCTATACTCTTTCCAGGGCTGCATAGACTCCTCTTCCACCTACATCAAGTTTCTGTATACTGCCTTTGAAAGCACCGACCCTTCCTCTCTTTCTCCTAGGGTTCCTTCTGAACCTAAGGATTATAATAAAAGCTTCTGCTTTTTTTTTTTTTTTTTTTTGAGAAAGAGTCTTGCTCTGTCGCCCAGGCTGGAGTGCAGTGGCGCGATCTCGGCTCACTGCAAGCTCCGCTCCCAGGTTCACGCCACTCTCCTGCCTCAGCCTCCCGAGTGGCTGGGACTACAGGCGCCCGCCACCACGCCCGGCTAATTTCTTGTATTTTTAGTAGAGACGGGGTTTCACTGTGTTAGCCAGGATGGTCTCGATCTCCTGACCTCATGATCTGCCCGCCTTGGCCTCCCAAAGTGCTGGGATTACAGATGTGAGCCACCTTGCCCAGCCTACAATAAAAGCATCACAGACTCTCTGGAGTTTCCTAAACTCCATTTTGGTAAGTGATGATTTACTGCAAAGCTTAATGATACAACTTAACAAGATTCAACTTTGGAACCTAATGCTTAGCACTACAGCTCCATTTAGTAAGCAGTCTTGGGAATGACTCCAGTAAGTGAACTTATTCTATAAAAAGGGGTGAATCCAAAGTGCCTGGAAAATTCTGTGATGATACCCTTACTCTGGAATTTCGTAATTTTTCTTAACCTTTAACTATCTGTAAATGGTAAATTTCAATTTCAATTTAACAAGCATTGAGCACTTACCGAGTACCCAAAACTGTTAGATATTATGAAGGATACATACAAAGGAAATATAGTTCCTATCCTTTAGAAGCTTACAATCTTAGCAGTGAAACAAGAATAATAAAAGAATTAAGGGACAATAAAAGATGACGCACAACTAAGCATCAACATACCAGGAGGCAAGAGTAGGATCTGAATGGTGCGAACTAAGCTGCCAGGGAAAGCTTCACAGAAGGAGCTAGAAAACGTGTTAAGAAAACAGGCCAGGCACAGTGGCTCATGCCTGTAATCTCAGCACTTTGGGAGGCCAAGGCAGGCGGATTACCTAAGGTCAGGAGTTCGAGACCAGCCTGGCCAACATGGTGAAATCTCATCTCTACTATAAATACAAAGATTAGCGGGATGTGGTGGCGCATGCCTGTAGTCCCAGCTATTCAGGAGGCTGAGGCACAAGAATTGCTTGAACCCAGGAGGCAGAGGTTGCAGTGAGCTGAGATTGCACCACTGCACTCCAGCCTGGGCAACAGTGAGACTCCACCTCAAAAAAAAAAAAAAAAATGTACTTTAAGACAAACCCACATACCCAAAACACTGGCTACAGTAAGTTTTTTCTTTTTTTTTGGGACAGTTTCGCTCTTATTGCCCAGGCTGGAATGCAGTGGCGCGACCTCAGCTCACTGCAACCTCCACCTCCAGGTTCAAGTGATTCCCCTGCCTCAGCCTCCCTAGTAGCTAGGATTACAGGCACCTGCCACCACACCTGGCTAATTTTTTGTATTTTTAGTAGATAGGGGTTTCACTATGTTGGCCAGGCTGGTATTGAACTCCTGACCTCAGGCGATCCGCCCACCTCAGCCTCCCAAACTGCTGGGATTACAGGCGTGAGCCACTGTGCCCGGCTAAGATTTTTAAAGTGTGTATTTACATAGGGCCTAAACCGCTGATATCATCTCCTAAGACTAACGGCCCCTGCTCACTTTGCTCCAGCTATTTAATACATTGGTCTCCTGTTCTCAAACAAACCAAGCAGTCTTCTTTCTCAATGTCTCTGTACCCTCACATCCTCTACCTGAACCCTCTTTCCAAAAACATCTGAATGGCCCATTCCCTCACTTCACTCATAGGCCATCTATCAGAAAGCCCTTCTGTAACCACCTTTATTCTATCCCTTCCCATCTCTCCCTTTCCCTGCTTTATTTTTCTTTTAGCCCTTATCACCATACAATTATAGATGTTGATTTATTAGATGTCTCTTCCCATTCAATATTAGTTCCATGACGGCAAGGGTTTTTCATTGTTGTTCACTATTGTATCTCTTAGGGTTAAAACAGTGCAGCAGCTGCTCAATAAATGTTAGTTCAATGAATAAACATTAAGTACATTCATGTAATACTCTCACACTTCTTTAAAAAAACTTTTCACCCATTTGTCTCCCCACACAGATTGCATGCACCTTAAGGACAGTGAACTGGACTTACATCTTTTAGAAGGTAACTTAGAAACCGGCCGGGCGTGGTGGCTTACACCTGTAATGCCAGCACTTTGGGAGGCCGAGGCGGGCAGATCACGAGGGAAATCATCTTGTACACATACTTTATTTTATAACTAAGGAAAACAGAGGCCCCAAAATGAAAGATTTCTGCAGAACCACTCAGCTAGTTGAAGGAAGGACCTAAATCAGTGATGATTTGAATACCTGTATGACATAGCGGAATGGACCTACAACAATGAGAATGTATAGAAGGCTGGGTGTGGTGGCTCACGTCTGTAATCCCAACATTTTGGGAGGCTGAGGTGGGTGGACCACCTGATGTCAGGAGTTCGAGAATAGCCTGACCAACCTGGTGAAACCCCTTTTCTACTAAAAATACGAAAAATTAGCTGGGCATGGTGGCACATGCCTGTAATCCCATCTACTCAGAAAGCTGAGGCAGGAGAATCGCTTGAACCCAGAGGTGGAGGTGGAGGTTGCAGTGAGCCAAGATCGTGCCATTGCACTCCAGCCTGGGCAAAAAAAAAAAAAAAAAGAATGTATAGAAAGAAAATAAACAAAGAACATCCACAAATACACAGAGTGAAAAAAGGATTCTCAGAGGGATAGTTCTCAGCTGCCAATTTGCACCCCCAAGGACCTAACCACTCTTTCCTCTGCACAACCCCGCGAAGTCCCTACACAATGCTCCATTTCCAAATATCACTATCTTTAGCCAATTTGAAGGCAACCAGCAGATAATAGGCCCCAGGAGTAAATGAGGGAAAGGGATGGGGGTCTCACTATTAACTATGATTGACAGAAATGATAAATGAATACCTACAGACATACACACACACACACACACACACACACACACACACACACAAGTAGAACCTGCTCACCAGCACCTACATCCAGTCTTCCCTCCTTACCATCCAATATTAGCTCACCTCACCTGCTGTCTCCCATATTCCTGTCTTTTTTTCCATGGCCCTGAGCTTTTACTTCTCACAATCCCTCTGCCTGACAGAGTTCTAATGGAAAATAAAAGCAGGCAAACAAAATAAAAGAATTCAAAAATAAACACCAAGAGGGTCACTTTACCTAAATTAACACAAGTAACAGGGTAAACTCTGCAAAGGAGACCAAGAAGCACATAACAAATACGCTAGGCTTAAGTACAGCTCCGTCCCTAACACAGGAAGTCAGGCAGAGGCTTGAAAAGCAGGGAGCAGAGCACAGGAAGTCTTTTAGCACTGCAGAGATTTCCAAGAGTGGTGTAATGGAGACAGCACAGGAATAGGAATTAGAAGACCAGGCTTCTAGTTCTAGTTTTACTATCAGCTAACTGGGTGGCCTTACCCAAGTCACTCATCTTCTCTGGACTTCTGATTCCCCATCTATAAAATAAGGTGGTTAAAACAAGCTGGGACTCGAATCCCCTCCAAAAAAAACAAAGATGAAAATTATTGACTCTCCTCCACCAAAAAGTGCACATCACCTATTATAAGTAAGAATCTTCCTAGTCTGTCCAGGTTAAGAAGCCCTGGAAAAGATGTCTAGTCCTCCTAGCATCCCTCTAACATCCTATGACTCTGAGAGAACTAGGCACATGTCTGCACAATTGCTGACAGGTGAGACTCACCATTTCACAGCAGTATTTTCTGGGCAGAGACCAAACCCTAAAACCTACAAAGGTTTCAAGGTCTTCCTCAAAACTATGAAGTCAACTGACACCATCAATACCTTTCCCATTCCCTACCCAAATTAACCACCTTTATCTTTGAATCCAGAATTGAGAATCCAGTCTTCTAATGGCCCTATAAATTTTTTTTTTATAGCCCAGGACATTAAAGAGCTATTTTGTGTCCTGGAGATGTAAAATGCAATTGGCAAAGAGCAGGAGGGACATGTCTGGTGTCTCCCTTCAGACTCATTAGTATGCTCCACAAAGTTAATGAGACTGAGCACCACCGTGTCCCCACAACATTACCAAACTCCCTGTACTTCTCACACTTTGTGTGTATTTTAACCCACAATCTCAGCCACATCCCCTCGGGGCTGTCTCGAGGAGTTTTCTTGCTTTTCACTCCTCTCCTTGAAATGCCACTTCTCTTCCCCATCCCAGGGTGTGCCCCGGGCTGCCAAAAGGTACTCCCTGTTCTTGGGAGGTTTCCCACGAGATCCCCTCTTCCTCGACTCCGTCCAGAGAACCCAGGATTTCCCGGCTTCCACTCCACCCCAGGGCACTAAAGGCAGGATTTGAACAAATGGAATCCATCTCAGCCACGTTCGATTTCCCCCCAAAACCTATCCACTCGTCGTGCCTCCTCGCCCCTCAGGAATCAGGACCCTCTCGGGCACACCAGGATCAGTCCTGCAACCTTCGTTCCTAGCCCGAGCTCGCCCCACCTTCCAACCAGGCCCCGACTGGCCCCCCATCCCACCTCCAACCCAGGGCCCCCGGAGGGCCTCCGTCTCTCCAAGCCGGGAGCCCGGGGTCGCCCCTCACGCCACTCCCCCGCACCCCCGCAATAACTGGGCGCCCCGTCCCGCGCGGTCACCTGCATCCCGCCGCCACCGTCGGCCGCCGCCTCCTCAGTGCGCGGCCGCTTGCTCAGGCCGGGATCGGCTCCGTCTCCTCCCGCTCCGGGCACCGGCAGCTCCAGCTCCGACTCCCGCTTCATGCCCCGGGCGGCGGCGCCTGGCCCGAGTTGAGGCGGCTGCTGCGGCTGGGCGCCCTCCGCCATCCGCCCGCGCCCCCCTCGCCTCCGGGAGCCGGGCGACCCGCGACAGGCCACCTCCCCCTGGGCCTCGGC
>NW_016818301.1:2209033-2214424 GCF_001698545.2 Rhinopithecus bieti
GTCGGCGCGGGGCCACTGGCGGGTCGCGACGAGCACTCGCTTGCACCCCCGCACGCACACGCGACACCCGGCCCGGCCCGCCGCGCCGCCCCGCCTCTCGCACTCCTGGAGCTCGCCCGCTGGCCGCGCTGGCTCACACTCTCCCTCACAACACGCCGGCCGAGGGAGGAAGGGGGCGGTCCGGGCTCTCAAGGCGTAGGGAGGGCTGTTTATTTGGGGGGAGGAGGGGCGCGAGGCAGGAACGAGCTGACTGGCCGGGATCCTCCGACCCGCCACTGTGGCAGCACCGGGAAGGCGGGGAGAGAGAAAGAGGGAGGGAGGGACCGGGATGTAGGACTCCAGCCCGCGCGGGAGGCTACGGCAAGGGGGCGGTGGCGGCCCGCGGAGGGGGCGGGGTCAGCCCTCCTCGGCAATCTCCGTCGCCTCCTCGCTAGCTGCCCGAGGGAGGCCGGGAAGCGATCGGGGAAGCTCGGGAATCTCCGGCACGGGCCTGGGACTGTCCTGGAGGCTCCGCGCGGCTGGAGTGCTGGCTGGCCAGCGCGGAGGGGGCGGGGTCAGTCTCCTTTTGGGGCGGGGCCGTAGCTTGGAGCAGGCGGGGCTTGAGAGACCCGAGGGCCAGGGAGTGGCTCCTGCCTGTGGGACTAGTTGTACAGTGTTGTGTCCTGAGTTTACCCGCCTGAGCGCCTTGGTTCCCGGGGAGAGAATGCGCACTCTGTGAGAGGCAGGCTATTTGCCTGCTTCCCCTCCCGCAGAAGGAAAAAGATCTCGAATTGGAAGGTCGAGGAATGAAGCCACCCGTCTATAGTTCACCCCAGCTCTGAGAGCTTTTATTCTAACATAACTCACATTCCTAATGAAGTTAGTATTGATATCCGATGTTTGTAAGAGCTTTAGGTTTTGCACAATGCATCCATAGACCCATTTCAAACTGGTAATATAGGTAGATACCATGATCTCCATTTCATTGATGATGAAACTGAACCTTAGTCCAATCCTGCAGCAAAAAAGTGGCAGATCCGGAATTCAGAACACTGGACCATATTCTCTTTCTCTACACCTTGCTGCCTGAGGAGCTCTTTATGACTTGTCAACTTCGTGGAGACAGAGATATCTGTGCAATAGATTATCTCCCCTACCAGACTGTGAGGACAAGGACTGCCGTGACTTTCCCTGGGTTCCATATCGTGCCCTGTACGTTATAGGAATAAAAGGATATTGCGTGAATGACCTGGATTCTAATCTTGGCTTTGCTAACTAGCTTAAACAAGTTACTTCATCTCTTTGGACCTCAGCTTCATCATTTGTAAAATGAAATGGTTTGGATCAGTGGCTTTCAACCAAGGAGAAACTTTGCCATTCCACCACCTCCACTCCCACATTAGTCAATGACTGAAGGCATTTTTTTTCTTTTTTTTTTTTTTCTTTTTTTGAGACAGAGTCCCGCTCTGTCGCCCGGGCTTAAGTGCAGTGGTGCGATCTCGGCTCACTGCAACCTCGGCCTCCTGGGTTCAAGCAATTCTCCTGCCTCAGCCTCCCCTACAGCTGGGACTACAAGTGCGCGCCACCACGCCCAACTAAATTTTGTATTTTTAGTAGAGATGGGGTTTCACCATGTTGGCCAGGTTGGTCTCAAACTCCTGACCTCAATTGATCTGCCCGCCTCAGCCTCCCAAAGTGCTGAGATTACAGGCGTGAGCCACCACGCCGGGCCAACTGAAGGCGTTTTTGATGGTTACAACTGGGAGGTGCTGCTGGCATTTAGTGTGTAGAAGCCAGGAATGTTGCTTGACATCCTATCATGCACAGGACGGTCCCCCCAGGAGAGTTAACCAGCCCCAAATGTCAACAGTGCGGAGGTTGAGAAACGCTGGGTTAGGTGATTTCCAAGGTCTTCCCTTCCAACCAGTCAGTGATTTGGCCTTTGAACTTGGGTTTAACCTGGCTAGGGCTGGAACAGTACAACAGTAAAGATCCCTGCTTCAGAGTCAGACCAACCCAGGTGAGAACCCAGGCTTTCCCACCTCCTGCCCACGTAATGCGGGACCAGTGGTGACTAAGAATTTCTATGTAACAGGTGTTTGGGAATTGCAGACTGGTTGGAAGTGAAGTCTGGAGGACTTGCCTTCAGAAGGTGAGTAGTTGTATTAAGCATATTGTTTGTATTACTTAGGCTTTGTTATAAATCAATAAAATAAGATGAAAATAGCAGAGTTTTAGCTCTGCCACCTACCAGTCATGATACCTTATGACAGTTCCTTACCCTCTCTGTGTCTCAGTTTCTTCATCTGCAAATTAGGATAACACCTTCCTAAAAAGATTATTGTACGGATTTAATGTTATCATGTTTAGAACTTTGAACAGAATGATTTAGGATAAGCACTCCATAAGTGTTAGCTATTATTATTATTACCATTATCACTTTATTCACTTTTTTTTTCAGATGGAGTCTCTCTCTGTCGCCCAGACTGGAATGCAGTGGTGTGATCTCGGCTCACTGCAACCTCCACCTCCTGGGTTCAAGCAATTCTTGTGCCTCAACTTCCCAAGTAGCTGGGATCACAGGCGACCGCCACCATGCCCGGCTAATTTTTTGTATTTTTAGTAGAGACAGGGTTTCACCATGTTGGCCAGGCTGGTCTCAAACTCCTGACCTAAAGTGATCCACCCCCTTTGGCCTCCCAAAGTACTGGGATTACAGGCGTGAGCCACCACGCCTGACCTTTATTCACTTTTTTTTTTTTTTGAGACGGAGTCTCGCTCTCACCCAGGCTGGAGTGCAGTGGCGCGATCTCGGCTCACTGCAAGCTCTGCCTCCCGGGTTCACGCCATTCTCCTGCCTCAACCTCCAGAGTAGCTGGGACCACAGGCACCCGCCACCACGCCCAGCTAATTTTTTGTATTTTTAGTAGAGACAGGGTTTCACCGTGTTAGCCAGGATGGTCTCGATCTCCTGACCTCGTGGTCCGCCTGCCTTGGGCTCCCAAAGTGCTGGGATTACAGGCGTGAGCCACTGCGCCCTGCTATTCACATTTTAAATGAGAGTGAAAAAACACTTATTGTCAAGATCAAAGAATAACAATATTATTATTGGGCTTCTTTAATTATGTAAGGTGACTTAAGCGGGGCTGCTAGAGATTCACATGAGGCAAACAAAGCACCCAAGTAACCCTTCGTGCAACCACTATGCTGGGCAAATAATTTTATTTCACTAAACCTTCCATTCCTCATTTGTAAGATAACAATAATAATAGTCACAGTGTTGTTCTAAGGATTAAATGGGACAAAAGTAAACATTTAGCACGGTGCCTAACATATAGTAACTTAATAGGTAGTAATTATTCATCAGTTAATTTGGTTAGGGATACAGTAAGCTTAACCAGGGCCTTGAAAAGAGAAGCCTTAAACATTTTCTCCTTCCCCTTCCCCTTCCCCTTCCCCTTCTCCTTCCCCTTCCCCTTCTCCTTCTCCTTCTTCTTCTTCTCCTTCTCCTTCTTCTCCTTCTTCTCCTTCTTCTCCTTTCTTTTCTTCTTCTTCTTGACAGGATCTCACTATCTCCCAGGCTGGAGTGCAGTGGCCCAATCTTGGCTCACTGCAACCCCCACCTCCCAGATTCAAGCAGTTCTCCTGCCTCAGCCTGCCAAGTAGCTGGAATTACAGTCATGCACCACCCTGCTTGGCTAATTTTTTGTATTTTTAGCAGAGACAAGGTTTCACCGTGTTGGTCAGGCTGGTCTCAAACTCTTTTCCTCAACTGATCCTCCCACCTCAGCCTCCCAAAGTGTTGGGATTACAGGCGTGAGCCACCATGCCCAACCCAGACACATCTCTTAGTATTATTATTTGGACCACCAAGGTAGAAGTCCAAGTGCCTGCAAGCTTGTTCTTGTGCTGAATTAGACAGCCCCAGCCTAAGTCAGGGGTTTCCAGTTGGCAGTACCCCACAACCTGATCCTGTTCAACCAAGCAGTATGGCTTTGAAGGATAACCAGGGTATTTCGTGGTGGCCTATGAAACAACAGTGGGTGTTTTCTTTTTTTTTTTTCTTTAACCTAGGGATCAGCAGTTGGTTTTCTGAAAATTTTACTTATTGAACTGGTAGCATAAGAATTCTCCCTTCCCAGCTGGGCACGGTGGCTCACGCCTGTAATCCCAGCACTTTAGGAGGCAGAGGCAGGCAGATCACTTGAGGTCAGGAGTTCAAGACCAGACTGGGCAAAGTGGTGAAACCCCAATTCTACTAAAAATACAAAAAAAAATAGCCAGGTGTGGTGGCAGATGCCTGTAATCCCAGCTACTCAAGAGGCTGAGCCAGTAGAATTGCTTGAACCTGGAAGGCAGAGGTTACAGTGAGACGATATTGTGCTACTGCATTCCAGCCTGGGCTACAGAGTGAGACTTTCCAAAAAAAAAAAAAAAGAATTGTCCCTTCCCTACTTGCCTTACCAAACTACTGAAATCTAAATGTTAGATCTTCCTGGGCTGCCCCATGACCCAGCAAGAAATGAGATTTGAGATTGGGGCTGCCTGTGACTCAAATTTTTGTTATTCAAGTAGCGCTCAAGTCTCTAAGAAATAGAGCAATGCAGTATAGAAATGTCTGAATGACCCGGCAGAACAAAGAGAAATTGGACCCTTCTCTGTAAACAAGCATTATGTATTTAGGGAGAGAGAGGAGAATTAAATGCCTACAAATCGCTGAAGAGGCAAAATGCGCCGGGCGCTGTGGCTCACACCTGTAATCCCAGCACTTTGGGAGGCCAAGGTGGGTGGATCACGAGGTCAGGAGATTCAGACCATCCTGACTAACACGGTGAAACCCCATCTCTACTAAAAATACAAAAAAAAATAAAAAAGTTAGTTGGGCGTGGTGGCAGGTGCCTATAGTCCCAGCTACTGGGGAGGCTGAGGCAGGAGAATGGCATGAACCCGGGAGGCAGAGCTTGCAGTAAGCGGAGATCGTGCCACTGCACTCCAACCTGAGCGACAGAGCAAGACTCTGTCTCAAAAAAAAAAACAAGAGGCAAAATGCATCCATGGCAGCACAAAGACCAGGATCATTTCTTTTATATACATCTGCAGCCATTTGTTTAGAAGCAGGTAGTTAGGAAACATTACAGAGGAAGAGGACAGTAAATATTTTTGGCCAGTGGCTCATGCCTGTAATCCCAGCACTTTGAGAGGCCGAGGCAGGCAGATTACCTGAGGTCAGGAGTTCGAGATCAGCCTGGCCAACATGCAAAACCCCGTCTCTACTAAAAAGTACAAAAATTAGCTGAGTGTGGTGCCGTGCACCTGTAATCCCAGTTACTCAGGAGGCAGAGGTTGCAGTGAGCCAAGGTCAGTCTGGGTGACAGAGTGAGACTCTGTCTAAAATATATATATATATATATA
>NW_016818301.1:2216681-2219688 GCF_001698545.2 Rhinopithecus bieti
AAAAAAAAAAAAAAAAAAAAAAAAAAAGAATTTTTAGCTGCAGGAACTACTGCCGTTCTAACATTTATTCATTTATTTATTCAACAAATGATGGACAAGTATCTGGAATACCAAGATGACCAAAAAAAAAATGATTCTTAGTCCCAAAGAGCTCACAATCTAGGAAGGAAGAGATGAACAAATCCAAAGACAATTGCAATGCATTATGACAAGGGAGTCATCTCTCATAGTGGTCAAGAACATAGACTCTCTAGGAAGGAAGAGATGAACAAATCCAAAGACAAGGTAGGCCGGCCAGGTCGAGTCATCTCTCATAGTGGTCAAGAACATAGACTCTCTAGGAAGGAAGAGATGAACAAATCCAAAGACAATTGCATTATGACAAGGGAGTCATCTCTCATAGTGGTCAAGAACATAGACTCTCTAGGAAGGAAGAGATGAACAAATCCAAAGACAATTGCCGTGCATTATGACAAGGGAGTCATCTCTCATAGTGGTCAAGAACATAGACTCTGGTGTCAAACGGACATGGGTCTGAGTCTGACTTTGCCATATATCTGACCTTGGACAAGACCCTTAGCATCTCTGAGGCCTGGTTTCTTCATTTATGTGACAGGCACTGGTAGTTACCAATCCAATATCCATTCTCCTCTTACTCCATCCTAGCAGAACCCCAATTTTGTTCGGGACAGAAATCTGCTTAGCAATAAAATAAAATTTAAAAATTTAAATTTAAATTTAAATTTAAAAAAACAAAACAAGAATTCCTGGTTGCCTGAAAGCTAAGGGTGGCCAAGTAACGCCATCCCGGCCAGCAAGATGTGGGTGTAAGATAGCATTCCTTCCTAGTTAATAAAACAAAACCACTAGGCATGGTAACTCACGCCTGTAATCCCAGCACTTTGGGAGGCCGAGGCGGGTGGATTACCTGAGGTCAGGAGTTCGAGACCAGCCTGACCAACATGGTGAAACCCCATCTCTACTAAATAGAAAAAATTATGCAGGCGTGGTGGTGCATGCCTATAATCCCAGCTACTTGGGAGACTGAGGCAGGAGAATCGCTTGAACCCGGGGGACAGAGGTTGCAGTGAGCTGAGATTGTGCCACTGCACTCCAGCCTGGGCAACAAGAGCGAAACTCTGTCTCAAGAAAAAAAAAAGACAAAACACAAGAAGAAAAGGCTCTTTGCCCTTCGTCCTTTGCCCTTTGCCCTTCACCCTTTCTCCTGCCTGGAACACAGACTGGAAAAACAGCAGACTTCTTGTCTTCAAAATAGCGAAAGCCACATGCTAAGAATAGTACTGCAGGGAAGGCGTGATGGCTCATGCCTGTAATCCCAGCACTTTAGGAGGCCAAAGGCGGGGCAGATCACTTGAGGTCAGGAGTTCGAGACCAGCCTGGTCAACATGGCGAAACCCCATCTCTACTAAAAATACAAAAATTAGCCGGGCATGGTGGCGCCACATGGTCCCAGCTACTAGGGAGGCTGAGGCATGAGGTTCACTTGAACCCAGGAGGCAGAGGTTGCAGTAAGCCGAGATCACGCCACTGCACTCCAGCCTGGGTGACAGAGCGAGACTGTGTCTCAAAAAAAAAGAATAGTATCGTAGATCCACCATACCAGCCCAAGCCTGTCTATTCTAATTTATTGTTATTTGAGAAAAATAAATTCCCATTTGGTTATGCCACTGCAGACAGGTTTCAACATGCAGCCAAACTCAACTCCTAACTGATAGAACCTATAAACCAAACACAATAATAGTACCTCCCCTGACATTCTTTTGACCACTAAATAATGCATGTAAAACACTTAGCATGACACCTGGTTCACAAACACGCTCAATAAATGTTAATTTAGACCCTTTTACTACGTTATTACATCTACTATCTTTATTAATATGGTTATTATATGTGCCAAAAGCAATAAGGGTATTACTCCCTCTGCCTAGATGTAACTAGGATGTAACTCCCTCTGCCTAGGGGAGACAGAACAAGTTTCACCCAGTGTTACATTTGACCTGGGTCTTTCAAAATGAGGAGGAATTTCCCAGGGAATGGTTTCTGATAAAAGGTAGTAAATTCTTGTGTGCCCTTTACACGAGCTTGGAAGAGTTTGGCCCTGCCCACTGGGTTGCTACCAGGAGAAAACTCAGCACAGGGCTTGGAGTCAAAGGACCAGGACTGGAGTCCACTGTGGTCTTCAATGGAACAAAGACTGGGAGAGTTAAGTGGGCTGTCCATCTGTGAAAAGGGAGCCAGAGTACCTAGCCACAGGGCTATTGTGAGGTCTTTAGGAGATAAGAGATCTTAGGAAAGATCTATTCAAATGCCAGTTGCAGCAAACCCAGTACTCTGGTTACCTACAAGCTGGTGGTGTAAAAATCTCTTTGTGTTCTTTGAGAACATGAGCACTTTCTTAATTCCTATTTTTGGTTTCTGCATTCCTAGCACCTAGCACTGAGCTTGACATAAAATATGGCTATTCCAAGACTCCTGAAAATATTAAAAAACACAACTGCAGGCCTAAGATTTTCTCTGGAAAAACAGATAAAGACCCAGAGCAGACAATCTTAAAATACTGTCTTAACCAGGCAGTCCTCTGAATGAAGACAGGGCCTAAGTTCTTCCCTAAAACTGATCGCCTCTCTAATCAGAGCAAGGAGAGGAGATATAAATAGAAGAGACCATTTTCTACTCCAAAGCTTTCTTCAAAAAAAAAAAAAAAAAAGGCAGAGAATACCCTTGATAATTCATGGGCCAGAGGAAGTGGAAGCAGCTCCTGCCATGTGCCTGGCTGATCTGGGAGAAGATACAGAGTCTGATGAGAAACTGAATTCAGCATAAAAGGAACGTGTGATGTTTGAGCCTCATTAGGACTATAGAACCAGCGTTTTGACAAAAAAAAAAAAAAAAAAAAAAAAAAAAAAAAAAAAAAAAAAAACCCCCTTTTTTTTTTACCCCCCTTCCCCCCCCCCCCCCCCCCCCCCCCCCCCTCCCCCTCCCTTCC
>NW_016818301.1:2220082-2228095 GCF_001698545.2 Rhinopithecus bieti
AAAAAAAAACAAAAAAAAAACCGCTATTGACTTTGACCTCACTTCCCTACCTCCCTCTGTTCGTGGGATTATTGAACCAGGGTTTTTCCTATAGGCCAGAACCTTGCCAGCCCTTTTGCCCTTCACATAATGTGTTTGTCTGGTTTCTATTTCTGTAGTTTGATGAAGGATGATAGCAGGGTATTGAATTGTTGTTTTCATTTAGTGCAGTCACCGCCCTCACCCTGCCCACCACCCCCCACCCTGCTATCAAGTCATTTTCATTGTCTGTTTTGTGCCTTGAGGTTTTTATTGCTTCTTCACAGAGTAGAAGAAGGCTTTGTTTTATTTTGTTTTCCAGGCGCTGGTATACATAACCTTATGGATCCATCCTTCCTGCAAAGAATTATGGTGTTTCTAAATTGCCAACAATTTCCCTTTCACTAGGGAAAGGCAGGGAAGGTTCAGATATTCGCTGAGCCCCTAACAACTACCAGGTGCAGAACTAAGTGGGTTTTTTTTTGTTTTTTGGATTTTTTTTTTTTTTCGTTTAATCCTCACAACCGGCCAGAGAAGCAGGCATCTTATTTTACAGATGAGAAAACTGAGACCCAGAGAGGTGAAACGAACAGCTCAAGGTCACACAAGATGGATAGTGACAAAGAAACTCTTGTCCCCTCACTCCATGTCCACTGCCTTCCAGTGCTTCACCCTGCCTTTCAGAACTTTTTCAGGTGTTTTACTTTGGGCAGATACAAATCTCTTAGGGAAGAGGGGATAAAAAAGTCTAACATTTTTTCTCTGAATCAGAAGTTAACTTTCTTCATCCTGGTTTCCACTGGGAGCATAAGCTTCTGGATTTTTGTTTTGTTGAGGCATGGGGTCTTCATTGTCTTCCTTGTCCCTGCTGGCACCTGCTCAGGTATCTTCCTCTGGGTCCCTGTCCTACTGTCAGTATCGATCCGCACTGGGCTCCACCCAGCTGTCCTATCTGATCCTTGTTCTTGAGTCACTGAGATTGCCTCTGTCAAGGACATGGGGAAACCCTGGCTTTTCTGGCTGTTCTGGGGGCCTTGGGAATCTCCAAGAGGCTCTCTCCGGCCCCTGCAGTGTAGACACAGAGGAGGCATCCCTACTCCTTGTACACCGTGCTGGGAGGGGAAACACTGCAAAAGCCACCCCCTCCAGAGCCTGTGATGAGAAGCCAGGCTCAGGTCTCTGCTCCTTCCAGATGCCACAGTGACCCCCAGGCTCTGTTTCTCCCTCTTTCCTCCCTGAGGCTCCATCTGTAAAGAGGCAGGACACAAGGATCCTCCAGAGACCCATGCCAGGCTCTGGTTCGTTTCCTCTCTCTCCTCAGCCTCTGCTGCCTTTGCCTCTCCCGGATAGGGCTACCAAACCCATCCTGGCTGAATCTGCTTCGTTTGAGCCTCTGGTTTTTGTAGGATATAGACTTCATATCCAGAATCATGTAGGGTTCAAACTTTTGGAGTAAAAAAGATGAGGCTTTTGAAACAGAGACATTTCTCTTCAGGCACACATTTCAAAACCTATTTTGAAATTCAAAAGCTGAGTTCTGACTGTTCTTTCTCTTTGCATTTCCACTATAATAGTTTTATTCCTGAGGGTGAGAACAGCAGAAGATACCTGGGAGAGTGAGGGAGGAGGAACATATGTTAATATTTTGCAGCAATGACAATGTCTGCACTACGTCCTTCTCCTGTGAATATAGGGGGAGATAGTTCCCAGCCTCCCCTGGAGTCAGGATGGGGATATATGACAACATTCTGGCCAGGGAAAGATGGGTAAAAGTGACAGGGGCCACTTCCAAGCTTGGCCCCAAAAACATCCCTGCCAATCCTCTAGACCTCTCTTTTCCTTCCACAGCAGCTGCAGAGACCATGAGCTGAAGACGGAAGAATCACAAGAGAAAAGGGAAAGGAGCCTGGATCCCTGAGCCATCAACTGGAGGAGAACTGCACAAGAAGCTGCCCCAGGCCAGGCACGGTGGCTCACGCCTGTAATCCCAGCACTTTGGGAAGCCAAGGTGGGCGGATCACCTGAGGTCAGGAGTTCAAGACCAGCCTGGCAAACATGGTGAAACCCCATCCCTACTAAAAACACAAAAATTAGCCGGGCATGGTGGGCACCCATAATCCCAGCTACTTGGGAGGCTGAGGCAGGAGAATTACTTGAACCTGAGAGGTGGAGGTTGCAGTGAGCCGAGATCATGCCACTGCATTCCAGCCTGGGCGACAGAGCAAGACTCCGTCTCAAAAAAAAAAAAAAAAAGAGAGAAAGCCATCTCAGCTGCATCAGACTGTGATATGAGAGAGAAATAAGGCTTAATTTTGTTAAGCCACTGAGGTTTGGTTTTTGTTTCTCGTTGCTTTTTTTTTATAGCAGCTTATGTTCTTTATGCTGACTAATATAATATCTAAATATTGTTCTGCCTCATAATCAATATATAAAAAAAGTCAGAGATGAGGAATCAAAAGCTTGACTGCTTTGATTAAAATCTATGAAATTGAAAGTACATAACATGTGTGGCAATTTTAAGATAATATTAAATATTATTTTGGGCCAGGTACAGTGGCTCACGCCTGTAATCCCAGCACTTTGGGAGGCCAAGGCAGGAGGATCACTTGAGACCAGGGGTTGAAGATTGGCCTGGGGAAACATAGTAAGACCTCCATCTCTACAAAAGTAAAAATAATTAGCCAGGTGTGGTGATGAACACCTGTGGTCCCAGCTACTCAAGAGGCTGAGGTGGGAGGATTGCATGAGCCCAGGAGGTTGAGGTTGAGGCTGCAGTGAGCCTTGTTCAGGCTGTGGCACTCCAGCCTAGGTGACAGAGCAAGACATCACCTCCAAAATAAATAAATAAATATTCTTTTTGGACAACAGTCAATGCTTGATATTGAAGGAGAGTGATGGGAAAGAAAACAAGAATGACACTTAAATTCCTTTCTTTCAATCAGCCTGGCATAATACTTGGCATATTGCAACACTCAATAAGCAATAATTGAATGAATGAAAAACCTGTTAACCAGCACACTCTCCTAAAACTCAGGCCATTCGCTTTTTTTAGGTCTTATGGGGAAGAGCAAAGGAGGCAGAGAGAGAAAAGCGGAAAGAAGAGAGAGAAAAGGGGGAAGAAGAGGGAGAAAAAAAAAAGTGTGGAAATCATTTTCCAGAAAGCATGCCCCTTTGCCCATTCCCACTTTTGTCACTTAAAATGGTGCTTTTCAGGGCCGGGCGCGGTGGCTCAAGCCTGTAATCCCAGCACTTTGGGAGGCCGAGATGGGCCGATCACAAGGTCAGGAGATCGAGACCATCCTGGCTAACCCGGTGAAATCCGTCTCTACTAAAAAATACAAAAAATCAGCCGGGCAAGGTGGCGGGCACCTGTAGTCCCAGCTACTCGGGAGGCTGAGGCAGGAGAATGGCGTGAACCCGAAAGGCAGAGCTTGCAGTGAGCTGAGATCCGGTCACTGCACTCCAGTTTGGGCGACAGAGCGAGACTCCGTCTCAAAAAATAAAAATAAAAATAAAAAAATGGTGCTTATCAGTTACTGATATTTTGTAGCCGACTTGAATTTCTGTAGCAAATTTCTGTAGCCAGCTTGAATTTCTCCACAGAAAATGGGTTTTTCTTTTCTTTTGCATTTGCAGGCTGCAAATTTTCCAAATTTTTATGTTGTGCTCCCTCTTGAAAGCTTTGCCACTTGGAAATTTATTCTACCAGATACCCTAACTCATCTCTCTCAAGTTCAAAGATCCACAGATCTCTAGGGCAGGGGCAAAACACCACCAGTCTCTTTGCATAGCAAGAGTGACCTTTACTCCAGTTCCCAACAAGTTCTTCATCTCCATCTGGGGCCACCTTAGCCTGGACTTTATTGTTCATATCACTATCAGCATTTTGGTCAAAGCCATTCAACAAGTCTCTAGGAAGTTCCAAATCTTCCCACATCTTTCTGTCTTTTGAGCCCACCAAATGTCTAGGAAGTTCCAAATGTTCCCACACTTTCCTGTCTTATTCTGAGCCCTCCATACTGTTCTAACTCTGCCTGTTACCCAGTTCCAAAGTTGCTTCCACATTTTCAGGTTTCTTTATAGCAGCACTCCACTGTCTAAGGTACCAATTTACTGTATTAGTTCGTTCTTACACTGCTATAAAGAAATACCTGAGACTGGGTAATTTATAGAGGAAACAGTTTTAATTGACTCAAAGTTTAGCATGACTGTGGAGAGCTCAGGAAACTTACAATCATGATGGAAGGAGAAGCAAACATGTTCTTCTTCACATGGCACCAGGAAAGAGAAGTGCAGAATGAAGGGGAGAAAAGCCCCTTATAAAACCATCAGATCACTGGGCATGGTGGCTCATGCCTGTAATCCTAGCACTTTAGGAGGCTGAGGCAAGGGGATCACTTGAGGTCAGGAGTTCAAGACCAGCCTGGCCAACATGGTGAAACCCCATCTCTACTGAAAATACAAAAATTAGCTGTGCATGATGGTGTATGCCTGTAGTCCCAGCTACTTGGGATGCTGAGACAGGAGAATTACTTGAATCCAGGAGGCGGAGGTTGCAGTGAGCCGATACCATGCCGCTGCACTCCAGCCTGGATGACAAAGCGAGGCTGTCTCAAAAAAAAAAACAAAATTAACCAGGTGCTGTGGCAGGTACCTAAAATCCCAGCTACTCAGGAGGCTGAGGCAGGAGAATCACTTGACCCTGGGAGGCGGAGGTTGCAGTGAGCCAAGATCACAACACTGCACCCCAGCCTGTGCAACAGAATGAGACTCCGTCTCAAAACAACTCGTGAGACTCACCATCACGAGAACAGTGTGGGGCAACTGCCCTCATGATTCAATTACCTCTTACCAGTTCCCTCCCACAATACGTGGGGATTATGGGAACTACAATTCAAGATGAGATTTGGGTGGGGACACAGCCAAACCATTTCAAACACTAACACTGCAATCATGCAGAAAGGTTTTTGGAGTTTGAAGGAGCTCAATAAATAACACCTCTCTTCCCCATCAGGTCAGGAACCAATTTAGAGACAGACAAAGGAGACAGAGAGAGGAAATCAAAATGTTTGATTTATTACCAATAAACACTAGGTTTGAGTATGCAACTAAACTGGGCGTGCAGCCTGGGTTGTGCTATGAATGGATGTGCTGTGTTGGAAGAATGTACTGTGAGCCTCGACTCTTGCATTAGACAGACTCAACGACCATTGGCATAGCTGGAAAACCACAAGCTACCGCTTGACAAAAAGCAAAACAGAAATCTCCTTCTCAGTGGTCAGACAAATTTAGGAAAGGGTCAGGAAGGAGTTGAGCCAAGCCGTTTCCAGAAATCACTCCATCTGTCAGCTTTGGCTAAGATACGCAGCATGAACAAACAGCCCCAAATGATCAGTGACTTACAACCAGAAAGAACAAAAACAGGCCAGGCGCGGTGGTTCACGCCTGTAATCCCAGCACTTTGGGAAGCCAAGGGGCATGGATCACTTGAGGTCAGGAGTTTGAGACCAGCCTGGCCAACATGGTGTAACCCCATCTCTACTAAAAATACACGAAATTAGTCTGTAATTCCAGCCACTCCGGAGGCTGAGGCAGAAGAATCAGTTGAACCCGGAGGCAGAGGTTTCGGTGAGCCGAGATCACGCCATTGCACTCCAGCCTGTACAACAAGAGCAAAACTCTGTCTTAAATAAACAGGCCTGGCGCGGTGCCTCAAGCCTGTAATCCCAGCACTTTGGGAGGCCGAGACGGGCGGATCACGAGGTCAGGAGATCGAGACCATCCTGGCTAACGCGGTGAAACCCCTTCTCTACTAAAAAAAATACAAAAAACTAGCCGGGCGAGGTGGTGGGCGCCTGTAGTCCCAGCTACTTGGGAGGCTGAGGCAGGAGAATGGCATGAACCCGGGAGGCGGAGCTTGCAGTGAGCTGAGATCTGGCCACTGCACTCCAGTTCGGGCGACAGAGCAAGACTCCGTCTCAAAAAAAAAAACAAACAAACAAACAAATAAACAAATTAATTAATTAATTAATTAGCTGGGTGTGGTGGTGTGCTCCTATAATCCAGTTACTCAGGAGGCTGAGGTAGGAGAATAGCTTGAACTCAGGGGGTGGAGGCTGCAGTGAGCCGACATGGCACTATTGCACTCCAGCCTGGGCAACAGAATGGACTCTGTCTCAAATAAAATAAAATAAAATAAAACAAAACAAGGTTCTTGTTCACCCACCCATTGTGGGTTGGCTGTTTGCTGTCTTCACTCTGGGAACCAGGCTAACGGCCACTGCTGTCTGTGGCAGAGGGAAGAGAGGGAGACACTGCAGAAGACATGAGAGCCACACTGGTGTTCTGCTCTCATTCTGTTGGCCAAAGCGAGTCACCTGGCCAAACCTGCCTTCAGTGGGGTGGGGGATATTTCGTCTTCCAAAGGGAAGGGCAAGGAATATTTTTTAATAATAACCCACTCTATTACACCCCTCCTGGAGAGAAGATAAAGACATGGGATTTCGTTTTCCCAATCTGTACCCAAAGGCCAAAGGAGAAACAACAGACGCTGTTGCCACACACACACTCCCTTGGCCTACTGTGGATGTTCCCTGCGGGTTCTCCTGACAGTTCCCACACATCCCACACATATCACCTGCTTTCCAACTTCAACACCTGCCAGGTTGCTGTCTCTAGGTGTAGGGCACGTTGGGGCCATGAGCAGGACAAGCCCAAAGTGCTGGAGAGCTAACCCTCCCCACCTCCTGCCAGGAGCAGACCTTACCTAAAGAGGAGAAGAAGTGGTGTATACATTCCTCAGCTTCCTCACTTGTTGGTAAGACAAATTTTTTATTTTTTTTGAGATGGAATCTTGCTCTGTTGCCCAGGCTGGAGTGCAGTGGCGTAATCTTGACTCACAGCAACCTCCACCTCCTGGGTTCAAGCGATTCTCCTGCCTCAGCCTCCTGAGTAAGTGGGACTGTAGGCGTGTGCCACTACACCTGGCTACTTTTTTTTTTGTATTTTTAAAAGAGACAGGGTTTCCCCATGTTGGTCAGGCTGGTCTTGAAGTCCTGACCTCAGATGATCCTCCCGCCTTGGCCTCCCAAAGTGCTCACAGGCGTGAGCCACTGTGCCTGACGGTAGGATAATTTTGAGAGACACAGTCTCTCAGAGGACACAGTGGCAGTGAGTGCTGTTTGTCCGCAATGGTAACTTGTCTATCATTAATGTCCATTCTCCTCTCTTGTCTTCCTTCTCTATCTTCTTTCCCCACTGCCTCACTCAGCAACCTGGGATCACCTCCCAAACAAACCAGTGCAGCCAAATCCCTGGGTCAGGCTCTGTTTTGAAGGAACTCAGCTAAAACAGGAATGGAAGTTTCTCCTCTCAAAGTCCTATTTCCTGAGCAATAGAAAAAACAACAACAAACAAAAACCTGTGGTGTGTATACACAATGGAATACTATTCAGCCTTTAAAAAAGAAGGAAATCCTGTCATTTCGCAACATGAATGAGCATTGCACTAAATAGAATAAGCCAGGCACAGGAAGACAAGCACCGCCTGATCTCACTTTATGTGGCATCTAAAAAAGTTGAATTCAGAGAAGCAGAGGGGAGAATGGTAGTTTCCAGGGCTGGTAGGGGAGAAGGGAATGGGAGTTGCTGGTGAAAGGGTAGAAAGTTTCTGTTAGACAGGAGGAATAAATCTAAAGATGTAGTGTACAACATGGTGACTAGTTATACTAACGTTTTATTTCTTTGTTTTGTTTTGCTTTGCTTTTGAGACAGAGTCTCACTCTGTTGCCCAGGCTGGAGTGCAGAGGCATGATCTCGGCTCACCACAACTCCTGCCTCCCGGGTTCAAGCGATTCTCCTGCCTCAGCCTCCCAAGTAGCTGGGATGACAAGGCGCCCATCACCACACCCAGCTACTTTTTCTATTTTAAGTAGAGACGGGGTTTCACCATGTTGGCCAGGCTGTCTTTTTTTTTTTTTTTTTTTTTTTTTTTGAG
>NW_016818301.1:2228963-2235303 GCF_001698545.2 Rhinopithecus bieti
CCTTGGCCTCCCAAAGTGCTGGGATTACAGGCATGAGCCACCGTACCCAGCCACTAATGTATTATATACTTGGAAATTATATACTTGGAGAGTAGATTTTGAATTTCTCACCACAAAAAAAGATAGGTATATGAGATTATGGATATATAATGTGTTTGATTGAATTATTCCACAACATATACGTATGTGAAAACATCACATTGTATACCATAAATATATATAAAAATTGACAAAGTTTTGTAATCCCAACACTTTGGGAGGCTGGGGTGGGCGGATCACGAGGTAAGGAGATCAAGACCATCCTGGCTAACACAGTGAAACCCCGTCCCTACTAAAAATACAAAAAAATAAATTAACTGGGCGTGGTGGCGGGCGCCTGTAGTCCCAGCTACTCTGGAGGCTGAGGCAGGAGAATGGCATGAACCCAAGAGGCAGAGCTCGCAGGGAGCCGAGATTGTGCCACTGCACTCCAGCCTGGGTGATAGAGCGAGACTCTGTCTCAAAAAAAACAAAGAAAAAAAAACTTTTAAGTTCAGGGGTACGTGTGCAGGTTTGTTATACAGTAAACATGTGTCATGGGGGTTTGTTGTACAGAATCTTTCATCACCCAGGTGTTAAGCTGACTACCCACTAGTTATTTTTCCTGATGCTCTCCCCGCTCCCACTCTCCACCCTCTGATAGGCCTCAGTGTCTGTTGTTTCCCTCTATGTGCCCATGTGTTCTCATCGCTTAGCTCCAACTTGTAAATGAAAACATGTGGTATTTAGTTTTCTGTTCCTGTGTTAGTTTGCTAAGGATAATGGTCCCTAGCTCCATCCATGTTCCTTCAAAGGACATGATCTCATTCTTTTTTATGGCTGCACACTATTCCGTGGTGTATATGTACCACATTTTCTTTATCCAATCTACAACTGATGGGCATTTAGGTCGATTCCATGTTTTTGCTATTGTGAATAGTGCTGCAATGGACATACTCATCCATATACCTTTATGATAGATTGATTTATATTTCTCTAGGTATATACCCAGTAATGGGATTACAGGGTTGAGTGGTATTTCTGTTTTTAGGTCTTTGAGGAATCACCACATTGGTTTCCGCAATGGTTAAATGAATTTACACTTACACAGTGTATAAGTATTCCTTTTTCTCCTCAGCCTTGCCAGCATCTGTTATTTTTTGACTTTTTAATATCAGCCATTCTGCCTGGTGTGAGATGGTATCTCATTGCAGGTTTGATTTGCATTTCTCTAATGATCAGTGATGTTGAGTTTTTTTCATATGCTACATGTATGTCTTCTTCCTTTTCTTCTTCTTCCTTTTTTTTTTTGTTTTTGTTTTTTGAGATGGAGTTTCACTCTTGTCACCCAGGCTGGAGTGCAGTGGCCCAGTCTCGGCTCACTGCAATCTCTGCCTCCCAGGTTCAAATGATTCTCCTGCCTCAGCCTCCCAAGTAGCTGGGATTATAGGCGCTCGTCACCACACCTGGCTAATTTGAGTAGTTTTAGTAGAGATGGGGTTTCACCATGTTGGCCAGGCTGGTCTCAAACTCCTAGCCTCAAGCAATCTCCCCCCTTGGCCTCCCAAAGGGCTGGGAGTACAGGTTTGAGCCACTGCTCCTGGCCCATGTATGTCTTCTTTTGAAAAGTGTCTGTTTATGTTCCTTTGCCTACTTTTTAATGGGGTTGTTTGTTTTTTTCTTGTAAATTTGTTTAAGTACTTTATAGATGCCGGATACCAGACCTTTGTCAGATGGATAGATTGCAAAGAATTTCTCTCATTCTGTAGGTTGTATGTTTACTCTGTTGAGCAATTCTTCTGCCTACTCAGCCTTACAGCACAAAATAGACAATGTGAGTGCCAGTTACTCTTAAACAGTAACATTGATATCTCTGGCCACTGAGCCTCCGACACCCAGTGCTGGCTCCCCACACGCTTATGGAGAGGCTTTTGGCTTCTTGTCAACACCTTGACTTTGTGGCCATTACAGCTGGTGTCAGCCAGTCTCCACATTGGATGTCTCAGGAGCCCTTTCTTCCCAGCCTGTAATTTAGAATTTCTCAACTATCCCTTCGTATCCATCAGTATGCTTCATGCATAGCTCATTCACATTCAGCAAACGCTGAGTGGCTCCTAATTGGTAGGAATGTCCCAGGGACTGGGAATGTCACCCATGAAGATGACAGACCAGATCCCTAGTCTCCTAAAACGTACATTCCAGTGAGGAGAGAGAAAAAATGAGCAACAAAAATGTTAGATAAGCCAGGCGTGATGGCTCATGCCTGGAATCCCAGCACTTTGGAAGGCAGAAGCAGAGGAATCATTTATCCAGGATTTCGAGACTAGCCTGGGCGACACAGTGAAACCCCATCTCTACAAAAAATACAAAATAGCCAAGCATAGTGGCATGTGCCTGTAGTCGCAGCTACTCAGGAAGCTAAGGTGGGAGGATTGCTTGAGCCCAGGGAGGTCGAGGCTGCAATGAGCCATGTTCACACCACTGCACTGCACTCCAGTCTGGGTGACAAAACGAGACCCTGTCTCAAAAAATAAAACAAAATAAAATAAAATAATTGGCTGGGTGCGATGGTTCACATCTGTAATCTCAGAACTTTGGGAGGCCGAGGTGGGCAGATCATTTGGGGTCAGAAGTTCAAGACCAGTCTAGCCAACATGGTGAAACCCCATCTCTAATAAAAATACAAAAATTAGCTGCATGTGGTGGCATGCACCTGTAGTCCCAGCTACTCGGTCCTGAAGCAGGAGAATCACTTGAATCCAGGAGACGGAGGTTGCAGTGAGCCAAGATTGCTCTGCTGTACTCCAGCCTGGGTGACAGAGTGAGACTCCATCTCAAAATAATAATAATAATAATAATAATAATAATAATAGAGCAGGCACAGTGGCTCACACTTGTAATCTCAGCACTTTGGGAGGCTGAGGCGGGTGGATCACCTGAGGTCGGGAATTCGAAACCAGCCTGACCAACATGGAGGACCCCATCTCTACTAAAAATACAAAATTAACCAGGCATGGTGGCACAGGCCTGTAATCCCAGCTATTCAGGAGGTTGGAGCAGGAGAATCACTTGAACCCGGGAGGTGGAGGTTACAGTGAGCCGAGATCTCGCCATTGCACTCCAGCCTGGGCAATGAGAGCAAAACTCCGTCTCAAATAAATAAATAAATAATAAAATAAAATAAAAAAATTTTTAAAGGACCCTACTGTGGCACTGTAGCATGCCTTACAGGCATTGCACTGGAATTCTACATTCTATTTTTGCTCTCTGCCTCCCTCCCAGACTGGGGGCTCTGTGAGGGCTGGAATCTCTCTCCCTCATTCCCTCCATCCCTGTTCCACCACCCCTACTTTAGGAATGGAGTGTTTGGGACACACAGTAAGTATGTCAAGAAACGCAGAGTGAAGGATTCCTTCAAGGCTCACGTGATATATCATCTTACTCTGTGAAATCTTTCCTGATGCCCACTATCCCCACCCTCCTCATGCCCCCTTAGCACTTTGCAACAGTTCCAGTGAAGCACTGAACACATACTTACTTTTTTTTTTTTTGAGATGGAGTCTTGCTCTGTCGCCTAAGCTGAGTGCGATGGTGCAATCTTGGCTCACTGCAGCGTCCACCTCCCGGGTTCAAGCGATTCTCCCTTCCTCAGCTTCCAGAGTAGCTGGGATTACAGGTGCCTGCCACCACGTCCAGCTAATTTTTGTATTTTTAGTAGATGGGGGGGTTTCACCATGTTGGTCAGGCTGGTCTTGAACTTCTGACCTCAGGTGATCGCCCTCCTTGACCTCCCAAAGGGCTGGGATTACAGGCATAAGCCACTGCACCAGCCACATCCTTACTTATTAACATGTCTAGCCTCCCTTCCAACTGAACATCAACGGCAGCAAACTCAGATACCTATAGGGGCCAGGCAGAGTAAGTGCATGATTGTGGCAAGTGGAGGCAACTAGGGGCAGTGACAAACCAATGTTCATGTAATGCTGGAAATTTGAATTTTTATGAGAAATCTCCAGATATTTCAACATTGGCAATTAATTATTTTGAAAAACTAAATGAGTCCTTGCGTGTAGAGATCTCTTTTTAGTCAAAATGATATTCTCAGGATCTTACACAGTGAAGGACAAAGGAAGATAGCTTGAGAATATTTGCTGAAGGCAGGGCGCGGTGGCTCACGCCTATAATCCCAGCACTCTGGGAGGCCAAGGGAGGTAGATCACCTGAGGTCAGGAGTTTGAGACCAGCCTGGTCAACATGGCATTTGAAACCCTGTCTCTACTAAAAATACAAAAATTAGCCAGGACTGGTGGCATGTGCCTATAATCCCAGCTACTTAGGAGGCTGAGGCAGGAGAATCGCTTGAACCCAGGAGGCGGAGGTTTCACTGAGCCGAGATCACACCACTACGCTCCAGCCTGGGCAACAGAGGGAGACTCTGTCTAAAAAAGAAAAAAAAGATATTTGTTGAATGAATGAATAAACCAAACAAATGGGAATGAATCAGATCAGCTCTTCTTGCTGGAGTCCATCTACGACTTCAACTGTCATCATTTGACTTGGCCAAGATTCGATTCCAGATGAAATGGAAGGTGGGCTTAGTTTTCTTTTTCATATCAGGTGATGGGTTTTAGTATTTTTTGTTTTTTTTTTTTTATTGCCTCACTACCTGGAATGACTCCAGTGGCCCTGGGGCTTTCTGGGAAGGAGATCAAATGTCTCTGAAACAGGCTCATTTCCACAAGTGGCTCAGCTGGGTTCATACACTAATCAGATAGAAGACTCATGACTAAGCGCTTAGACTCCAGATACGTTGCACAGACGTTAATAGAACTGTAGAATGATAACAGTGGAAGCACTGTCAGCTGTCACCCGGGGACTAGACTCTACTTGTGTGACCCTAATTAGCAGAGGAGGAAACTGATTGGGAAAATGACCTACCTGAGGACACACGATTCTGGGGAGGTCATCTCTCTTCCATCCACTGCTTTCTTTGGCTCTGCTCAGATGGGATGGGAGCCATAGTGCTCATCTTTCATCATTTCCAAGACAGCGACTAGTGTTCAAAGGAATGCCCAAGTACGTTATAAGCCTCCAGACTGGTTGACAGCGTGGGCTGGCTACAGACTCTTCTTGGACTGACACCAGGACTGCTACCCTGAAAGGGCTTCTCTAGAAACAGAGAATTGGGTTGAATACAAATATTCTACTACCAGAATCCCAGTGAGGGAATCTGAGGCATGTGAGTCAAGAGGAGGGATTGACTCTGTCCTATTTTTGTATTGTCAATAGCATCTAGCAAAAGGCTTTCTGTGTAATAGACACTAAGAATGTGTGTGTTGAGCAGTACCCACTACGTGCGGGGTATTGTTCTAAACAATGTTTCTCAGTGTTATCTGGGTGCCCCTGGGGATCCCTAAGACCCTTTCAGGGGCTCCTCAAGGTAAAAAAAAAAAAAAAAAAAGCTGATTGTTATTTACCTTTTTCACTCTCATTCTCTCCTGAGTGCACAATGGAGCTCTCCAGAGGTGACGTGATATTCAACAGCTTATAGAATGTGTGCCTGGCCGGGTGCGGGGGCTCACACCTGTAATTCCAGCACTTTGGGAGGCCGAGGTGGGCAGATCACCTGAGGTCAGGAGTTCGAGACCAGCCTGGCCAACATGGTGAAACCCTGTCTCTACTAAAATTACAAAATTTAGCCAGGCATGGTGGCGTAGGCCTGTAGTCCGAGCTACTCCAGAGGCTGAGGCAGGGGAATTGTTTGAACCCAGTGGGCAGAGGTTGCAGCGAGCTCAGATTACCCCAGTGCACTCCAGCCTGGGCAACTGAGACGCTGGCTCAAAAAAAAAAAAAAAAAAAAGAGAACAACCAAAAAACAAAAAAAAAGAACGTGTGCTTGTCATTCTGTTTTTCTGAAATTTTCTCTGTTTTAGTTTCAAATATGGTAAATATCAACAGATATAACCCATTATAACAAATTATTTGAAGTCTTCAATAATATTTAACATCATAAAATTTTTGAACCACAAATGTTGAGATCCACTATTCTAGAGGATAGAAGAAGATAATAAGAACTATTTAAAAAAAGAAAAAAGAAAAAATAGGCCGGGCACGGTGGCTCACGCCTGTAATCCCAGCACTTTGGGAGGCCGAGGCGGGTGGATCAGGAGATCGAGACCATCCTGGCTAACACGGTGAAACCCCGTCTTTACTAAAAATACAAAAAATTAGCTAGGCATGGTGGCGGGCACCTGTAGTCCCAGCTACTCAGGAGGCTGAGGCAGGAGAATGGCGTGAACCTGGGAGGCGGAGCTTGCAGTGA
>NW_016818301.1:2237820-2241221 GCF_001698545.2 Rhinopithecus bieti
CTTCTCCCTTCCCTTCCCTTCCCTTCCCTTCCCCCTTTCCTTCTCCCTTCCCTTCTCCCTTCCCTTCCTATCCCTTCTCCCTTCCCTTCTCCCTTCCCTTCCCTTTCCTCCCCTTCCCTTCCCTTCCCTTCCCTTCTCCCTTCCCTTCTGCCTTCCCTTCCCTTTCCTTCCTTGACCTGCCCTTCCCTGCCCTTCCCTCCTCTCCCCTCCCCTTTTCTTTTCTTCTCATTTATTTTCTTTTTTCCAGAGACAGGATCTCACGATGTTGCCCAAGCTAATCCTGAACTCCTCCGCTCAAGTTATCCTCTCATCTTGGCCTCCCAAGGTGTTAGGATTACAGATGTGAGCCACTGCACCTGCCTTCTTTCCTGTTTTCAGTCTCTTTGTCTTTTTTGCTCTAATTTCTCTTCTTTCTTTTGTTTTTTGCTCTGTCACCCAGGCTGGAGTGCAGTGGTGAGATCATCTTACTGCAGCCTCAAACTCCCTGGCTCAAGCGATCCTTCTGTCTCAGTTTCCCAAGTAGCCAGGACTGCAGGTACATGCCACCATGCTTGGCTAACTTAAAATTATTATTATTATTTTTTTTTTTTTAGAGACAGAGCTTTTTTTCCTGGGGTTTTGTTGTTGTTTGTTTGTTTGTTTTTTGTTGCTGTTGTTGTTCATTTGTTTGTTTTGAGACGGAGTCTGGCTCTGTCTCCCAGGTTGGAGTGCAGTGGCGCGATCTTGGCTCACTGCAAGCTCTGCCTCCCAGATTCATGCCATTCTCCTGCCTCAGCCTCCCTAGTAGCTGGGCCTACAGGCGCCCACCACCACGCCGGGCTAATTTTTTGTATTTTTATTAGAGATGGGGTTTCACCATGTTAGCCAGTATTGTCTCTATCTCCTGACCTCATGATCTGCCTGCCTCAGCCTCCCAAAGTGGTGAAATTACAGGCATGAGCCACCAGATCCGGCCAGAGACAAGGCTTTTTTATGTTGCTCAAGCTGGTCTTGAACTCCTGAGCTAAAGTGACCCCTCGCCTCGGCCTCCCAAAGTGCTGGGATTACAGGTGTGAGCCACTACACCCAGCCCTCGCTCCAATTTCTTTAGTGGTTCCTCAACTTGGTCTTCCAACACTTTTATTGATTTTTAAAAATTTCAACAATCCTATATTTAATTTCTAATGCTCTTTCTAAATCTTTGAATGTTATCAAACGGAACTCTGTTTCAATTTTGGGATGCAATAATCTCTTGTCTCTCTGAAGGCAAAATGATTTTTTTTTTTTTTAACTCTATGCATGGGGTTTGGTGTCTGTTTCTTTTTTGTTTGTTGAGATGGAGTTTCACTCTGTTACCCATACTGGAGTGCCGTGGCGCAATCTCAGCTCATTGTAACCTCCACCTCCTGGGTTCAAGCGATTCTCCTGCCTCAGCCTCCTAAGTAGCTGGGATTACAGGCACACACCACCAAGCCCAGCTGATTTTTGTATGTTTCGTAGAGATAGAAGTTTCACCATGTTGGCCAGGCTGGTCTTGAACTCCTGACCTCAGGTGATCCATCCACCTCAGCCTCCCAAAGTGCTGGAATTACGGGCTTGAGGCACCATGCCCGAACCATGGTGTCTGTTTCTTCCTGGTTGCTTTGATCCTGTCTGATCCTGTCTGTTTTGGTCTCTCTCTTCCATGTTCAAGGTTTTCCTTGAATGTGAGGTATTTCTTAGCTCTCTTCTCAATAAAAAGCTACAAAGTTAATTGGAAGCTTGAGCACCAGGCACCACCCACTCAGACTTCGCAGCAGGGTGGTCTGGGTGGCTATTTGCTGGAAAACCCAGTCCACTGTTCTTGTTTTTCCTTTAAACTAGTCATCTTCCAGTCCTCTGCCTGGGGGGCAAGGGGTAGGTTGTCGGGGTCCCAGGTAACAAGCGGAGTGGCAGGCCTGGAAGAGTGTGAGTATGGTGTTGCCATGTTTGACATTAAGATACATGTGACTCCTTTATCCCTGGCTTTTCCGAGCAGTACTCATGTCCTCAATGTGCCTGGCATCCCCCCATTCAGAGCAGCTTTGTTTTACCCTCTCCTGAGAATAATCTTCCAGACTTCCGTTGTGGGGGCGTGGGGGTGTGAGGTGGGAGGGGATCTAGGGATCTAAGAGCTTCCTAAATAGCTCCCTCCACCAGTCTTTCTTATTTTAGCACCACCCCCACCCCCTTCACTCACAGAGGGACCCGGCGCTGCCAGCTCTCTGTCTTTGGCAGAGTCTGTCCTGTCAATCCCATCCATGCTCAGCCTTCCCACGGCTGCCTGGGACTTGTTTCTCAGGCTTTCCCAGGCCTGACAACCATTGACCCCCACATCCCTCCCCTCTTGTGGCCATGCTTTCCCATCCTCCTTTTCTCAACATTGTGGGTTTATGTCTCTTTTTAAGAAAGAATTCCTCTTCCAGAAGTTCCAGTGAGGTTTCAGGAGGGAGCAAAATTAGATGCATATGTGCAATCTGTCGTCGTAACCTGAACTCTACCCTGCAATTCTGAAATCCGATCTGCTCCTTAAAATTCGGTGTGGGACTTCTCCATAGAGTTATGGGAATTCATAAACTCGACTTATGCCACAGACTTTGCTGCATGTGACCATATACCAGGCACTGTGCTGGAATCTGGGATACAGATGTGTTTAGGGCACGGTACCCTCCTAACAGATATCAGCTAAGCAGAAGAGGTGGACATACTCAAGGGAACATGATACAAGTCCACAATGCCTCACCCAAATCCTTGGGAGTCACACAGGTTTTAGATTTCAGGATTTATCAGATTGTAGAAAGGTAATACGGGCCATCATTCTCATGGCACTCCAGTGGGGCCTGCAGCAACACCTCAGTATCAAACACAATATTGCTGCAGTGAAATGTATGGATATTCACACTAAATAAGATTCTCTTTTAAAGATGATAAATAACCTCACATCCATTCAGGACAAGTTTAAAAACTGAATACGTTAATAAATAAGGTCCAGTTTTCAGTTTGGGGATGTCTGAGTTGTTGATAAGGTCCCGTGAACCAGAATGTCTTAGTCTGTCTGCCTGCTATCACACAATTCCTTAGATTACATAATTTGTAAATAACAGAAACTTATTTCTTTTTTTTTTTGAGACGGAGTCTGGCTCTGTCGCCCAGGCTGGAGTGCGGTGGCCGGATCTCAGCTCACTGCAAGCTCCGCCTCCCAGGTTTACGCCATTCTCCTGCCTCCGCCTCCCAAGTAGCTGGGACTACAAGCGCCCGCCTCGTCGCCCGGCTAGTTTTTTGTATTCTTTAGTAGAGACAGGGTTTCACCGTATTAGCCAGGATGGTCTCGATCTCCTGACCTTGTGATCCGCCCGTCTCGGCCTCCCAAAGTGCTGGGATTACAGGCTTGAGCCACCGCGCCC
>NW_016818301.1:2243796-2246851 GCF_001698545.2 Rhinopithecus bieti
TTTTTTTTTTTTTTTTTTTTTTTTTTGAGACAGAGTCTTGCTCTGTCACCCAGGCTGGAGTGCAGTGGTGTCATCTCGGCTCACTGCAACCTCTACCTCCTGGGTTCAAGCAATTCTTCTGCCTCAGCCTCCCAAGTAGCTGGAATTATAGGTGTGCACCACCACACCCAGCTAATTTTTTATTTTTTATTTTTTTTTATTTTTAGTAGAGACGGGGTTTCACCATGTTAGCCAGGATGGTCTCCATCTCCTGACCTCGTGATCTGCCACCTCAGCCTCCCAAAATGCTGGGAGTACAGGCGTGAGCCACCACACTCCGCCTGACATTTTTAATGATGGTGCAAGAGCAGTGTTGAGTGGGGCCAGGTGCGGTGGCTCATACTTGTAATCCCAGCACTTTGGGAGGCCAAGGTGGGTGGATCACTTGAGATTAGGAGTTTGAGACCAACCTGGCCAACATGGTAAAACCTCGTCTCTACTAAAACTACAAAAATTAACCAGGTGTGGTGGCATGTGCCTGTAATTTCAGCTACTCAGGATGCTGAGGCAGGAGAATCGCTTGAACCTGGGAGGTGGAGGTTTCAGAGGGCCGAGATACCACCAGTGCACAAGATTCTGTCTCACAAACAAACAAGCAAAAAACCCACAAAATAACATGGTCAGAGGGATACACTAGTTGACTTCTTGGCTGAAACTTCCTACCTAGACATTTCAAGATTCTTTGACAGTCTCCATTTTAGGCATCAAATGTGCACACTGTTGATGTGCAAAAAGCTTTCTGTTGTTTCAAATGAAATTGAGTTTTGGGCTAGACTTGGTGGCTCACATCCCAGCACGTTGGGAAGCCAAAGCGGACAGATCCCTTGAGGTCAGGAGTTCGAGACCAGCCTGGCCAATATGGCAAAACCCTGTCTCCATTAAAAATACAAAAATTAGCCATGTGGGGTCGTGGGTGCCTGTAATCCCAGCTACTTGGGAGGCTGAGGCACAAGAATCGCTTGAGCCTGGGAGGCGAAGGTTGCAGTGAGCTGAGATTATGCCACTGAGATTGTGCCACTGCTCTCTAGTCTGGGTGACAGAGTGACACTCTGTCTCAAAAATAAAAAGTTGTTTTATCTAAGAAGAATATCCTCAATGAAACAGTAAAATTATCATTTTTATTAAGTCTTGACCATTTGGCACATGACTTTCTAATATTCTGTGTGATGGAATGGGAAGTATGTATAAAACAACTCTTTTGCATACCAAAGTATTGTGGTTATCGCTAGGAAAGGCCCTTGTGTAATTGTTTGAGTTGCAGGTGAAACCAGCCATTTTTTGTGGAATGCCATTTTTATTTGCAAGAACAACTGCCAAAGACAAAAATTATGGCTACTCAGATTTTAGTATTTGGCAGATATTTTCTTAAAAATGAATGCAGTGATGTTTATAGCAGCACAGTTTGCAATTGCAAAAATGTGGAACCAGCCCAAATGCCCACCAATCAATGAGTGAATAAAGAAACTGTGGGTGTGTGTGTGTAGATATATAGACACGTGTACATATATGTACACATATACACACATACATGTACATATATACACACATATCTACACATATATGTACATGTGTGCATATACGTGTATATATACACATATATACACACACATATATGATGGGATATCACTCAGCCATAAGAAATGAATTAATGGCATTCACAGCAACCTGGATGAGATTGGAGACTATTATTCTAAGTGAAATAACTCAGGAATGGAAAACCAAACATTGTATATTCTCACTCATAAGTGGGAGCTAAGCTATGAGGATGCAAAGACATAAGAATGATACAATGGACTCTGAAGACTCGGGGGGTAAGGGTGGGAAGGGAGTGAGGAATAAAAGACTACAAATTGGGTTTAGTGTATATTGCTTGGGTGATGGGTGCACCAAAATCTTACAAATCACCACTAAAGAACTTATTCATGTAACCAAATACACCTGTTCCCTCCAAAACCTATGGAAATAAAAAATGTAAAAAAGAAAAAAGTTATTTGAGAAAGTTTTGAAAACTCCTAACTACTGAAAAAAAAAAATAATGCAGTGAGATGATCACTTCAAGGAAAGCAACTGACAGTATTTGTTGTCAATGACAACACTTGAGCTTTTGAGCAAAAACTTAAATCTTGGAAATTTTACACCATGGCTTCGACAGCGTCCCAGTACTAAAATAATTTTCTGATAAAATCAGTGGTAATATCAGTGGTAACATTTGGTAACATTAACTAATGAGATTTTTCAACTAATGAGATTTCTCAACATTCAACAGTGTAATGAAATATATCAATGTTTGGAAGCTGTGCTTAAGTTAGTGAATCAATATCTCCCACAGAATCAATGCATGATACTGTCAAATCATACATGGATGAAATATCTATTACAAATGCAAGATAGCACACCTGTAATCCCAGCACTTTGGGAGGCCGAGGTGGGTGGATCATGAGGTCAGGAGATCGAGGCCATCCTGGCTAACACGGTGAAACTCCGTCTCTACTAAAAATACAAAAAATTAGCCGGGTGTGGTGGTGGGCGCCTATAGTCCCAGCTACTTGGGAGGCTGAGGCAGGAGAATGGTGTGAACCCGGGAGGCGGAGCTTGCAGTGAGTGGAGATCGTGCCACTGCAGTCCAACCTGGATGACAGAGCAAGACTCCGTCTCAAACAAGCAAACAAACAAACAAAAAAACAATAGTCACCACACTGCACAATAGATCCTTTGAACTTATTCCTCCTATCTAACTGAAATTTTGCACCCTTTGACCAACATCTCCCCAACCACTCCCACTACCCCCCAGCCCATTCTACTCGCTATTTCTTTCTTTCTTTTCTTTCTGTTTTTTTTGGAGACAGGGTCTTACTCCATTGCCCAGGCTTGAGTGCAGTGGTGCAATCATAGCTCACTGCAACCTCTGCCTCCCTGGCTCAAGCGATCCTCCTGCCTTAGCCTCCCAAGTAGCTGGGATTAGAGGTGTGAGCCACCACATCAGGCCTCTACTCTCTATTTCTTTTTTTTTTTTTTT
>NW_016818301.1:2250376-2289838 GCF_001698545.2 Rhinopithecus bieti
CCCCGGCTGGCAGCGCAAATGGAGTCACAGCCCTAGCAATACCCCGGATTGCAAACTCTCGAGGTCTCCGCCCATTTCATGGCAGGAAATCAGTGTTTTCCAAGAACGCCCAGTGGCGCGGACACGGGCCTGACTCCCGCCGCCCGCTGCCCTCCAGCGGCCGGAGCAGCAGCTCGGTAGCGCCCCCTGGAGGCCGCCCCTGCTGGCGCCGTCCCCCGTGTGTCAATAGGCGCGGCTCCCTCCTAGTTGAGACTGTGGGAGCCCAGGACGTGCCTATTAAAGGTATCTTTTGAAGTGAGAGGGACAAGAAAACGTCTTCCCTTTATGCGACTCTCTGTACGCCAGCAAAGCTTCCAGGGTCCCCAACAATCGTAGTTTCTCCTTCACATGAGGTTCCCCTGACATTTTCTAGGGGGCGCGCGCGCATGGCCAGGGCAGTTTCGGGGTCCAAAGCCCACGTGCTGCGCGGTCTCTTCTCCAGGCCATCCCCCTTGCCTAGCGATGCGCGGGGGGCAGGGAAAGATCTCCCTGTAAGATCTGTAAAATCTCCCTTACATGTGCAGATCTGAGAGCAGAGATCTCAATAACCCCGGAAGACCCCTGCACCCGGAGTGGAGCGGGAGCAGGATGAAAGAGAATATTGACTGAGCCCTGCCAGTCACAGTTCTGAGCACTTTTTCACCGTTCCTGCCGATTTGTTCCTCACAATAACCATACGAAGTGGAGTGATTATCCCTGTTGCACAGTAAGGAAACTGAGACAAAGGAAGGTTAGGTAACTTGGCGATGTCTCCCAGCTAGGGATAGCAGAGCGGGATAGAAACGCAGGCCACCCGGCCTGGCACGGTGGCTCACGCCTTTAATCCCAGCACTTAGGGAAGCCGAGGCGGGCGGGTTACCCGAGGTCAGGAGTTCGAGACCAGCCATGGCCAACATGGTGAAACCGTATCTCTACTAAAAATACAAAAATTAGTCATGGCGGGCGCCTGTAATCCCAGCTACTTGGGAGGCTGAAGCAGGAGAATCGCTTGAACCCAGGAGACAGGTGGCAGTGAGCCGAGATCACCCCACTGCACTTCAGCCTGGGTGACAGAACGAGACTCTGTCTCAAAAAAAAAAAAGAAAAGAAATGCAGGCCACCTGGTGGTGGTCCCTGTGCTCCTCCCCATCCCCGCACTGTGCTGGGCCTTGAGGAGGCAGCTGGCCCAGGAGGTGGGGTTGTGGAGAGGGGCACCTTAGAGATTTCAAATTGACCAAGGTCTGTTTTGTGTCTCCTCTCCTAGGACCTGGCTCAACCCGAGTACCTTGTGTGTCCCTCAGTGGCCATCTGCAACCCTGAGGAGGGTGGGAAAACCCCAAATTGACTGAGATTACATTTCCATCATCAACAGGAGTGGAGAATCAATAAAGAAATTTAGTATCAATTTAGTATCAGTTTTATGTATCAACTTGGCTAAACTATGGTCTCCTGTTATTTTATCAAACACTAATCTATTTTTTCTTTTAGTTTAAAAATAATAATTAAATGAACAAATCCTGGCTAATGTTATTTTTTTTGTAGAGACGGGGTTTTGCCATGTTGCTCAGGCTGGCCTCCGACCCTTGGACTCAAGTGATCTGCCACCACGCCTGGCCTCAAACACTAATCTAGATGTTGCTTGAAGGCATTTCGTAGATGTGATTTGTCTATAATTAGTTTACTTCAAGTAAGGGAGATTATCCCAGACAATCTGGGTGAGTCTGCAAGACTTTATGGGTAGACTGAGGTACCCTTGAAGAGGAAGAAATTCTGCCAGCCGACAGCAATTTCAGCAATTTCAGCTTGTGCTGGAGAGTTCCAGCCTTCCTAACAAACAGCCCTGCAAATTTCCGACTTGCCTAGCCAGCCCTGTGCGTATAAACCAATTCCTTGCAATAATCACAGCTACACCCTCACCCTGTCCCCCTACATATGTATATATATGTAGAGAGAGGAAGAGAGAATATAAAATCATGAATCGATCACATATCTCCTACTGGTTCTGTGTCTTTAATTTCTCTAGTTGAACCCGGACTGATGCAATGACCCCAGAGCAGGCAGTGAGGCAGATGCCCAGGGGGCGTTTATGACACCTCTCCTAGGACCTGGCTCAACCCGAGTACCTTGTGAGTCCCTCAGTGGCCATCTGCAACCCTGAGGAGGGTGGGAAAACCCCAAATTGACTGAGATTACATTTCCACCATCAACAGGAATGGAGAATCAATAAGGAAATTTAGTTCAGATATTGAAAAATGAAGAGGGCTGGGCGAGGTGGCTCACGCCTGTAATCCTAGCACTGTGGGAGGCCGAGGCAGGTGGATCACCTGAGGTCGGGAGTTCAAGACCAGCCTGGCCAACGTGGTGAAAACTCATCTCTACTAAAAACACAAAAATTAGTTGTGGTGAGTGCCTGTAATCCCAGCTATTCGGAAGGCTGAGGCAGGAGAATCGCTTGAACCTGTTAGGCAGAGGTGGCAGTGAGCTGAGATTACCCCATTGCACTTCAGCCTAGGTGACAGAACAAGACTCCATCTCAAGGAAAAAAAAAAAAAAGGGAGAAAGTCACATTTTTTTGCACTATCAAGTTTATGTGCTAAGATTCACACCTCATTTTAACAGCCTACATCTACTCTGAACGCACCAGAAGGACAGAGCCACAATAACGCTGACCAAACCATGGTAATAGCAGCAATAGTTGCTACAAAATATTTGCAAAATAAACAGATAATATATCTGATTAGGGCCTTGTATCCAGAATATATAAAGAGCTCTTATTGCAACAACAAGTAGAAAACAGATCAATTTAAAAATGGGCAAAGGCAGGCCAGGCACAGTGGCTCACACCTGTAATCCCAGCACTTAGGGAGTCCGAGGCGGGTGGATCACCTGAGGTCAGGGGTTCGAGACCAGCCAGGCCAACATGGCAAAATTCCATCTCTACCAAAAATACAAAATTGAGCCGGGCGTGGTGGTGGGCGCCCGTAATCCCAGCTACACGGGAGGCTGAGGCAGGAGAATCGCTTGAACCCACGAGATGGAGGTTGCAGTGAGCTGAGATCTCACCATTGCACTCCAGCCTGTGCAACAAGAGTGACACTCCATCTCAAAAGAAAAGAAAAGAAAAGAAAAATGGGCAAAGGACTTGAATATCCAAAGAAGATAAACAAACGGCCAAGAAGCACACAATACCTTCAAGCACAAAAGATGCTCAACATAATTAGTCACCAAGGAAAAAGCAAATCAGAACCACAGTGGGACTCACTTCACATCCGCTAGGATGGCTATAATCCTTACAGTAAGAGAATACCAGGTGGCAGGCAGTGTGCTTTACTTGCATTATGTAACTTAATCCTCACAGTAACCTCGTGAAGGAGGGATGGCTATTAGCCTCATTTACAAAAGAGGAACTGAAGCCTGGAAAAGTGAAATGATTGCCCCAGTGTTCCATGGCTGGTCAGTGGGTGTCAGCATTTAAGACCTGCTTCCAAAGCTGTGCTATGCAGCTTTAATGACTTTAATGTGCTAAGATTCACACCTCATTTTAACAGCCTACATCTACTGTGCTATACTGGTCTCTAGCAAAATTACTGAAAATTTCCCTCTCAGACCCACCATTTACCTTTATTGCTCCCAGAGACTCTTATGTGTGCTCCTTAGCTACCAAAAACAGACTTCTTCTTCCTCCTGGCATTTGTCCCATGTCCTTTGGTCACCCCAGAACTCACTAGGAGGCTCCCAGACTCTATATTGGTGTTTCTCCTCCAGACTGAAGATGCTACTCATGTCACTGCCTCAGGGCCAGGTCATTGCTGCTGCCCCACTGGCCGCCCATGATCCTAGCCAACAGCCACTCCCCTCCTTTTTCCTGGCTAGCAAGGTTTACTGACTACCATAGAGGCAGAAAACGCCAGACGCTCAGTTTCCCAGGTTCCCTTTATAGTTATAGGTGGCCATGTGACCGTGTTCTGGTCAATGACATATAAGGAGAGTCTTCTGGGAAAGATTTTCTCTCCTGACCAGAATAAAGAGAGAGAGAGGGTGAGGTAGATGGAAAGAGTGGGAAGCTGGGCACAGTGGCTCACACTTGTAATCCCAACACTTTGGGAGGCCGAGGCGGATGGATCACCTGAGTTCAGGAGTTTGAGACCAGCCTGGCCACATGATGAAACCCTGTCTCTACTAAAAACACAAAAATAAGCTGGGTGTGGTGGTGTGGGCCTGTAATCCCAGCTATTCGGGAGACTGAGGCAGGTGGATCACTTGAACCCGGGAGGTGGAGATTGCAGTGAGCCAATCGTGCCACTGCACTCCAGCCTGGGCAACAGAGTGAGACTCTGTCTCAAAAACACACACACACACACACACACACACACACACACACATACGAAACAGTGGGAGAGAGGGCAAGAGTGAGGGAGGGAGCAAGAAAGCTAGAGTGAAGAAAGTTAACTTTTCTTGCTATTCTGACCACCCCTTTTCTTCCTGGCTTTGGAGACAATTGTATAAAAATGTAATGGTGGCCAGGCACTATGGGTCATACCTGTAATCCCAGCACTTTGGGAGGCCGAGGCGGGCGGATCATGAGGTCAGGAGATCGAGACCATCCTGGCTAACGTGGTGAAACCTCGTCTCTACTAAAAATACAAAAAATTTCAGTTGGGCATGGTGGCAGGCACCTGTAGCCCCAGCTACTCGGGAGGCTGAGGCGGGAGAATGGCGTGAATCCGGGAGGTGGAGGTTGCAATGAGCCAACATCGTGCCACTGCACTCCAGCCTGGGCAACAGAGTGAGACTCTGTTTCAGAAAAAAAAAAAAAAAAAAAAAAGAATGTAATGGCTTGGCTGGGCATGGTGGCTCATGCCTGTATTTCCACATTTCCAGAACTTTGGGAGGCCGAGGCAGGCAGATCACTTGAGGTCAGGAGTTCATGACCAGCCTGGTCAACATGTCAAATCCCTGTTCCTACTAAAAATACAAAAATTAGCTGGGTGTGGTGGCAGGCACTTGCAGTCCTAGCTACTCAGGAGGCTGAAGCAGGAGAATCGCTTGAGCCTGGGAGGCAGAGGTTGCAGTGAGCCGAGATTATACCACTGCACTCCAGCCTGGGTGACAGAGTGAGACTCTATCTCAAAAAAATAAAAAAAGAATGTGATGGCTGGAACTGTGGCAGCCATATTGCAACGATGAGGTGACAAGTCTGAAGATGAAAGGTATCATACTCGGGCTGGCAGAATGACAGGACAGAAAACCTGGGTTCTTGATGATTAGTAGGGCAGCTAAGACTTAGCACTGGAACTGCCTACTTCCAGCTTTCTTGTTAAATGAGGTAATTATTTTTATTGTTTAAACAGCTTAGCAAGTTGACAGTCTGTTACTTGTAACAGAAAGCATTTTTATTTTATTATCGTTATTTTTTGAGACAGAGTCTCACTCCCTTATCCAGGCTGGAGTGCAGTGGCATGATGGCTCACTGCAATCTCCATCTCCTGGGTTTCAAACGATTCTGGTGCCTCAGCCTCCTATGCCTGTAGCTGGAATTCCAGGCATGCGCCACCACACCTGGCTAATTTTTGTAATTTAAGTAGAGATGGGATTTTGCCACGTTGGCCAGGCTTGTCTCAAACTCCTGGCCTCAAGCAATCCATCTGCCTTGGCCTCCCAAAGTGCTAGAATTACAGATGTGAGTCATTGCGCCGGCCTCCTAAAATTTTTTTCTTTTTAGAGACAGGGTCTTGTTCTGTGGACCAGGCATGACCACAGCTCACTTCAGCCTTAAACTCCTGGGCTCAAGTGGTCCTCCTGCCTCAGCCTCCCAAGTAGCTAGGACTACATATGCACACCACTACAGCTGGCTAATTTTTATTTTTTTATTTTTGTAGAGATGGGGGTCTTGCTATGTTGCTCATGCTGGTCTGAAACTCCCGGCCTGAAGCAATCCTGCCCGTACCTCCCAAAGTGTTGGGATTACAGGCGTGGAGCCAACATGCCCAGCCATGAAAGCATTTTTGACTGATACCCTGCTACACTGAAGCTGGAAAAAACGCCTCCTCCCAAAGTTTAAAATTTATAGGCCTTGAAATAGAGCTGAGGCCCTATAGAAGAGTGGAAGAATAAGAGTTTGTGTTCCAGTCTTACCCCCTACAACTTAATAGCCACCTGCCTTGAATAAAAATTTAACTTCTCTGAGCCTCTGTTTACTCATCTGACCACTGCCTGGCACATTGGCCCGGCCCGCATGTATAATGGGATAATAATTTTTTTTTTTTTTTTTTGAGAAAGAGTCTTGCTCTGTCACCCAGGCTGGAGTGCAGAAGCACGATCTCAGCTCACTGCAACCTCTGCCTCCTGGGTTCAAGCAATTCTCGTGTCTCAGCCTCCCAAGTAGCTGGGATTATAGGCGTGCGCCACCATGCCTGGCTAATTTTTGTATTTTTAGTAGAGATAGGGTTTCACCACGTTAGCCAGGCTGGTCTCCAACTGCTGAACTCAGGTGATTCACCCGCCTCGTCATCCCAAAGTGCTGGGATTACAGGCTTGAGCCACCACATCTGGCCTACAAATTTGTTTTGGAAGGAGCTTTGAGGGAAATTTAAAAATAAAAGCTTCTAGCAAGCCTCCTACACCATCCCAATCAATCTCTATGCTTTTTTTAAAAAAAGGAGGCCAGGTGCAGTGGCTCACACCTGTAATCTCAGCGATTTGGGAGGCTGAGGTGGACAGATCACTTGACCCCAGGAGTTTGAGACCAGTGTGGGGAACGGGGTGAAACCCTGTCTCTAATTTTAGAAAATCAGAAGCCCAGCTGTCTGTCTGTACCTGAGCCCTTCCACCAGGAAAGCTAGTTTAGGTGTGAAATCCCACACTGTCTTTGCAGCCATCTAAAAACAATAATAATAACCAACTGGACAGTGTACAATAATAAATAAATAAATAAAAATGGGCAGAGGACTTGAATATCCAAAGAAGATAAACAGGCCAGGCGCAAAGGCTCATAGCTGTAATTCTTGTACTTTGGGAGGCCGAGGCAGGTGGATCACTTAAGGTCAGGAGTTCAAGACCAGCCTGGCCAACATGGTGAGACCCCCGTCTCTACTAAAAATACAAAAATTAGCCGGGCATGGTGGCATGCACCTGTAGTCCCAGCTACTCAGGAGGCTGGGCAAGGAGAATTGCTTGAACCCAGTAGGTGGAGGTTGCAGTGAGCCGAGATTGCCCTCCAGCCTGAGCGACAGAGCAAGACTCCGTCTCAAAAAACAAACAAACAAACAAAAAAACAAACAGAAAAGCAAAAACAAAGAAGATAAACAAATGGCCAATAAGCACATAAGAAGATGCTCAATATACTTAGTCATGAAGGAAATGCAAATCAAAACCACAAATGAGATATCACTTCCCATCCACTAGGATGGCTATAATCCAAAAACCAGAAAATAACCAGTACTGGTGAGATGTGAAGAAATTGAAACCCTTGCATATTACTGGTTGGAATGCTAAATGGTAGTTACTATGGAAAACAGTAACTGTTTTGGGCCTGGTGCGGGGACTCACACCAGTAATCCTAGCATTTTGGGAGGCCAAGGTAGAAGAATCACTTGAGGCCAGCCTGGGCAACATAATGAAACCCTGTCTTTACAAAAAAAAAAAAAGAAAAGAAAAAAGATGTATATATATGTGTGTGTGTATATATATATATTAGCTGGCTGTGATGGCATGCGCCTGTAGTCCCAGCTACTCAGGAGGCTGAGGTGGGAGAATTACTTGAGCCCAGGAGGTTGAGTCTGCAGTGAACCGTGATCATATCACTGCATTCTAGCCTGGGCAACAGAGAGAGACTCTGTCTCAAAAAATAAATAAATAAAATTTAAAAATAAAGGAACAGGCCAGGTGTGGTGGGCTCACATCTGCAATGCCAGCACTTTGGGAGGCTGAGGCAGGTGGATCACCTGAGGTCAGGAGTTCGAGACCAGCCTGGCCAACATGGTGAAACCCTGTCTCTACTAAAAATACAAAACATTAGCCGGGTGTTGTGGCAGGCCCTGTAATCCCAGCTGTTTGGGAGACTGAGGCAGGAGAATCACTTGAATCCAGGAGGCGGAGGTTGCAGTGAGCTGAGATTACACCACTGTATTCCAGCCTGGGTAGGAAAAAAAAAAAAAAAAAAAGGAATGATGTACTGATACAGGCTACAATGTGGATGAACTCTGAAATCATCTTCAGTGAAAGAAGCCAGACACAAAATGTCACATATTAAATAATTCCGTTTATATATAATATCCAGAATAGGTAAATCTATATAGAGAGAATGCAGGTTAGTGGTTGTTAGGGACTAAGGAGAGGGGGGAAGTGGGGAGTGACTACTCAATGGATATGGGGTCTATTTTGCGGGTGATGAAAACATTTTGAAACTGAATATATATTATGATTGCATAACATTGTGAATGAACAAAATGCCACTGAATAGCGCTTTTTTTTTCTTTTTTTCTTTTTTCTTTTTTTTTTTGAGGCGGAGTCTCGCTCTGTCGCCGGGGCTGGAGTGCCGTGGCCGGATCTCAGCTCACTGCAAGCTCCGCCTCCCGGATTTACGCCATTCTCCTGCCTCAGCCTCCCGCGTAGCTGGGACTGCAGGCGCCGCCACCTCGCCCGGCTAGTTTTGTATTTTAGTAGAGACTAGGTTTCACCGTGTTAGCCAGGATGGTCTCGATCTCCTGACCTCGTGATCCGCCCGTCTCGGCCTCCCGAAGTGCTGGGATTATGCGCCCGGCCTTTTTTTTTCTTTTTTTTGAGACAAGGTCTCTGGTGTGAGGTGGAGAATGCTACGTTTTTTTGAAATCATTTTGTGTTAGAGCACAAATTGCACTCTGTCATCTAGCCAGGAGTGCAGTGGTGCAATCTCAGGTCACTGCAACCTCTGCTTCCCGGGTTCAAGTGATCCCCTGCCTCCCGAGTAGCTGGGACTACAAGTGTGTGCCACCATGCCTGGCTAATTTTTGTATTTTTAGTAGAGATGGGGTCTCACCATGTTGGCCGGACTGGTCTCAAACTCCTGGCCTCAAACGATCCGCCCACCTCGGCCTCCCAAAGTGCTGGGATTACAGACGTGAGCCACCATACCCTGTCTGAACAGTACATTTTGAAATGGCTGATTTTATGTTTGTGAAATTTGTCTCAATAAAAATAGAAACATACATAACGAGAGGTCATTCATGTACTTCCAGTCATATTGCTTTTTAAATCTGATTTAGTGTTGTCTTCATGGCAGTCACCCTTTCCCTAGGAACTTGGTACAAGATCCTGGGCCTGGGGCTAGGGTAGAAGGTGATTTGACAGCATTGCCTCGGGCTGCCTCCAGTCCCCCTTGCTCCTCCAGTCCCCTAGCAAGTGAGGAAAACTGCCCCTCCAGGAGAGCTCTTCCACCTGGTACCTGCCGAGGAGAATTAGAGTATTCATTAATCAGGGCTCTTTGTGGCAAGGAGCAGAAGTACCTACTGGCTGATTAAGCAGAAAAGGATGTTAGCTCACAGAATTTTGTTTTTTTTTGAAACAGGGTCTCACTCTGTCTTCCAGGCTGGAGTGCAATGGTGCGAGCAGCGTTCACTGCAGCATGGAACTCTCAGATCCAAGCAATTCTCCCATCTCAGCCTCCCGAGAAGCTGGGACTAGAGGCGTGCACCACCACACCTGGCAAAAAAATTTTTTTTCCCCCCAGTGGAGATGGGATCTTGCTGTGTTGCCCAGGCTGGTCTCAACCTCTGGGCTCAATTGATCCTCCTGCCTTGGCCTCCCAATGTGCTGGGATTACAGGGGTGAGCCATTGTGCCCAGCTCACAGAATTTTTGAAGGGTTGGAGGACTTGGCTGTAGGTGAAGCTTCCAGGATCAATGCCCCCTAGATAGCCACAGAAACAGCTCTTAAGCAAAATCCTACCACTGCCACTGAATAAGTAAAATGCTACCACTGCTGCTGCTCCTGTGGGACATTTCTGCACCCAGGATTTTGCCTAAAGCTGAGCGACCTGCCGCCACTCTCACCACACAGAGCCTCATTCTTGAGTTCACACTTCCTTTTCCTCGTTTCCCTCGTTTCAGTGGGACTCGCCTGCTTGGTGGGACCAGATCACATGCCAGTGCCCGAGCTGCAAGGAAGGCTGGGAAGCCAACATTTCCGGATTTCACCATGGGGAGATGGGGCTCACAGGGCCGACATTTCTCAAATATAGGAAGGGGCTGAAAATGTGGTGGGTGATATGGTTTGGCTGTGTCCCCACCCAAATCTCATCTTGAATTCTCACGTATTATGAGAGGGACCTGGTGGGAGGTAATTGAATCATGGGGGCAAGTCTTTTCCATGCTGTTCTCATGACAGTGAATAAGTCTCATGAGATCTGACAGTTTTATAAAGAGGAGTTCCCCTGCACAAGCTCTCTCTCTCTTTGTCTGCTGCTATCCATGTAGAATGTGACTTGCTCCTCCTTGCCTTCTGCCATGATTGTGAGGCCTCCCCAGACCTGTGGAACTATAAGTCCATCAACCCCCCCCTTTTTTTTTTTTGGTAAATTGCCCAGTCTCGGGTGTGTCTTTCTTATTTATTTATTTATTTACTTACTTACTTACTTACTTTTGAGACAGAGTCTCACTCTGTCACCAGGCTGGAGTGCAGTGGCATGATCTTGGCTCACTGCAACCTCCGCCTCCCAGGTTCAAGCAATTCTCCTGCCTCAGCCTTCGGAGCAGCTGGGATTACAGGCACGTGTCACCATGCCCAGCTAATTTTTGCATTTTTCACCATGTTGGCCAGGCTGGTCTTGAACTCCTGATCTCGAGTGATCCTCCCGTCTCAGCCTCCCAATCGGGTATGTCTTTATCAGCAGTGTGAAAACAGACTAATACAGTGGTTTTACAGAAAACACATGATAGAGAGACAGCATTTATTATTCCTCACATGTTGGAAGGACCCTTCGCAACCCTAGCTCATTTGACAATGTCCCTCTCATTATATACCTTGGGCCTTTTGCATATAGAGACAGCCCTGGTTTTTGACTGTCCAGAACCTTTATATCTGCCCCTCCCCAAAACAGAGAGGCCTCATACATGTGTCAGTAAAAAGCCCACCCTCTCCTATTTATGGGGTAGATAAGTAACTAAGACTGAAATGCCACTGTATTCCATTTCCCTGACCACAGTGATTGATTCAGAGGGAAGCTTATGACAAAAACGTGCCAGTCAGAATGTTCCCTGGCATTGATATAATGATGCGGCAGAAAGAGCAACTCTCTTTTTCCCTGGGGTTGTTAAACTGGGAGGAAGAAACTATTTGCAGTGGGAGAAAATTAGGTCAGCTTGGAGAGAAGCAGAGATGAGAGATGGTTAGACAGCCAGGAAAATGTGGTTTCACCTCCTGGATCTAGCTAAGCCTGAAGTCATTACATCTCTTGTTTTTAATTACACGAGCCAATAAGTTCCTTTGTAAAGCTTCAGTGAGTTGGAGTTGAACTTCTCTCACAACTGAGTACTCGTGATCAACCACCCTCTCCCTAATGGGAAATTTACTGTGAGGCACTTTTCTATCCATTGTCTCATTTGATAGTAGGTTTGAAAGTTAGGAGGGAGAGGCCAGGCGCAGTGGCTCACGCCTATAATCCCAGCACTTTGGGAGGCTGAGGCGGGCGGATGACTTGAGATCAGGAGTTAGAGACCAGCCTGCCAATATAGTGAAACCTTGTCTCTACCAAAAGTACAAAAAATTAGCTGGGCGTGGTGGCGGGCACCACCCCAGGGTAATTCCAGATACTCAGGAGGCAGAGGCAGGAGAATTGCTTGAACCCAGGAGGTGGAGGTTGCAGTGAGCCAAGATCGCACCATTGCACTCCAGCTTGGGCGACAAGAGTGAGACTCGGTCTCAAAATAAAATAAAATAAAATAAGTTAGGAGGGAACATTAATAATAAAAGAACTATGACTGGACGCAGTGGCTCATGCCTATAATCCCAGCACTTTGGGAGGCTAAGGTGGGTGGATCACTTGAGGTCAGAAGTTCAAGACCAGCCTGGCCAACATGGTGAAACCCTGTCTCTACTAAAAATACAAAAATTATCCAGGTATGGTGGTGCGTTCCTGTAATTCCAGCTACTTGGGAGGCTGAGGCACGAGAGTCACTGCCAGGAGGCAGAGGTTGCAGTAAGCCGAGATCCAGCCAGTGCACTTCAGCCTGGGTAACAGAGCAAGACTCTGTCTCAAAAAAACAAAACAAAACAAAAATGAGCATTATTATCCTTAGAAATAATAATTTGAGCTGAGAGATTAATTGACTAGACCAAGGGCATACAACTAGTTGTGGTCTGGCTTGAATTTGAACACAGTTCTGCCTACTCTCAAATTTAGCACTTGTCCTACAATTCTGTAGTTATATCTTACTTTCAGAAGTAATTTTACTCCTCATAATTTTCCCTAATTCTTTGGTCTTCCCAGGCCTTTCAGGGCCAGTTCCCAGTTCCTGATAATAGTGAATACCTGAAATAGCTAGCTTATTATTCTCCCGTGGGTGTTTTCATTTTCAAAATGTGGAAAGACCATGGCATGAAGCTTTGAAGGAGAAATTTCATCCACTGGCTGTGGACATGAAGAACTCAGAGTTTTTGGGATCTCAACCCTGATACCCAAACTTATGGGAAACCATCACCCTCTCGGGAAGACTTCCCTTTTCTAGAAACTTTTTTCGAGGAAATCCAAGAATGTCTAAATGGTAGAGGATGCAGTATGAACATGCCTTTGGAACTCTATCTGACTCACAGGATCCCACAATTTTAGCACAGCCTCTTCCAAGCTGAACCTCTCACCAAACCAGGTAAGCACCTGCAGGTTAGTTATTTGGAATGAAAGGTGGTAGAGAAGGACCATGGGCATTAATATTCATTGAGCATATGACAAGGATGGCAAACAGAGTTTCTCTGCATCATGCATTGATAAGCACACAGAGTCAGCATCCATGATCAAATGGTAATGTCTGCCCTGGTTGCAGGACAGCATCCAAGTTCACCTAGTAATGTCTGCCCTGGGTGTGGGAGAGGGCCTGGCAGGATGGTTGCCAGCTCTCCATCCTCTCTGGCTATGAGCCAGGCACTTTACACCATTAATCCCAAGTTCTCACAATAACCTCTAAGGTGGGAGTTTCTTGTCTTATTTTCTGGAGGAAGAAACTGAGGTTTAAAGAGGATGTTACTTGCCCCTTGTAAAAGGTGCTAGGTGGACAAGTCTTTAATTTAAAAATAAATAAGCAACATATCATTGCCACAAAAGCAGCAATATTGCTACCATTTACTGAGGGCTTTCTACATGCAAGACACTATTTTTTTTTTTTTTTTTTTTTTTTTTTTTTTTTTTGAGACAGCGTCTCACTCTGTCACCCAGGCTGGAGTGCAGTGGCGTGATCTCTGCTCACTGCAAGCCCTGCCTCCCGGGTTCACGCCATTCTCCTGCCTCAACCTCCCGAGTAGCTGGGACTACAGACGTCCACCACCACGCCCAGCTAATTTTTTTTTTGTATTTTTAGTAGAGACGGGGTTTCACCATGTTAGCCAGGATGGTCTCGATCTTCTGACCTTGTGATTCGCCCGCCTCAGCCTCCCAAAGTGCTGGGATTACAAGCATGAGCCACCGCGCCCGGCGTTTCTTGACTTTTTAATAATTGCCATTCTCACTCGTGTGAGATGGTGTCTCATTGTGGTTTTGATTTGCATTTCTCTAATGATCAGTGATGTTCAGCTTTTTTTCTTTTCTTTTTTTTTGTGGGGGGGGGTCCCGCTCTGTCCCCCAGGCTGGGGGGCAGGGGGGCAATCTCGGCTCCCTTCAAGCCCCCCCTCCCGGGTTCACGCCATTCTCCTGCCTCAGCCTCCCGAGTAGCTGGGACTACAGGCGCCCACCACCTCGCCCGGCTAGTTTTTTGTATTTTTAGTAGAGACGGGGTTTCACCGTGCTAGCCAGGATGGTCTCGATCTCCTGACCTCGTGATCCGCCCGTCTCGGCCTCCCAAAGTGCTGGGATTACAGGCTTGAGCCACCGCGCCCGGCCTCTTTTCTTTTCTTTTTTAAAATGGTGTCTTGGTCTTGTTACTCAGGCTGGAGTGCAATGGGGAGATTTTGGCTCACTGCAACCGCTGCCTCCTGGGTTCAAGTGATTCTCCTGCCTCAGTCTCCCAAATAGTTGGGATTACAGGTGCCCACCATCATGCCCAGCTAATTTTTTGTATTTTTAGTAGAGACAGGGTTTCACCATGTTGGCCAAGCTGGTCTTGAACTCCTGACCTCAGGTGATCCACCCACCTCGACCTCTCAAAGTGCTGGGATTACAGGCGTGAGCCATCGTGCCTGGCCCCGCTTTTTTTCATGTTTCTTGGCCGCATAAATAAGACCCTATATTAAGCCTGTTGCATGTATTATCTCTGTTCATTTCCCAGAAGCTTGGTGAAGTAATTTACCCTTTTACAGATCATGCAGAAACAGAAGAGCCAAGAGTCCTGTCCAATGTCACTGGTGCATCAGAAGCAGAGCTGGGGTGAAAGCCAGACGCGGCCGGATCTAGGGCCCGGACTTCTGTTCTTTCCTACTTGTTTGTTTTCATCCTGAGTCATTGCTTGGTAGGGGAGGATTCTGAGAAAGCAATGAGGTAAACTATGGCAATACTGACTTATGCACTTCTCATAAATCCCTCCGCGAGGAGCATGTCATGGGGCTCCACACATTGGGCTATGAAGAGTGGGGTTGGCCCGTCCCTTTGTGGCAGCAGCCCCTCTCAGGCCTCTTCAGCACTCCGTCCCTCGGGGCCAGCCCATCCAGCCCTGGCCTTTCCTTCTCTGGGTGAGTCAGAACTTTCTTTTCTTTTTCTTTTCTTTTTTTTTTTTTTTTTTTGAGCTGGAGTCTTGCTCTGTCACCCAGGCTGGAGTGCAATGGCACCATCTCAGCTCACTGCAACCTCCACCTCCTGGGTTCAAGCAATTCTCCTGCCTCAGCCTCCCAAATAGCTGGGATTACAGGCACGTGCCACCATGCCCAGAAAATTTTTTGTATTTTTAGTAGAGAAGGGGTTTCACCATGCTGGCCAGGCTGGTCTTGAACTCCCGACCTCAAGTGATCCGCCCGCCTCAGCCTCCCAAAGTGCTGGGATTACAGGCGTGAGCTACAGCGCCCAGCCAGAGTTTCGGTTTTCCGAACTGACTCCGTGGCTGTTCTGCGGTTGGCCCCAGTCCCTGCTGTTCCCCAGAGCTCCTCTGTTTCCCCAACAGGGTTGGGTGTGTGGTACCAAGCCAAGGACACCGTGCCCGTGGAGCCAGGATGTACAGCAGCCCTAGTGACATCTCCAGGTCTAGGGCAAACAGTGTGTGTCTGAGAAGAGGGAATACATCAACTGGTGAGATTCCAGTGACCATGACTTCTTTCCCTCATCTTACCAGTCTCCAAAACACAACAAAGGAAGGGTGCATGAATTTGTAGCTAACATAGAGTGGACAGGTGGCAGGTGCAGCCCTAGGTAATTTCCATCTATTTACTCATTTAGCCCTATCAATAGCCTTATGAGGCAGGTACTATTATGCCAACTTGACAGGTGAGGAAACAGGCTCAGGGAGGTGAAATCACACAGCTGGGGGTAGCAGTGCTGGCATCCAAACCCAAACATGTGGTCACAGGGCTCAAATGCTTAACCACTGATCCATACTGCCTCTCACACCCCAGGGTGATGGCGTAGGCCGCCTCCCCTTACAGAATCCGAGTCTGAGGCCCAGGGAGGGAGGACAACTCACAGTCACACGGGGAATGAGAATGGAGCCTGGTCTCCAGGCCCTGGAGCTGCCGGGCCAGATACCAGCCAGTCTTACCACCCTTCCCCAGGGAATGTGACCAAGCCCATTGGCTTTCTTCTTCCCCATGACTCAGGAAGTGAGGGGAGGGGAGGTGCCCATGTCCTGTGGGAATGTTTTTTTGTTGTTGTTTTTTACTATATCCCAGGCTGGAGTGCAGTGGCGCCATCTCGGCTCACTGCAACCTCCGCCTTCCAGTTTCAAGCAATTCTCCTGCCTCAGCCTCCCTAGTAGCTGGAATTATAGGCGCCCACCACCATGCCCGGCTAATTTTTTGTATTTTTAGAAGAGACGGGATTTCACCATGTTGGGCAGGCTGGTCTGGAACTCCTGACCTCGTGATCTGCCCGCCTTGGCCTCTCAAAGTGCTGGGATTACAGATGTGAGCCACCGTGCCCGGCCGGGAATCATTTAAGGTTGAACTGGGACATGTTCCACTAGTATCGGACATGTGTACAGTATCTCCCCAGCCTGTGGGGTAAACAAACATCCCTCCCTCTTCCAGCTGTCTGTATGCTAAATCTGCCATGTGACAGGCAAGAGGCAGGTTGTTCTTAGGGGATCCCAAGTCTTGGTGGAGGGCAGGTGTTCTAATACATTAGAGAACCCAACCATGCAGATTCCCTTGGTAACCAATGTACACACAGGAATGAGTAAGAATTATCTATCACAGCCAGGCACGGTGGCTCACACCTGTAATCCCAGCAATTTGGGAGGCTGAGGCAGGTGGATCACCTGAATCAGGATTTCAAGATCAGCCTGGCCAACATGATGAAACCCCATCTCTACTAAGACAATACAAAAAATTAGCTGAGTGTGGTGGCGGGCGCCTGTAATCCCAGTTACTCAGGAGGCTGAGGCAGGAGAGTCACTTGAACCCAGGAGGCAGAGGTTGCAGTGAGCCGAGATCGTGCCATTGCACTCCAGCCTGGACAACAAGAGCGAAACTCCATCTCAGAAAAAAAAAAAAAAAAAAAAAAAAAAGAATTATCTATCACAGCCATAGCTGGAAACTACAACGTTGAACTGGCTTTGTGGTTTAACAAAATTATAAGATCTCTGACATTTTAAAATATGATTTTGAGGCCAGGCACGGTGGCTCAAGTCTGTAATCCTAACACTTTGGGAGATGGAGGCGGGCGGATTACCTGAGGTCAGGAGTTCGAGACCAGCTTGGCCAATGTGGTAAAACCCTGTCTCTACTAAAAATGAAAAAATTAGCTGGGTGTGGTGGTGGGTGTCTGTAATCTCAGCTACTTGGGAGGTTGAGGCAGGAGAATCGCTTGAACCTCGGAGGGTGAGGCTGCAGAGAGCAGAGATCATGCAATTGCATTCCAGCCTGACCATTGCATTCCAGCCTGGGCAACAAGAGTGAAATTCTGTCTCAAAAAAAAAAAAGAAAGAAAGAAAGAAAGAAAAAAAATTGATAATTAACTAAATTATAGGATCCTTTAGTAGCAGTAGTAATAATTAGTAAAATAACATTATTTGCTATATAGTGCCATAAAGAACTATGTGCCAGGCACAGTTCCAAGGGTTCCTATGTCGTTATAATCCTTACGGTGACTCTACAAGGAAGGCATTCATTATCTTCATTTCACAGAGGAAGTGGAAGCACAGAGAGGTGAAGTAACTCGCCAAAAGTCACACAGCTGGGATGTGGCAGAGCCTGTAAACCAACCCGAGTAGTCTGGCTCCAAAGCCAGGGCTCTTCACTACCAGGTGATCCTGTCTCCTCTTACATCACCCAGTTTCACTCTGTCACCTAGGCTGGAGTGCAGTGACATGATCTCGGCTCACTGCAACCTCTGCATTTGGGTTCAAGCAATTCTCCCACCTTAGCCTCCCAAGTAGCTGGGACTACAGGCATGTGCCACCACGCCTGGCCAACTTTTGTACTTTTAGTAGAGATGGGTTTTCACCATGTCGGCCAGGCTGGTCTGGAACTCCTGACCTCAAGTGATCCGCCCACCTCGGCCTCCCAAAGTGCTGGGATTACAGGCTTGAGCCGCTGCGTCCAGCCTCATCCTTTATTACTCCGTCTTGCCTGACGTTTACGTGCACTTTCCTAAATGCTATCTAATTTGATTATCAACATTTGGGAGGTAGACACGCTGAGAACAGTGAATTCGTTTTCTCTTGTTGCGTCACTTTCTGTGTTCTTTTGTGAGATGCTCAGTCAGGTTGTGCGATGCTCAGTCAGGTATGGTCACAAGAGAGGCCCAGGAAGAGTTTATTATACTCACAAGCCTGGACATGGGAGGCATGCCACGCTGGCCAGGGCCACCTGAGAAGACACCACTGTAGGCCCGGCCACAGGGGCAGGAGTGAGGAGAGAGCTTAGGCCACAGCCTTGATTGGCTTTTCTGAGGAAAGGGGTGGACAAGGTAACAGTTTAGAATTGGCTCATTTAAATAATTTTTTCTTTCTTTTTTTTTTTTTTTTTTTTTGAGGCAAGGTCTTTGTCACTCGGGTTGGAGTGCAGTGGCACAATCACTGCTCACTGTAGCCTCGACTTCCTGGGCTCAAGCAATCCTCCCACCTCAGCCTCCCACGTAACTGGGACTAAGGCACACACCACCATGCTCAGCTAATTTATTTATTTATTTTTCTTTTGTAGAGATGGAGTTTCGCCAGTTTGCCCAGGCTGGCCTCAAACGCCTGAGCTCAAGCAATCCACCCACCTTGGCCTCTCAAAGTGCTAGGATTACAGGCATGAGCCACCATGCCTGGCCCCTTTTTTTCTTTTTCTTTCTCTAAGTAGAGATGGGGGTCTCACTATGCTGCCCAGGCTGGTCTCAAATTCTTAGGCCCAAAGGAACCACCCACCTTGGCCTCCCAAAGTGCTGGGATTATAGGTGTGAGCCACTGCACCAACCTCATTTGAATAATCTTGATCCCTGGTACCCGGCTCTGGAATGATTATGGCAGAGGAATATTGCCTCCCGGGTGTAAGGCCAGATAGGAGGGTGGAGCTGTGGGTTGGTTTGCACACCAAAGGCCTCCTCGAAGGCTGAGCTCTTTCCTTCCTTCCTTCCTTCCTTCCTTCCTTCCTTCCTTCCTTCCTTCCTTCTTTCCTTCCTTCCTTCCTTCCTTCCTTCCTTCCTTCCTTCCTTCCTTCCTTCCTTCCTTTTCTTCTCCTTCTCCTTCTCCTTATTATTATTATTATTATTATATTTTCAGTTCTGGGGTACATGTGCAGAAAGTGCAGTTTTGTTACATAGGTATACACATGCCATGGTAGTTTACTGCACCCATCAACCCGTCACCTACATTAGATATATCTCTTAACGCTAACCCTCCCCTAGCCCTCATCCCCGGCTGAGCTCTTTTGTATCTTAAGAATTGGCTAACCCCAGGAGGGGCAGTCACTCCCCAGCCAGGAAGGTTTTTAGGATGTCAAAACATCAAGACACAGAAAATAAAAAATATAGGGCTGGGCGCGGTGGCTCATGCCTGTAATCCCAGCACTTTGGGAGTGCGAGGCGGGCAGATCACCTGAGACCAGTTTGAGACCAGTTTGAGACCACCCTGGCCAACACGGTGAAACCCCGTCTCTACTAAAAATACAAAAATTATCTGGGCGTGGTGGCGGGCACCTGTAGTCCCAGCTACTTTGGAGGCTGAGGCAGGAGAAACTCTTGAACCCAGGAGGCGGAGGTTGCAGTGAGCTGAGGTCACGCCACTGCACTTAAGCCTGGGTGACAGAGCAAGACTGTCTCAAAAAAAAAAAGAAAAAATATAAACCATACACATCACGAATTGCCCCCAAAACAACCAACAACAAATATTGATCATCTCAGTTTCTGTGGGACAGGAACCTGGGTGCTGACTGCAGGGCCCTCCAGCCCAGGGTGTCTCCCAGGGCAGCAGTCACCAGGTTGCCTGGGACTACAGGACCCTCAAAATCCAGTTGAGCAGGATTCACTGTCAAGTTCACTGGAGTGGCAGGATTGAGTTCTTCCAGGGCTTTTGGCTTAAGGGCCTCTGTTCCCTGCCATCTGAACCTCTCCACAGAGCAGCTCACACCACGCAGCTGACTTTCTCAAAGGGAGCGAGTGAGAGCAAGTGAGATGGCACCAGCAAGACAGAGTCACAGTCTCTTTTTATTTTAATTAATTGTTTTAATTTTTTTTTTTTTTCGAGACAGAGTCTCCCTCTGTCGCCCAAGCTGGAGTGCAATGGCACGATCTCGGCTCACTGCAACCTCTGCCTCCCCGGTTCAAGCGATTCTCCTGTTTCAGCTTCCCGAGTAGCTGGGATTACAGGCGCCCGCCACAACGCCTGGCTAATTTTTGTATTTTTAGTAGAGATCGGGTTTCACCATGTTGGCCAGGCTGGTCTCCAACTCCCTATCTCAGGTGATCCGCTTGTTTTGGCCTTCCAAAGTGCTGGGATTACAGGCGTGAGCCACCGCACCCAGCTTCTTTGCTTTGTATAACCCTTTCATTTCCCATATTCCTGGCTTCCTTTAAATGGGCCTCTTTGGTTATAAGTTATGTAAAGTAAGTCAAGATGAACTATACATTTTTCTTAACTTTTTTTTTTTTTTTTTTGAGAGGAGTTTCACTCTTGTCACCCAGGCTGGAGTGCAGTGGCATGATCTTGGCTCACTCCGACGTCCTCCTCCTGGGTTCAAACAATTCTCCTGCCTCAGCCTCCCAAGTAGTTGGGTTTACGGGCACCTGCCACCACGCTTGGTTAATTTTTAAAATATTTTTAGTAGAGACGGGGTTTCGCCATGCTGGGCAGGCTGGTCTTGAACTCCAGACCTCAGGTGATCCGCCCCCTCAGCCTCCCAAAGTGCTGGGATTACAGGCATGAGCCACTGCACCCAGCCGAACTATACATTTTTCTAATAGCTTTATGTAGATAGAATTCACATATCATAAAATTTGTCCTCTTAAAGTGTATAGTTTTGCGGCTTTCAGTATAATAACAGAACTGTGCAAACGTCACCACAGTCTAACTCCAGAGCATTTTTATGACTCCCAGAAGAAACGCAGTGCTTATTTGCAGAAGTAGTCATTCTCTATTTCCTTCTCCCTCAGGCGCTGGCCATCACTAATCTGCTTTCTGTCTCTATGAATTTGCCTATTCTGGACATCCCATATAAATAGAATCATACAATATGTAATCTTTTGTGACTGACTTCTTTCAATTAGCATAATGTTTTTAAGATTCATCTGTGTTGCAGCTTGTATCAGTATTTTATTCTGTGTGTGGGCGTGTGTGTAATTTTAACAACTTTTATTCTGATAATATATGCATAAGGTAAGAATTGCGGCCAGGCACAGTGGCTCATGCCTGTAATCCCAACGCTTTGGGAGGCTGAGGCGGGCAGATAACTTGAGGTCAGGAGTTTGAGACCAGCCTGGCCAACATGATGAAACCCCATCTGTACTGAAAAACACAAAAATTAGCCAGCACCTGCCTATAATCCCAGCTACTCAGAAGGCTGAGGCAGGAGGATTGCTTGAACCGAGGAGGCAGAGGTTGCAGTGAGCCAAGATCGTGCCACTGCACTCCAACCTGAGCAAGACTGTCTCAAAAGAAAAAAGAATTACGATTTTTTGGCATGGGGGCGATATTGTGAGAAGTTACTATTTTACCCTTTTTTTTTTTTTTTTTTTTGAGACAGAGTCTCGCTCTGTCGCCCAGGCTGGAGTGCAGTGGCCGGATCTCAGCTCACTGCAAGCTCCGCCTCCCGGGTTCCTGCTATTCTTCTGCCTCAGCCTCCCGAGTAGCTGGGACTACAGGCGCCCGTCACCACACCCGGCTAGTTTTTTGTATTTATTTTTAGTAAAGACGGGGTTTCACCGTGTTAGCCAGGATGGTCTCGATCTCCCGACCTCGTGATCCGCCCATCTCGGCCTCCCAAAGTGCTGGGATTACAGGCTTGAGCCACCGCGCCCGGCCTATTTTAGCCATTTTTAAGTGTCCAGTTCAATGATAGCGCATTCACATTGCTGTGCAACCATCTCCAGAACTTTTTCAGCATTCCATTCTGAAACACTATGCTCATTAAGCAGTAATTCCCCAGTCCTCCCTCCCTCAACCCCTGGCAACCACTATTCCACTTCCTTTTTTTCTTTTTCTCATTTATTTATTTAGTTAGTTAGTTTTGAGACCAAGTCTTGCTTTGTTGCCCAGGCTGGAGTGCAGTGGCACGATCTTGGCTCACTACCACCTCCACCTCCCAGGTTCAAGCAACTCTCCTGTCTAAGCCTCCTGAGTAGCTGGGATTACAGGCATCTGCCACCACGCCCGGCTAATTTTTGTATTTTTAATAGAGACAGGGTTTCACCATGTTGATCAGGCTGGTCTCGAATTCCTGGCCTCATGCCCTCCACCTGCCTCGGCTTCCCAAAGTGTTGGGATTACAGGCTTTCCACCTGCCTCGGCAGCCACCACACCCAGCCCACTACTCGACTTTCTGTCTCCAGGTATTTGGCTATTCCAGTATACCACAAATAAGTAGAATCATACAACAAATATTGTATATGTATCCTTTTGTATCTGTTTCTTTGACTTAGCAAGATGCCTTCAGGGTTCATCCGTGATGTGATATTATGTCATGTATCAGAATTTCATTCCTTTTGTAGGTTGAATACTATTCTATTGTATAGATATAAACATTTTGATTATCCATTTATCAATTGGCGGGCATTTGGGTTGTTTCCACTTCTTTGGCTATTACAAATAATGGTGCTTTCAAAATTCAAGTTCAAGGTTTTGTGTGGATATATGGTTTGATTTCTCACTAGTTTATACCTGGGCAAGAAATGGCTAAGTCATATGGTAACTCTGTTCAACATTTGGAGGAACTGCCAAACTCCTTTCTAAAATGGATGTATCATTTTGCATTCACACCAACAATGTAAGAGGATTACAATGTCTCCACATCTTTTCCAATATTGTAATATTGTCTGTTTTGCTTTTTTTTTTTTTCTAATGGGTATGAAGTATTACCTCATTTCAGTTTGGATGTACGTTTCCCTAGTGACTAATGACGTGAAGCACCTTTCCATGTGTTTATTGGCCCTTTACTAGCACACTAGTTTTAATTCCCTTTGCGTGTGCGCGCGCACGCGCGCGCGTGCAGGATTTAAGATCCATTTCGCCAGACGTGGTGGCTCGCTTCTGTAATCCCAGCACTTTGAGAGACCGAGGTGGGCAGATCACCTGAGGTCGGAAGGTCGAGACCAGCCTGACCAACATGGAGAAGCTCCGTATCTACTAAAAATACAAAATTAGCCAGGCGTGGTGGCGCATGTCTGTAATCCTAGCTATTCTGGAGGCTGAGGCAGGAGAATCACTTGAACCTGGGAGGCGGAGGTTGCGGTGAGCTGAGATCGCGCCATTGCACTCCATCCTGGGCAACAAGAGCGAAACTCAATCTCAAATACACCTACACACACACACACACACACATATATATATATACCCTTTTCTTTTTTTTTTCTTTTCTCTTTTTTTTCTTTTTTTGAGCCCAGGCCAGAGTGCAGTGGCATCATCTCGGCTCGTTGCAACCTCCACCTCCCAGGTTCAAGTGATTCTCCTGCCTCAGCGTCTGGAGTAGCTGGGAATACACGCGCCTGCCACCACGCCTGGCTAATTTTGTATTTTTAGTAGAGATGGGGTTTCTGCATGTTGGCCAGGCTGGTCTCGAACTCCTGACCTCAGGTGATCCTCTCGCCTCAGCCTCCCAAAGTGCTGGGATTATAGACATGAGCCTCTGTGCCCAGCCTACCTTTCTTTTTTTTTTTTTTTTTTTTGTGATAGGATCTCACTATGTCACCCAGGCTGGAGTGCAGTGGCATGATCTCGGCTTACTGCAACCTCCTGGGCTCAAGCAATCCTCCCACCTAAGCCTCCAGACTAGCTGGGAGCACAGATGTGCACCATCAAGCCTGGCTAGTTTTTTGTATTTTTTTGTAGCAACAGGGTTTCGCCATGTTGCACAGGCTGGTCTGGAACTCCTGGCTCAAGTGATCTGCCTGTCTTAGTCTCCCAAAGTGCTGGGATTACAGGTGTGAGCCATGGTGCCAGCTAAGATCATTTTTTAATGGTTGCTTCGAGGATTATAATTAACATCTTAATGTAAAGCTATCTAGTTCAGATAAGTACTAACTTAATTTTAATAGTATATATAAATGTTTGTTCTACTATGGTTGTTTTTGATCTCTTCCTTTGTGCTGGTTTTATCATACAAATTACATTTTTATGTATTGTAAGACTATCAGTACAGTTTTATAATTATTGTTTTATGAAAATGTCTTTTAAGTCAGGTAATAGGAAAAAAGAATTACAAACAAAAGACCTATATACTGTCTTTCTTTTGTATTTACCTATGTAGTTACTTGTACTGGTTCTCTTAATTTCTTCAAGTGAATTGTGTCTTGTGTTTCTGTTTTGTGTCCTTTTATTTTAGCCCCAAGGACTTCCTTTAATATTTCATTTTTTTGAGAAGGAGTCTTGCTCCGTCTCCCAGGCTGGAGTTCAGTAGTATGATCTCAGCTTACTGCAAACTCCGCCTCCTGAGTTCAAGTGATTCTCCTGTCTCAGCCTCCCAAATAGCTGGGATTATAGGCATTCACCACCACGCCTGGCAAATTTTTACGTTTTTAGTAGAGAGGGGTTTCTCCATGTTGGTCATGCTGGTCTTGAACTCCCGACCTCAGGTGATCTGCCTGCCTTGGCCTCCCAAAGTGCAGGGATTACAGGCGTGAGCCACCAGGCCCGGTCTCTAGTTGACTCTTTAAAACAATGTGTAATTTCTATATTTTCAGTTAATATTCTTTAGTTGGCAAGAGGTCATTCTCATGTTTACCTTTTAATTTATTTTTTAAATTTTTATTTATTTATTTATTTTGAAGACAGAGTCTTTATCTGTCCCCTAGGCTGGAGTGCAGTGGCACGATCTCTGCTCACTGCAACCTCCACTTCCCGGGTTCAGGCGATTCTCATGCCTCAGCCTCCTGAGTAGCTGGGATTACAGGCGCCTGCCACCACGCCCAGCTAACTTTTGTATTTTTGGTAGAGATGGGGTTTTGCCATGTTGGCCAGGCTGGTCCCGAATTCCTGACCTCAGGTGATCTGCCTGTCTTGGCCTCCCAAAGTGCAGGGATTACAGGCAGAAGCCACTGCACCTGGCCTATTTATTTTTAACTTTACTTTTTATTTATTTATACTTTGTTTATCATTAACTTTTGATCATTGTTTTCTTTAGTGGTTTTTTTTATTTTTTTGAGACAGAGTTTCACTCTTGTTGCCCGGGCTGGAGTACAATGGCGTGATCTCGGCTCACTGCAACCTCTGCCTCCCGGGTTCAAGCGATTCTTCTGACTCAGCCTCCCAAGTAATTGGGATTACAGGCATGTGCCACTACACATGGCTAATTTTGTATTTTTAAAAGAGACGGGGTTTCTCCATGTTGGTCAGGCTAGTCTCAAACTCCTGACCTCAGGTGATCCGCCCGCCTCGGCCTCCCAAAGTGCTGGGATCACAGGCATGAGCCACCACTCCAGCCCCTTGTTTTCTTTAGTTCTTTGAATGTATTTATAATAGCTGATTTAAAACTGACAGCGACTCTAACATCTGGGCTTCTTCAGGAAGCCTCTTGTTCCTCCATGTATGAGCTATACTTTCTTATTTGTTCATGCATTTTTGTTGGAAACTGGACATTTAATACAATATAATGGGACAACACTGGAAACCAGATTGCCTCCCTTCCCAAGGTTTGTTGTTATTGTTATTGCTGTCTGTTGTTGTTGTTGCTGTTTGTTTAGTGGCTTCCCAGGACAAATTCTATAAGATCTGTATTCTTTGTGATATACAGTCACTAAAGTTTCTGCTGGGTAGTTAACCTAGCTACTAGACATGGTCAGCTAATGATTACATAGATTTCCTCAAATGCCACAAGCCAATAAGTCTCCTATCATTTATTGAAGGGCTGTCTATTGTGTATGGAGGGTGTGGCTTCAATGTTCCAGCAGACACTTTAGAACTCTGCCTTAGCAGGCTGGGCGTACCCGGCTGTACATTTTTAATACATTAAACCACTTAGCTGTCATTGACTTAATTTCCTAAGAATAATATTCTTTGACTTTCAAGGAAATGGGTAATGCAAACCTGGCTTGAAGGCAGGACCTCTGTCTTATTATCTGTGTATTAACAAGGTCTAGGATAGTGGCTGGTACAAAAAAAAAATCATTAAAAGTTCTGATGAATAACTATAGATCTATGTTTGAATTGTGCTTTGCAGTTTACGAAGTGCTTTCTCATGATTTTATTCTACATAGTGTAATTTAATTCAGCAACCTTTCCTGTTCATTAACAACATGCCAGTCACTGTGTCAAATGTCAAGGATAGAAAGATAAATAAGAAAAAGGCTTGCTCTGGAAGATGTTTTCAGTCTCCTTGGCGGCACAAGTTGCATACATTAACAAGACAAATAATAGTATGGATATAAGTTCCATGCGAGAGGGCACCGTAGTGGCCTTGTACCACATTATACTGCAGAGTCTAGGAGAGTATCTGATACCTAGAAGATGTTTGTGGGTTATTAAACAGATTGTTGTGGTTATAAACCACAAATTATTTTACACTCTCTTTTGAGAGGTAGAGACTATTTTCCTTCCCTTTAGGTTGGATGGTGATATGGTTTGGCTGTGTCCTCTCCAAATCCCATCTTGAATTGTAGTTCCCATAATCCCCACACGTTGTGAAAAGGACCCAGTGGGAGGTAATTGAATCATGGGGGTGGGTTTTTCCCGTGCTGTTCTCGTTACAGTGAATAAGTCTCATGAGATCTGGTGGTTTTATAAAGGGCAGTTCCCCTGCTGCATATGCTCTCTTGCCTGCCGCCATATAAGATGAGCCGTGGCTCCTCCTTCACCTTCTGCCATGATTGTGAGGCCTCTGCAGCTATGTGGAAATGTGAGGCCATTAAACCTCTTTTTTTTTTTTTTTTTTTTTTGAGATGGCATCTTGCTCCATCGCCCAGGCTGGAGTGCAGTGGAGCGATCTCAGCTCACTGCAGCCTCTGCCTCCTGGGTTCAAGCTATTCTCCTGCCTCAGCCTCCCGAGTGGCTGGGACTACAGGTGTGCACCACCACACCCAGCTAATTCTTTTGTATTTTTAGTAGAGGCAGTGTTTCACCATGTTAGCCTGGATGGTCTTGATTTCCTGACCTCGTGATCCACCCACCTCAGCCTCCCAAAGTGCTGGGATTACAGTCGTGAGCCACCGTGCCCAGCCTAAACCTCTTTTTCTTTATAAATTACCCAGTCTTGTGTATATCCTTTTTTTTTTTGTTTTGTTTTGAGACGGAGTCTCGCTCTGTTGCCCAGGCTGGAGTGCAGTGGCGCGATCTCGGCTCACTGCAAGCTCCGCCTCCCGGGTTCACGCCATTCTCCTGCCTCAGCCTCCCGAGTAGCTGGGACTACAGGCGCCTGCCACCACGCCTGGCTAATTTTTTTAAAATATTTTAGTAGAGACGGGGTTTCACCATGTCAGCCAGGATGGTCTCGATCTCCTGACCTCGTGTTCCACCTGCCCCGGCCTCCCAAAGTGCTGGGATTACAGGCTTGAGCCACCGCGCCTGGCCTTNAATTACCCAGTCTTGTGTATATCCTTTTTTTTTTTGTTTTTGTTTTTGAGACGGAGTCTCGCTCTGTTGCCCAGGCTGGAGTGCAGTGGCGCGATCTCGGCTCACTGCAAGCTCCGCCTCCCGGGTTCACGCCATTCTCCTGCCTCAGCCTCCCGAGTAGCTGGGACTACAGGTGCCTGCCACCACGCCTGGCTAATTTTTTTAAAATATTTTTAGTAGAGACGGGGTTTCACCATGTCAGCCAGGATGGTCTCGATCTCCTGACCTCGTGTTCCACCTGCCCCGGCCTCCCAAAGTGCTGGGATTACAGGCTTGAGCCACCGCGCCCGGCCTTTTTTTTTTTTTTTTTTTTTGAGATGGAGTCTGGCTCTGTCTCCCAGGCTGGAGTGCAGTGGCGTGATCTTGGCTCACTGCAACCTCCACCTGCTGGGTTCAAGCAATCCTCCTGCCTCAGCCTCCCAAGTAGCTGGGATTATAGGTGCCCACCACCATGCCCGGCTACTTTTTTGTATTTTTAGTAGAGATGGGGTTTCACCATGTTGGCCAGGCTGGTCTGGAACTCCTGACCTCAAGGGATCCACGCACTTTGGCCTCCCAAAGTGCAGGGATTATAGGTGTGAGCCGCCATGCTGGGCCAAGTATGTCTTTATTAGCAGCGTCAGGATAGACTAATACAGGGCCTTGTGACTGCTTTGGTTAATGGAATACAGCATAAGTGATGCTGTATTGGTTTCAAGGTTCAAGTCATAAGAGACCATCTGTTTCCATTTTTGGTTTCTTGGAACATTCAATCTTGAAACTAAGCTTCCTTGCCAGAAGGAAACTCAAGTATCTTTGAGGAAAAGTCCACATGGAGAGGAACTGAGGTCCCTAGTAGATAGTCCCTGCCAATAGCCTATCTCAGCTTACCAGTCATGTGAGTAAACCATCCTAAAAGTGGATATTTCAGTCCAGTTAGGCCACCCCAGCTGACACTGCACAGAGCAGAGATGTGCTGCCCCACGGAGCCCTGACAAAATTGTAATTTCAGGAATAAAATAAATGGCTATTGTTATTTCAAGCCACTGAGTTTTAGGGTGGAGCATAAAACAGCACCAGATGGTCACAACCATGTGGAATAAATATCTGTTGACTACCTATGATTGTTGATAATCTGTGATTGTTGGAGGGATTATCCCACATTATCCCATTTAATCTTCTCAATTCTGTTGATGAACCAACTTGCCCAAGATCATACAGCTAGTAAGTAGTAGAGGTGGGATTAGACCTCAGATCTTTCTGATGTCAGAACTAGATTTCCACCTCTATGTTCACTTTGCCATGTCCTGTCCCTAGAGAACTAGAATCCTGAGTAGCTGGGATTACAGGCATGTGTCACCACGCCCAGCTAATTTTTGTGGTTTTTTTTTTTTTTTTTTTTGAGACGGAGTCTTGCTCTGTCGCCCAGGCTGGAGTGCAGTGGCCGGATCTCAGCTCACTGCAAGCTCCGCCTCCCGAGTTCACGCTATTCTCCTGCCTCAGCCTCCCGAGTAGCTGAGACTACAGGCGCCCGCCACCTCGCCCAGCTAGTTTTTTGTATTTTTTAGTAGAGACGGGGTTTCACTGTGTTAGCCAGGATGGTCTTGATCTCCTGACCTCGTGATCCGCCCGTCTCGGCCTCCCAAAGTGCTGGGATTACAGGCTTGAGCCACCGCGCCCGGCCATTTTTGTGTTTTTGGTAGAGATGGGGTTTCCCATGTTGGCCAGGCTGGCCTCGAACTCCTGACCTCAGATGATCTGTCTATCTCAGCCTCCCAAAGTGTTGGGATCACAGGCATGAGCCACTGTGCCTGGCCAACATCACCTCTCAGCTGGGAGATCAGCTGGGCTGCACATGGCCTCTCCATGGAACTCTTCACATGGGTGAATTTGGTCTTCCTCGGAGCATGGTGGCTCTGTGAGTGTCCCAAGAGAGCAAGGTGGAAATACATGGCATTTTTATAACCCAGAAGTCAGAAACCTCAGAAGTCACAGTTTTTCTTCTGCCATAAGGCAGTCATGAATGGCTTCCCTGGCTCAAGCGGAGAGGAAGACATAGATTAAATGGTAGATATTGTGGTAGCCATTGTTGGTAAATAGGGCCTACTACAGTGCATCTCATCGACACATTCAAAGAAAATACAAACCTCACATCCAGATCTTTCCTGTGGGTTCTTGCTAGAATGTCAGGGTGGGCAGTTGTGATGGTGGTTAAATTTGTAACACTCAGCAACACTTCTTTAAATTGTCTTTCTTGGGGGTTGGATGGAGATGGTTCGCTGAGTACATGCTTTTACTACTACTCTAATTTCCAATCCCCAGCAATGACAGAGAATAAACATTTAAGAATATAGACTCATAATAGGGCTGGAAAACTGAAGGTGTTCGTGGACCATTAATGTTGAAGAATCTTGGAAGGACAGAAAGCCTCAATTTGTTGAAGAATCAATTTGTCAGAGGAAAAAAAAAATAGCCCAAAACATGTGCAGAAGTGGGCAGTCGTGAATAATAGGAATTTTTCTGGGAATTTCTCAACTCAGAGAGACAATGACCCTGAGGAGCAAGATGAGGCTTTGAAGTTATCATGAGGATGGTTGAGAACTGGCATTTAGACCAAGACAGATTGACCCTTTCCTTTATCCATTTTGCCAAGCAGCAGGCAGCAATGGAAATTGGCCCCAGACCAGAGCGGTGTGTCTTGGACTTGGGTGGGAAAAGCAACATACAGAACAATATGGGACAGTGTCCTAGGCAGCTGGTGGAACCCAGGAATAATGGAAGGCCCCCCTCATCCCAAAAGACAGCTTCTATACTATATTCCCACACTTTTTCTTTTCACCATCACTAGCCCCAGTCATGCAACAAACTTCCCTCAAGTCAATACAAGCAAAACCATTAAAGAAAAGCTCCAAGCTCTACAAAAGCTGCACTAGCATTTAAGGAAATGGAAAGGAGTTTGATAGAAGTTGTTCGGTGTACCAGGAATACAAGATCATACAACATCCATGAAATAAGATGTAATAGGCCGGGCACGATGGCTCACACCTGTAATCCTAGCACTTTGGGAGGCCGAGGCGGGCGGACTGCCTGAACTCAGAAGTTCGAGACCAGCTTGGGCAACATGGTGAAATCTGTCTCTACTAAAAATGCAAAAACTTAGCTGGGCGTGGCAGAATGCATCTGTAGTCCCAGCTACTCGGGAGGCTGAGGTGGGAGAATTGCTTGAACTTGGGAGATGGAGGTTGCAATGAGCCGAGATCGTGCCACTGCACTCCAGCCTGGGCAACAGAGTGAGACTCCGCCTTCAAAAAATCAAAAAAAAAAAAACAAAAAAAAAGAAAAGAAAAAGAAAGAAGACACACCCTGCCCATGTCCCCTTACTGTTTCCATTTTGGTTCACAGTGACCTGATTCCAATTGCCAGTACCTGCATTTCTTTCCCTGAGGTATTCCCCCTCCTTGTCCTCTTGTCATCTATGCCAATTAGTGTGGCATGCCTAAAGTGCTGAGGAATTAGTACCCTCTATCCTGGAAGCAGCCCCTCCACCAGTTACCAGTGGGATCTGGTATAAATGCCCCAGTTCCCTGACCCCTTGGGTGGAACAACTCTGAGACATGGGTTCTACACTGGCTTCCAGAGTTCCCAGCATGATTAACCATGGAGAGTGACTTGACAACACATCCTTCCCTGGCTGCCTTCCCTTCTCCATCTTACTTTCTTTCTCACCTACAGGCAGCTCTGGGTAACATCTCCCAAATGCACTCATCTCCCACTTGCACTCATTCTGTTTTTAGGGGTTTGCTTATTGGAGAACCCAAGCTAAGCCAAAAGGTCATCTATGAAAGCAACGGTCAGCTGTGAAAAAGAAAACAGGCAATGGACTGAAAACGTAACGAACGCAGACAGAGAAAGAATTGGCAAAATATGGAAAATATGAAAGAAAAGTTAAGTGACATGGATGATAGATCCAGAGATTTCAATACCTGTCTAAAAGAACAGAAATAGTTCAAAGAAAGGAGTAATCCAAGAAGTAATAGAAGAAAACCTCCCCAAGCTGAAGAAAAACACACATCTTCAGACTGAATGGGCTATGAATGAAGAACATATTTTTCGTATACGTATCATTCACCACACCCAGCTAATTTTTTGTTTTTTTAGTAGAGATGGGGTTTCACCATGTTGGCCAGGATGGTGTCCATCTCTAGACCTTGTGACCCGCCCGCCTGGGCCTCCCAAAGTGCTAGGTTTATAGGCATTGAGTCACTGCGCCCGGCCTTCTCTTGCTTTTAACTGTACTGCCTTTCTGAGGCATCGTATCTCACCTCTGATCAACCAGTAAAAGCCCAGAGATAGAAAATGAGTAGAGCATATTTAGAGGACAGCATAGGGAAGAACAGAGAAGAACTGGAGAATTAGGATTGCAGATGATGAAATTTATGAACACCAAAGGTAAGAGAAAGTCTTCAAGGTTTTGAAGGTAAAAGCAGATCACCTACAAAAAATGAATTTTCATAGGGCCAAAAATTGCATTAGCTACACTGAATGCTAAAAAACAATGAAAAAAGCTTTTATTTGTTTGGAAAATATTTGGAACGTAAAATTCTATGCCTCACCAAAAATCATTTATGAGGGGGGAAAATGTAGACATTTCTAGACATGTGAGAGCCTAAACCCAGAGTTCCTTTCCATCAAAATGAAAAGTGAATTCAAGAGCAAGGCTTCCAGTACAAAAGGCAGGGATCCAGGTCCTGACCCTCCCCCAGGACTCTGCTTAACTCGTGTCTCCATGTGCCGGTGGCCATCACAGGGCTCCACAGTGGCTGCCCTGGTGAATTCTTCTTTTTCCTGTTCTGCCGATTTGACATTTAATCACACACCACCTGGAGAGATCCCTTTACCGTTACAGCAAAGCATCTGCCTCTTGCATTGCAGCTTCACTTTTCACGTATCTGCATTGCCTTCCTGCCTAGATTACAAATGTTCAATAACAAGGACCCTATCATACATCATCAATAAATATTCACTGAGCTTTAAAGAAATCAATCTCTCTCATTTCCCATAGCAGACATCCCTGCTGCTTCCATGTTCTTTTTTCCCATCTGAATCGCTCTCAACGCCTTCCCAAAGCTCAACCTGCCAGTTTTCTCCTCTCCTCCTCCACTCTCCCCTCTTCCCAGCTCTGTTTTTCCCCTTCTCCCACCCCTCAGCTTTTTCCCATGCTACAGACGTTCAGCTCTGTGGCTTTTCCAGCTACTCCCTTGTGCTTCGTCTCCTGATCACTATAATCAAAACCAGAAGCCAAGAAGGTGGAGGGTTCATCAAGAGCCCACCATGACCAGGCAGTGTTCTAAGCCAGTCATGTGGATTAATGAATTTGCTTCTCACAGCTGCCCTATGGGAGCAGAACAATGATTCCTCTGATTTTTCAGATGGGGAAACCAAGGCACAGAGGGGAATTAACTTGCTCAAGGGCTCGTGGCAGATGAGAGGCTCTGACATGGACTGCTCTTTCTTGCTTTCTTTTTTTTTTTTTGAGACAGAATCTCGCTCTGTTGCCAGGCTGGAGTGCAGTGGCACAATCTTGGTTCACTGTAACCTCCGCCTCCCAGGTTCAAGAGAGTCTCCTGCCTCAGCCCCCCGAGTAGATGAAACTACAGGCACGTGCCACCATGCCCAGCTAATTTTTTGTATTTTTAGTAGAGATGGGGTTTCACCATGTTGGCTAGGCTGGTCTTGAACTCCTGACCTCAAGTGATCCACCTGCCTCGGCCTCCCAAAGCGCTGGGATTACAGGCGTGAGCCACCGCGCCTAGCCTGCTCTTGCTTTTAACTGTACTGCTTTTCTGAGGCATCATGTCTCACCTCTGGTCAACCAGTAAAAGTCCAGAGATAGAAAATGAGTAGGACATATTTAGAAGACAACATGGAGAAGAACAGAGAAGAATTAGAGAATTAGGATTGGAGCTAATGGCAGACAACAAGTGAAAACTATTTTGAAAATTGGGGTACACAGCAGAGCAGGAATATGAGACATGTAACATAAGTCGCGGAATTTGCAAAGCATGTCTGCATGATCATTTTACATTTCAGTTGGCCCTGACAGCAATACTTTGAGAGAGGATTGAAGGGAATCATTGTCTTTTCACATTTTACATATGAGAAGTCTGATGCTTAGAGAGGTTAAGTGACTTGCTTGAGGTCACACAGCCAAGAAACGGCAGAGCAGCATTTGAACATGGAAACTCCCTGACTCTAGGCATGAATAACTAGCACATAAGGTTCTAAGTGGAGGTACAAAATGCCAGTCAGTGTTTAAGCAATATTTGTGTGTGTTTTGTTTTTGCGTGTGTGTGTGTGAGTGTGTGTGTGTGTGTGTTTCTGAGACAGAGACTTACTCTCTCACCCAGGCTGAAGTGCAATGGTGTGATGGCTCACCGCAACCTCTGCCTTCTGGGTTCAAGTGATTCTACTGCCTCAGCCTCCAGGGTAGCTGGGATTATAGGCACCTATCACCATACCCAGCTAATTTTGGTATTTTTAGTAGAGATGGGATTTCACCATGTTGGCCAGGCTGGTCTCGAACACCTGATCTCGAGTCATCCACCTGCTTTGGCCTCCCAAAGGTGCTGGGATTACAGGCATGAACCACCGCTCCTGGTTCAAGCAATATTTATTAACCAATTCTCTGCAGTGACAAAACATCCTATTTCTATTAATATACATATAGAGATCAACAGTATTCTTGGCTAGCGTTTAACAGGGGAAAGATTTCCTCCCCAACCCAATCAAGTCCAAGCACTACTGCCCATGCAGTGCCAACTGCCCTCCAAACCATGCAGGCTTGGAATGAGACTGGGCGAGAGAGAAACGAGAGAGGGGAGGAGCAGGAAATCAAGACAGGACACTGGAGAACACACTTCCCATGACACAAGGGTGCCTCCCATTCCATTTCATGAGATACTTTTTTTTTTTTTTTGAGATGGAGTCTCACTCTGTCACTCAGGTTGGAGTGCAGTGGCACAATCTCAGCTTACTGCCACCTCCACCTCCTAGGTTCAAGTGATTTTCGTGTCTCAGCTTCCTGAGTAGCTGGGATTGCAAGCGCTCACTACCATGCCTGGCTAATTTTTATATATTTAGTAGAGATAGGATTTTGCCATATTGGCCAGGCTGGTCTCAAACTCCTGACCTTAGGTGATCCACACACCTCAGCCTTCCAAAGTGCTGGGATTACAGGAGTAAGCCACCGCGCCTGGCTTCATGAGATACTTTTGAGATGCTGTACATCTTTATTATTATTATTATTATTATTATTTTGAGACAGAGTCTCGCTCTGTTGCCAGGCTGGAGTGCAGTGGTGTAGTCTCAGCTCACTGCAACCTCCGTCTCCCGGGTTCAAGCAATTCTCCTGCCTCAGCCTCCCGAGTAGCTGGGACTACAGGCACCCACCACCACGCCTGGCAAATTTTTTGTATTTTTAGTAGAGACAGGGTTTCACCATGTTAGCCAGGATGGTCTTGATCTCATGACCTCGTGATCTGCCTGCCTCAGCCTCCCAAAGTGCTGGGATTACAGGTGTGAGCCACCGCACCCAGCCGAGATGCTGTATATCTTTAAATTACCTAACAGGTAGGGTAGGCAGGGACGGGAGGAGGGGGGCTGTGGTAGAGACCAAGGCAAGGACCCCCTGACGTCTCAGCTTACAATGCAGGAGGCTTATATTTTCAGACATGTTGCTGCAAAAACACATGGTGGCCCATGTAGCCCCCAACAGCCAGAAAGCAAGTACCCAGAGCACACCTCAGCCTTTTGCTCCCTTCTTGGGTGTGGGGCAAAGACCTTATAAAGCAGCAGTCCCCAACGTTTTTGGCACCAGGGACCAGTTTCGTGGAAGTCAATTTTCCATAGACTGGAGATGGGGGGATGGTTTCAGGATGATTCAAGCACATTACATTTATTGGAGACTTTATTTCTATTATTATTACATTGTAATATATCATGAAATAATTATACAACTCACCATCATGTAGAATCAGTGGGAGCCTGAGCTGGTTTTCCTGCAACTAGATGGTCACCTCTGGGGGTGATGGGAGACAGTGACAGATCATCAGGCATTAGATTCTCATAAGGAGCCCACAACCTGGATCCCGCTCATGCTCAGTTCACAGTAGGGTTTGTGCTCCTAGGAGAATCTAATGCTGCTGCTGATCTGACCGGAGCTGGAGCTCAAGCAGTCATGTGAGTGATGGGGAGTGGCTGTAAATACAGATGAAACTTCACTCGCTCGCTTGCCCACTGCTCGTGTCCTCCTGTGCAGCCTGGTTTTTTTTTTTTTTTTTTTTTTTTTTGTGACTCTCTCTGTCGCCCAGGCTGGAGTGCAGTGGCGCCATCTCGGCTCACTGCAAGCTCCAACTCCCAGGTTCACGCCATTCTCCTGTCTCAGCCTCCTGAGTACCTAGGACTACAGGCACCTGCCACTACACCCGGCTAATTTTTTTTGTATTTTTAGTAGAGACGGAGTTTCACTGTGTTAGCCAGGATGGTCTCAATCTCCTGACCTCATGATCTGCCCGTGTCAGCCTCCCAAAGTGCTGGGATTACAGGCGTGAGCCACCGCGCCCGGCCACAGCCTGGTTCTTAACAAGTCTCAGACTAGAACTGGTCCATGGCCTAGGGGTGATGGATCCCTGCTCTAAAAGACAGCCACAGAGAGGACCAGTCCCCTGGGGGCCAAGCAGCCACCACAGCTGCCCCCTTCCCTGCCCCATGTCCCTTCTGATCATTCTGAAAGGTTCCTTCAGCCAGTGTTCTTCCTTCCTTCCTTCCTTCCTTCCTTCCTTCCTTCCTTCCTTCCTTCCTTCCTTCCTTCCTTTCTTTCTTTCTTTCTTTCTTTCTTTCTTTCTTTTGAGAAGGAGTCTCGCTCTGTCCTGCAGGCTGGAGTGCAGTTCACGCCATTCTCCTGCCTCAGCCTCCTGAGTAGCTGGGACTACAGGCGCCCGCCACCAGGCCCAGCTAATTTTTTGTATTTTCAGTAGAGACGGGGTTTCACTGTGTTAGCCAGGACGGTCTCCATCTCCTGACCTTGTGATCCCCCCACCTCGGCCTCCCACAGTGCTGGGATTACAGGCGTGAGCCACCGCGCCCGGCCTCTTTATTTTTGAGATGGAGTCTCACTGTGTCACCCAGGCTGGAGTGCAATGGCGTGATCTTGGCTCACTGCAACCTCTGCCTCCCGGGTTCAAGCGATTCTCGTGCCGCAGCCTCCTGAATAGCTGGGATTACAGGTGTGAGCCACCATGTCCAGCTGATTTTTGTGTTTTTAGTAGAGATGGGGTTGCACCATATTGGTCAGGCTGGTCTTGAACTCCTGACTTCATGATCTGCCTGCCTCAGCCTCCCAAAGTGTTGGAATTGCAGGCGTGAGCCACCGCACCCGGCCTCAGCCAGTGTTTTCTGGGTATCCAGTCCTTGCCTGGCCCTGGAGAAGCAAAGAGGAATATGGCTTTGTCTTCATTCGTTGCCAAAGGGGCCAGACATGCAATCCATGCCTCCGGTCTGGGCGAAGACAGGAAGGGAGGAAGCAGGGACTCACAGGGTCTTGTCGTTGGGGTACAGGGAGGGGTGCGGTGCTATGGGACAGAATCGTGGCTCCCTAGCTCACTAGCTATATGACCCTTGGCACGTGATTGGACTTCTGTATATCTCCCTTGTTATTAACTGGGGAGCTTTAATAAGAGTCATCGTGCAGGGTGGCTGGGAGGACAGGGCAGCTGTTTACTAGCCCATGCCGGCAGGAAGAGAAGCTTGGGACGAGGAGCCTGGGACTGCGGTGGGCAGAGAGGAGGGCTGGGACCGTGGAGGAGGAGGGAGGGAAGGGTTAAGTGAACAGAAGGCCACCCTCTCTTATTCCTCCCCCAGTGGCTAGGGGCCAGATAAAAGAGATTTGGACAGGAGGGAGGGAAGACAGGCCCAGCAGGAGACAGATTGGGGTCGGGGCCACGTGTATTGGCCAGCAGCCCGTGGACCTTCTTTGGGTCCAAACTGCCCTCCCACCTCTGCCCAGGCAGGCAGCTTCCTGCCAGGCTGGGAAATTGCTTTGGCCTGGAATTTTCTGCTTGGGGTGTGTTTTGGAGCCAAGTTCACTGTTAGGAATCTCCAGTTACCAACATTCCTGAAACAGACCCAAAGGAGGCTGACCCCAATTTCGCAGACTCCAGTGGGAAGTGGGAGGCAGAGGCAGGGCTGGAGGTGATGGCTGTGCTAGACACCTCTACCCAGCTCTGGGGTCACCAAGCCAGGGCCACTGTCTTTCCTCTCACTGGGCATGCTTTGAAGACAACCTTTTTTTTTTTTTGAGACAGAATCTTGCTCTGTCACCCAGGCTGGAGTGCAGTGGTATGATCCTGTCTCACTGCAGCCTCCACCTCCCAGGTTCAAGTAATTCTCCTGCCTCAGCCTCCTGAGTAGCTGGGATTACAGGCATGTGCCACCACGCCTGGCTTGTTTTTTGTGTTTTTAGTAGAGACAGGGTTTCACTGTGTTAGCCAGCATGGTCTCGATCTCCTGACCTCGTGATCCGCCTACCTTGGCCTTCCAAAGTGCTGGGATTACAGACATAAGCCACTGCGCCCGGCCTAATTTTTGTATTTTTAGTAGAGACGGGGTTTCACCATGTTGGCCAGGCTGATCTTGAACTCCTGACCTCAAATGATCTGCCCGCCTCAGCCTCCCAAAGTGTTGAGATTACAGGCGTGAGCCACTGCGCCCGGCCCAAAGACAACTTTGATAAGAGGAGCTTACAGGTAAATACTCAGTCCAGAAGTGTGCCTCTGGAACCCTAGAATTCCAGAGCTGGGAGGGACCCCAGAGGGCACCTGCTCTGCCCAGGCATTTCAAACTTTTCCCAAAGTCAGCACTCATCCGTGCGAGAGAGTCCACACACAGCCTGTTCTCACCATTGTATTCCACTGCAGGACAGAGAGAGTCAGCCACCTGCCATCATCCCCCAGCAAGCTGGGTGGGGGTCCAAAGGGCTTCCTATGATTGACACTTTACCTTTGGGGAGTTTTCTAGACACATGGCAATGCCATCCTGTAGAATAGGACAGATTATCTTCCCCATTTTCCCAATGAAGAAATAAAAGTTCAGAGAGGCAGAGAGACCTCAATAAGGTCTACTTTACTGGTCTACAAGTTTACTGGTCAACAAGGTCTAGTTTATACAACAAGCCCTAGTGTACTGGGACCCAGGTCATTTGCCCCAGGGACTGTACTCATCCCACTGACTCAGCGAGTCTCTTTAAGGATTCTTGCCATGCTCTGGCCTTATAGACTTTGATGCCTTTTGAAAGCAGCTCAAATCCCAGCGGGTTCCTGAGAATGTCACTTCTGTGCTGCAGGTGCAGGCGTCTGTGTCTCCCCTTGGATTTCAGCTACCTCTTTTATGTCTCAGCTGTGCCCAAGTGGACTGATTTGGGTTAAAACTGTGGCTTTATGTAAACTTTCATGATGTGAGGTAAAGAGCACAGGCACCGTGATTGCAGATCTAGGTTTGAGTCCTGTCTTTGACTTTTGGTACTAAGTGACCTTGGTTAGGTCAACTGAAAAAAAAATATTTTTTGTCAAGAAATAAAAATCTAAAGTGTATAAAATGGGCCAGGTGCGGTGGCTCATGCCTGTAATACCAGCACTTTGGGAGGCTGAGGCGGGTGGATCACCTGAGGTCAGGAGTTTGAGACCAGCCTGACCAATATGGTGAAACCCAATCTCTACTAAAAATACAAAAATTAGCCAGGTGTGGTGGTGGGCACCTGTAATCCTAGCTACTCAGGAGGCTGAGGCAGGAGAATTGCTTTGAACCCAGGAGGTGGAGGTTGCAGTGAGCCGAGATTGCACCACTGCACTCCAGCTTGGGTGACAGACTGAGACTCTGTCTCTTTTTTTCTTATCTTTTTTTTTTTTTTTTT
>NW_016818301.1:2290206-2317507 GCF_001698545.2 Rhinopithecus bieti
CTTTTTTTTTTTTTTTTTGAGACAGAGTCTCGCTCTGTCACCCAAGCTAGAGTGCAGTGGCCGGATCTCCACTCACTGCAAGCTCCGCCCCCCGGGTTCACGCCATTCTCCTGCCTCAGCCTCCCGTGTAGCTCAGACTACAGGCGCCCACCACCGCGCCCGGCTAGTTTTTTGTATTTTTAGTAGAGACGGGGTTTCACAGCGTTAGCCAGGATGGTCTCGATCTCCTGACCTCATGATCCGCCTGTCTCGGCCTCCCAAAGTGCTGGGATTACAGGCGTGAGCCACCGCACCCAGCCCGAGACTTTGTCTCAAAAGTAAATAAATAAATAAAGTTATGGCGCATCCACAGGATGCAATATCATATAGCCATTTAAAAGAATGGGCTACATCTGAACCAGATGGAAGAAAAGATGCCCAGATATGTTATTAATGGGATGAGGCAACATGCAGAACCTGTGTAAAATAGGACTTTTTTTTTTTTGAGACGGAGTCTTGCTCTGTCACCCAGGCTGGAGGCATTGGTGCCATCTCTACTCACTGCAGCCTCTGTCTCCCAGGTTCAAGCGATTCTCCTGCCTCAGCCTCCCAAGTAGCTGGGATTACAGGAGCCTGCCACCATGCCTGGCTAGTTTTTGTATTTTTAGTAGAGACAAGGTTTCACCATTTTGGCCAGGCTGGTCTTGAACCTCCTGACCTCAGGTTATCTACCCACCTCAGCCTCCCAAAGTGCTGGGATTACAGGTTTGAGCCACCATGCCTGGCCAAGTAGGATGCTTTTATGCCATATTTAAAGGAATCCACACGGAGCTGTTAATGCTGAGACTTTTGGGGAAAGGGCTCCGTGGAACAGCTAAACTTTTGCTTTTCCTTTTATTCTTTTCTGTGGAATTGGCATTGCCTACCAACACCAATTCAGTGTCATTCCACGGTGGCCCTGGGGCATGGTGCTGTTTTTCATGGATCAGCTCTGCCTGACACCACCATGCAGCAGGCTGTACTGTGAGCCCCATTTTGCAGGTGAGAGAAACGAGGCACAGAGAAGTTAGGTAACTTGCTTAAAGACATGTGACAAGTAAGAGGTGGAGCTGGGATTCAAACTCAGGCGGTGGAGGTCTGGAGTCCCTACTTTTAGCTACTAAATGACACTGTCTCCCAGTGTATTATTTTATCTATTTAAAATTCAAAAAATTTCTGTGTTATAGACCATTTTTTACTTCTTCACATGCTTTAAAAAAAAAAAACCAAAACAAACAAAAAAGAAAACAGAGGCCAGGCACGGTGGCTCTCGCCTATAATCCCAGCACTTTGGGAGGCCGAGGCAGGTGGATTAACTGTGGTCAGGAGTTTGAGACCAGCCTGGCCAACATGGTAAAACCCTGTCTCTACTAAAAATACAAAAAATAGCCAGGCGTGGTGGCATGCGCCTGCAGTCCCAGCTACTCGGGAGGCTGAGGCAGGAGAATTGCTTGAACCTGGGAGACAGAGGTTGCAGTGAGCTGAGATTGTGCCATTGCACTCCAGCCTGGGCAACAGAAAGACTTCATCTCAAACAAAACAAAACAAAAAAACAGGAACAATGCATGGCCCATGATGAATTGTTTTATTATCTGTGACTCTTACTGTTCATTGGCTGCTTCTGTCCCTGTCTGATCACAGCCTGTTGGGAGGCACAGGCGAGGGAAGAACGTGGCTTTGGGAGCTGGGGGACCCTCATTCTCATCCCAGATCTGCACAAACTGCAGTGTGACCTTGGCCAGGCCCCTTCCCCTCCTTGGCCTCAGCCTCCATCTGTAGAGCTGGGCCGATGCTGGAGCCAGTGACCTCTGAGGGCCCTCCTGCACAAGGATTCTCTGCCTCTTTCTGATCTATTTTTGCCTGACGCCTCTCCCAGGGGCCTATGGGCCTGAGCTAATTTTCCTGGCTGGCCCCAATCCAGGCAGCTCAGGTGGAGAGTGCCAAGCTAATGAGGCCAAGGTCATGGTCCAGTTAGCGTCTCTCGGAGGAACCGTGGCTTTTCAGCCGGACTGTAGCTCCCTGACCAGTCACTGGGCTCAGGTAGAGGCAGGCCCTGGAGGAGAGGACAACAGCAAAGCTGGATCCCACAAGGCATCACTTCCAGTAGGAGCTGTTCAGGGCCCGGGGCTCAGATACGCTTTGTGACTGCAGGGCAGCATGTCCAGGCTCATGTCAACATACGAGGATGATTCAAGGAGTGTGTAGGTTGGGGGTCAGGGAGAGGACCAGGTGGATCACCAAGTACCTGCAAGAATACCCACACCTGTCAAGTCAGGAAGATGAGAACCAATTCTACCTTTAAATCTAAAGCAGATTGGGAGATCGAGGCGGGAGGATCACCTGAGGTCAGGAGTCTGCGAGCAGCCTCGTCAACATGGCGAAACCCCGTCTCTACTAAAAATACAAAAATTAGCCAGGCGTGGTGTCGGGCTCCACCTCCCAGCTACTTGGGAGGCTAAGGCATGAGAATCGCTTGAACCTGTGAGGCGAAGGTTGCATTGAGCCAAGATCACGCTATTGCGCTCCAGCCTGGGGGATAGAGCGAGACTCTGTCTCAAAAAAAAAAAAAAAAAAAAAAAATTCTAAAGCAGAGCACATGTCCGCATTCACCCACAGCATGGCTCCCTCTTTCTAACATCAGAACTTTCCTTCTTTCTACATGAGCCATTTCCACCACTTTTTAATCAGGTGTGAGCCACCATACCTGGAAAATTATTTATTTTTAAAGACTCGTCAAGTGTAGTTGTGAGAAGGGGGAAAGAGTAGAACAAAGAGTTTGATCTGCTCTGACTGAACGGTCAATCAAGATAACGCACCACCTTCGGATCAGCTGATTCCATTTATCTAACATTCTTAAATGGATCTGATTATAGACATGAAGAATAGATTAGCAATTGCCAAGGCTTAAATAGGGATCACGGTGGGAGAGAAGTGGGCGAGGCTATAAAAGGGCAACAAGAGGAATTCTTGTGGTGATAGAAATATTCTAAATCTTGATTATATCAATGCCAATATCCTGGTGGTGATATTGAAGAGGCTAAAGCTGCATTTGGTACAATAAAATACAATTAGCAGCCTATAACCCCAAAGGAGAAAACTGGCCAGTTATGTATTAATTCTTTGTATGTTTGCATATGTGACATTTAAATGCTTAATTTATATGCCGACGTTTAGCATTTTTGCAAGATGTTACTATTAACGGAAACTGAGTAAAGGGTACATGGGATCTCTCTGGATTACTTTGTACAAATACCAATAAAAATGTTAATTTAAAAAAATAGAATGAGGCCAGGTATGGTGGTTCATGCCTGTAATCCCAGAGCTTTGGGATTTGTAATCCCAAGGTGGGAGGAGTTCAAGACCAGCCTGGCCAACATAGCAAGACCCCATCTCTACAAAAAATTTAAAAACTTAGCTGGGTGTGGTGGCGTATGCCTGTAGTCCTAGCTACGGCAGAGGCGGAGGCAGGAAAATCACTTGAGCCTGGAAGGTCGAGGCTGCAGGGAGCTATGATGGTGCCACTATACTCTAGCCTGGGTAACAGGGCAAGAGAATGAGGCAGAGGGGAGCCCAGCCTGGCAGGAAAGGGAAGTTGTATTAGTCAAGGTTCTCTAGAGAGACAGAACTAATAGGATAGATGTATATATGCAGGGGAGTTTATTAAGGAGTATTGACTGACATGAACACAAGGTGAAGTCCCACAACAAGCTGTTTACAAACTGATGAGCAAGGAAGTCAGCCAGAGTCCCAAAATCTCAAAAGTAGGGAAGCTGACAGCACAGCTTTTAGTCTGTGGCCGAAGGCCTGAGAGCTCCTGGTGAACCAATGGTGTAGGTCCAAGAGTCCAAAAGCTGAAGAACTTGGAGTCTGATGTTCGAGGGCAGGAAGCATCCAGCACGGGAGAAAGACCATGGAAGGGAGTGAAGGCCGGAAGACTCAGCAAGTCTAGTCCTTCCACGTTCTTCTGCCTGCTTAATTCTAGCCGTGTTGGCAGCGGATTAGATGGTGCTCACCCCGACTGAGGGTGGGTCCGCCTCTCCCAGCCCACGGACTCAAATGTTAATCTCCTTTGGCCTCGTCCTCACAGACACCCCCAGGAACGATACTTTGCATCCTCCAATCCTATCAAATTGACACTCAATATTAACCATCACAGAGGGCTTCCAATGCAGTGACGGTTGACATGAGTCCTCAAGGTTAGTTTGCAGGTCAGAAGGGAGAGAAGGACAGGAGGCCTGAGGCAGGTGGGACAGCAAGTGACAGTGGGCTGCTTGGGTCTTCCTTCCCCAAAGTCATCCTGGGACGGTGAGACTTCGGGCCATTCACAGATGCATTCATGAAAATGTTGCTATCTCCCAACTTGTTCATAAAAATGTTAAGTGATGGACAAAACGATGTCTTTACATTTTTCTTAAATGTTTGGTTCCTGCTGTGGCTTATCTGGTAGAGAGGCTCATCAGAGGAGAAAATGAAGGAAGATTTCCTTGTCAAACATCACACCAGAGAGCAAGCGTCTTTGTTCAGCCTGTCAGGATCATCTTTCACATTCAATTTAGAAAAACGGCAGATGTTAACGTTTTTCCTGGTAAGAGATAATTTCTTGTTAAAGTGTTTGGGTTTTTTTCCCCCTCTTGGTATGCCTAGTCCTGCTTTTTATATGATAACAGCTTAGGGGTGGAAAGAATGAGAATTTGGGTGACAGAGACCCTTACATTTGAATCTTAATTCCACCACTTAGAGACTATGGTCATGACCTTGAGTCAGTCTCCCTGAGTTTCACTGCCTGAGACTAATCATACTGAATAGGCCAGTATTGCCAAACCCCTGTGCTAGGATGGGGATTAATGAGAAAACATTTGCCGAAAAACCTAGTATACCTCATATAATACCTGACACATAGTAGGTGCTCAATAAGTGATACTCATTGATTTTTTTTTTGAGACAGAATCTTGCTCTGTCACCCAGGCTGGAATGCAGTGGCGTGGTCTCAGTTCACTGCAACCTCCACCTCCCAGGTTCAAGCGATTCTCCTGCCTCAGTTTTCCAAGTAGCTGGGATTACAAGTGCGCACCACCATGCCTGGCTAATTTTTGTATTTTTAGTAGAGATGGGATTTCACCATGTTGGCCAGGCTGGTCTTGAACTTCTGACCTCAGGTGATCCACCTGCCTCGCTCTCCCAAAGTGCAGGGATTTTACAGTTGTGAGCCACCGCTCCTGGTCAATAAGTGATACTCATTGTTAATGACAATTCTAGTTTATCTAAGGAATTAAGCTACATACCTTTCATAGTGCTCTACAAACAGCTCCCCGGTTTCCAGGAGCTTTGCTTATATCAGCCAGGATAGTCTAGGTTATGCTGCAGTAAAAAACAAGCCCCAAGGTTGGGCATGGTGGCTCATGCCTGTAATCCCAGCACTTTGGGAGGTTGAGGCGGGTGGATCACCTGAGGTCAGGAGTTCGAGACCAGCCTGACCAACACGGGGAAACCCTGTCTCTACTTAAAAATTCAAAATTAGCTGGGCGTGGTAGCGCATGCCTGTAATCCCAGCTGCTCCGGAGGCTGAGGCAGGAGAATCGCTTGAACCTAGAAGGTGGAGCTTCCAGTGAGCCGAGGAGGTGCCATTGCACTCCAGCCTGGGCAACTAGAGTGAAAACTCTTCTAAACAAACAAACAAACAAACAAACCCAAAACAAAGACAAACCAAAACCCAAACCAACCAACCAAAACAAAAACCAACCAAAAAACAAGCCCCTGATCTCAGTGGTTCACAACAGCAAAGGTACTTCTTGCTCATGTTACATGTCCCATCATGGGCAGTGCAGCTCTGCTCCTGGTTGTCTTCCTCCCCTGGACCAGATCATGAGTAACCACTTTCTGGAAGATTGGCTGGTTGCCACAGTAAGGAAAAGGGTCTTATATCAGGCATTCCATTGCATGTGGCTTGAAATGACACATATTATTTCCCATTCAAAACTCGTTTGTCCAAGAACTGGTTACAGTATCCCACCCAGCATAAGGAGACCAGGAAGAATAATCCCACCGTGCATTTGGAAAGGGAAGAAGCCAGACAAATGTGGCCAACAGCCCCAGTGACTACCAACCACAGTGCTTTTGAAACCCTGGCCCAGAGCAGAGGGAATGGAGGCTCAGCATGGCGGTGGGAGGAAGGGAGGAGCCAGAGGGGAATGAGGAGGAGCCAGGGGTCCTGGTATAGAGGGCCACCCATCCTAGGTCAATGTGCAGGCTGGGGCCAGAGGAACGCTGGGCGCCTTTCTCATCTGGACCCAGACCCAGACTGACCCCAGGGCAATTCCGTTCTGCAGTCAAACAAGACAGTCCCGCTAGAATGTGGCAGTCACAGGCTTTCAATATGGAAGGTGTAGCTGCCTGGACGCCTTTTTTTTTTCTCTCTCTCTCTCTGTTTGTTTTTTTGAGACGGAGTCTTGCTCTGTCACCCAGGCTGGAGTGCAGTGGCATGATCTGGGCTGATTGCGCCTCGGCAAGATCTCGACTGACTCGCCTCCCCGGTTCTAGCGAATTCTCCTGCCTCAGCCTCCCGAGTAGTTGGGATTACAGGAGCGCACCACCACGCCCGCCTAATTTCTGTATTTACTAAAAATACAGAGATGGGGTTTCATCATGTTGGCCACGCTGATCTCGAACTCCCGACCTCAAGCGATCAGCCCGCCCGAGCCTCCCAAAGTGCTGGGATTACAGGAGTGAGCCACTGCGCCCGTCCGGAAGCTGTGTTTTCCCGGCATTCCACTTCACGAGCAAAACTGTCACAGAGTAGTATTTCCCTGGCTCCACCCCTCCGGCTCTGCTGGATCCCTGAACCTATTCACTTACTCTAAAGTGTTCTCAACTTGGCCTCCCTGGCTCGCTCCTGGTACAGACATTTACTCCTCCTGCTCCCGCTTTGTGCCTCTGTTACTGCTGACGTCAGAAGCAGCAGCTCGGACCGCCTGTCCTCCAAGGTCCCGGGCTGCGGCTGCGCAGCGCCAACAGCACAATGTGTGTGCCGACAGCGCCACCTCCTGGCCCTGCCGAGGCTGTTGGTAACACACAGGGCTGGCTGTGTGCCCGCTTTTTTACTGCAGCCCTCAAAATTCAGCAGGAGGCCTGGCTGGGGGAGCTTGAGTGGCTGACACTGTGGTCTGGTCAGTTTCCATTCTGACCCATGCTGGCTTTCTTTCAGATTCTAGAACTCAGTTCTTCTCTGGGCCTCCCTCCCAGCCACAAGCCTTTAAATATGCGACCTGCAGCTGGGATCCCCTCACCACCACTCTTCTCCCTAAACTTCTTCATCCCTTGGCCGACCTTGCAGACTTAGCTGAGGCCGGGTGCAATGGCTCACACCTGTAATCCCAACACTTTGGGAGGTTGAGGCGGGTGCATCACTTGAGGTCAGGAGTTTGAGACCAGCCAGGCCAACATGGTGGAACCTTGTCTCTACTAAAAATACAAAAATTAGCTGGGCGTGGTGGCGGGCACCTGTACTCCCAGCTATTGGGGAGGTTGAGGCAGAAGAATCGCTTGTACCCGTGAGTCAAGATTGCTGTGGGTCAAGATTGAGTCACTGCACTCCAGCCTGGGCAACAGAGCAAGATCCTGTCTCAAAGGAAAAAAAAGTCTTAACCGAAATGTCACTTTCCCGACTCCTCAAATTTAGTCAAGCCCCCCTGCTATGACATCTCTCCCCTTCTTGCTGGACGGGTTGGCAATGTTGGAGACTCATGGATCAAGAGCATTTCCTAACAACACACGGAGGTTTCAGAATCCTTGTGCACATCAATGCCTCCCTGCTGGGATGCGGCTCACACACACTTTGTGATCCTCAGAGGTGAGATGCAGGCCTATCAAACGTGCTGGCCTTGGTGAGAAAGCCTCTATGGGTTTCTTGTTTATTTTTTATTTTTTTATTTTTTTATTTTTTGTATTTTTAGTAGAGACGGGGGTTTCACCGTGTTAGCCAGGATGGTCTCGATCTCCTGACCTCGTGATCCGCCCATCTCGGCCTCCCAAAGTGCTGGGATTACAGGCTTGAGCCACCGCGCCCGGCCGGGTTTCTTGTTTATCCCAATAAGCTGATTCAGGAAAGGAAGCATCTCCTTCCTTCTCTGTTTGCCATGGAGGACTCACACCTTTCTTGTTCCCAGGAGAGTGGACATCTGCTTGCCAGTGCAGGCCTGGTGCTCACTGGAGGCTGGAGAAGGCACCCCCAAGAAATGTTCAAGGCATAACAGCTGTCCAAGAGACCTCTAGTCCCCCAACAGCTGGTCATCAGCCCGATTTTGTTCCTGATATTATTTTAAAAATTAAAGAAATTCAGTGGAAGTGTAAACAGACAGGCATAGGTAGTAGGTAAACTAGGATTCACTCTTACTGGGAGATACCACCCAGGTTTTGAAAAGATACAGAAGGCAAAAGAAACTGCATTTGGTATAATAAAATACAATTAGGCAGAGCACCGTGGCTCATGCCTGTAATTCTTTGGGAGAAAAGACAGTCCCTTCTTTACTCTGTCCCCTAGCCATGACCAATGTCTCAAAGGTCCCCTGGAGCACATCTGTGTCTCTCCCCTGGAAATTGGAGTACCTGAAAGAAAACCCTTGGAGGCAGCAGGCAGTGGAACTGAGGCCTGTAGAGTAGCTGGTTCCCTACCGCTGAGAGCCCTGAGGCTTTCTGGGTCTCTGGTCTTCCCTGAGCCTGTTTTTAAAAAAATGTGCATGCACACACACACCCATGGATTTCTTTAATTCTGTGAGCTTTCTCTCTGGATCATTCAAATATATGCCTCTACTCTTGAGATAGCGAGATTTTTAAAGATTTTCATTTGTTTTGTTTTGCATTTGCTTTTGTCTTGGTTTTGCTTTGCTGCGTTCTGCTTGCATCCAAAGGGTCCTGCCTAATAGAAAAATTGGCACCAAAGGGCTGGTTGCAGACCACAAACCCCCAGGGTAATGGGTACAGGTGGAATCATCTTTTGTGTTGAGAAGTGGAGAGCAATGGTGAACCCTCCTCACCCGCCTCATTCTGGGGAGCACCTGCTGTCAGCTGGTGGAAAGGTGGCAAGGAGTGCCGGGACGTGAAGCAGGACCACTCACTTTGGACAAGTGCCTGGCTTTGACATTTTTCCTGAAGGCGTCCAATAAATTGTGGCTGTGGATATTTTTGGCTGACTCTCCTACGAAAAGCAAATTCAGAAACTGTTTCTATAGGTTTCTGGTTACATGATGAATTTCATCCTCACTAGATCTTCTAAGCGCACAGGAGGGCCCTGATGGGGAGAGAGTGGTGTGCTGGTTCCTCTCCTGCTGTCACAAAGCCCCACAGACACCGTGGCTTAAACCAACACAAAGTTGTTCTTTTCCAGTAGAGTCCTAAAATCAAGGTGTGGGCAGGGCTTTGTTCCTCAGGGAGGCTCTGGGAGAAGCCATTCCCTTGCCTTTTCCAGCTTTTAGAGGCACCTGCTGTCCTCAGCTCCTGGCTTCTCCCTTCATTTTCAAGCCAGCCTTGTAGCATCCTCTGATCTCTCTCAGTCTCTCTCCCCTTCTATCATCACATCTCCTTTTCTCCCTCTTACCCTACTGTCTCTGCCTGATAAGGACCCTTGTGGATACCTTGGGTCCACCCAGATAATCCCAGATAACCTCCCATCTCCAGATCCTTGACTGGATCACACCTGCAAGGTCCCTTTTATGATAGAAGATTACATAAATCAAGTCCCATGGTTAGGACATCCACATCTGTGCGGGGGCTGTTATTTAGCCTAACACAAGATGTATTCAGAAAATTGCAATAGGGATACCTGAGGGGAATTGAAGGATCCCAATTCCAAGCCACATCTAAGGACACTTCCGAGGTGCAGCTCCTGATGGAGTAAGACGCTCCACCTCTGTTCCTGTCTGCCGCTGCCCGCCTCTCTGTTTCTAGACAGCCAGTGTTCAAGTCAGTAAGGCCTTGAGAGTGAACTGCAGAATGGAAAGGAGTGAGATGCTGCATCAGGAGAAAGAGCTCACCATCAAAGTCCAAAGAGCTGGAGACCATTTATTTGCATGGTGGGGTCTGAGGGAGGTCTGCAAGGAAGGGGAATCATCATTTGGATTCCTTGTCATGGTCATCCTCAGCTGGCACAGTTTGCTCCAGCAGCAGGCTGGGATTCCATCTGTGCCCAGGGTTGGCCATGCCACCCTCAACTAAATGCTGATCACTTCTTTGTGACATAAAAAGCCAGAAATTTGTTGGCATGATGAAGAAGGAGGAGGACTCAAAGTATGTAGAAGACTGAAATGCTTGATTTGATATCTGAAGCACTTCCTGCACACACTGTTTCCTGCCAGGGCCTGAAAGATTTCCCGCTCCTTTAACGAGAAGAGTCGGTGGATAACCAGGAACTCTCTATAATAGGGGAGGGGCTGGGACCCTGGTCTCTTTAGGGTGGGAGAAATTCCAGGAGGTCAACTGTGAGGGAGGCAGGTAACCGCCAGAAGAGAAGAGAGTGCAGGCGCCAGGTCAGGCACCAGGAGGACGCATGATCAGGGCTCAGGGACATTTGACAGGAACAAGGTTCCAAAACAGAGCTGGAAGACAGTCCACTGACTTTGCAAAACCCCCATTCTGGTGAGTGGATACCTGTTACAGGTCATCATGCTGGCTAGTCCCTGCTTGTCACCCAATTCTCAGGCCTGGGTCAGAGGGGGAGATTATAGGGCACAAGTAATTAGTGAATATCTATATTCATTTACCTTTGATTAAGTCCATCAGGGCCCCACCCTCACCTGGTCATCATTTTTTAAATTCCTGGGTGGATAACTGCAATGAATACTCTTGGAAGCTGCAGATTGTTCACCCAGACCCACGGACAGGGACTATTTCAGTGGCGTACGCCAGTGGAGGCCATTGGTTTTATATACCTGCCTAAATATTTTAATCAAAGTCAACACCAAATTCATGAAGGAGTTAGAGAGGGAGTTACAGAGATTTCTGCCATCATCAGTGTTTAAAGGGGGCAGAAGCAGTGATTCCTGTGACTCACCTGTTCACCTCTCCAGAGTGGCTAGTCTTCAACAGGGAAACAGCTGTTTGTTTTCCGTCGGGAGAACAAAGTAGGAAGCTCATCAATGGAAGCTGCTGTTCCTAAGTTGTTCTTGTTAATGAAACAAATAAACACAGTCTACAGCTCTCAGTCTGTATGAATCAGGTTTCTTGGTCAAGCACCTTACTGAGGCCAGACCATCAAGGAGCCTAGACCCCACGAGAACGACTTTGTCCGTAAGTAAGAAGAACATTGAGTGGAACAATGAAAGACTTGTGACAGTTGCAGCAACGGTCAGTGGTGGTTGTAGCCTTGACCTCACCTCTTTATTTTCTACAAATACACACGCACAAAATGCTGAGATAGAAGCTGCCAATGGACCAAAAGAGAAATGGACAGTGTGCTGAGGCCCTCCTCCTGTGACATAACTTCAGCAGGCAGAAGGTGGAGGTGCTGTGTGTGGCTCTCATTGGAGAAGAGACATGTGCATTTGTCTTTTTCCTTGGGATGACTGGATTCATAACAGACAAGGAGAGTTCTTTTTGTTTGTATGAGAAGGAGAGTGTGTGTGCGGTAGCAAGTGATTGGCTGTATACAATAAGCACAAATTCAGGTGGCTGTTTGGCCAGAGGCTTCCCATTAGGGTTTGTGTCCCTGTTACCCATCCCCATTCCTGATACCATAGCCTCACTGATTAGTTCAAGAAGAGTCACTGACCTAAGCTATTCTGTCTACTGAGAATGTGAAACTTGAATCAGAGACACCAGGAATCAAAGCGTGTGGAGCTAAGCCAGGTACGGGCAGAGCCCTGAAAGGGCAAACCATGCTTTCCCGATGTTGGTAATGGTCTGCTCCTGTCCTTCCAAAATCTGTAGATTTTGTTCTTGCTTCCGTCTTCTGAACTGCCCTAGTTCTCATCCGATGAATCTTCTATTTTGTTTAAGATGGCTAGATTCCGTTTCTGTTGCTTGCAACTGAAAAATTTTTAACCGATACTAGTAGTACAGTGGAATCGCATCAAATGCAGGTAGCATGATGGCATTTCAACTCTAAGTGTCAGGGCAAATGGTGGACGGATCACTGAAGAAGTAAATTACTCAGTGCCAGAAACATTCAAAGCTGAAGTGAAATGTGTGAAAATAACTGACAAACAAATGAAACACATTGTTGGGGTGTTAGGCAAGTCGGTAGCCATGGCTCTTTTGACTTCGTGAAGAAGAAATAGACCAACCAACCGAAGGTCAGGGAAACCTTGGCTGATGGAGAGTTACAGGGACTGAGGCAAGTGTTCTGCAGGATGCTACACAAAAAAGGACTAAGGAGGCCCTGGGTGCAATTTATGAGTGACTTAGGAGAGGTTCTGGGGTGATTTTGTGCATTCTGTATCTCTTGCCCCTGCTCTGGGCTCCAGCCAAGGTGCCGACAGGCTCTATACATGGAAATACAGATAATTAATGCCCACTGGGACAAGCCCATGGGGTACAGGAGCAGTGGTTACAGGCCTCCCTCTCTCCTCCCTGTAGAGGAACATTCTGAGGACAATCCTTGAAGACTCCTCAGGAGGTCTCCAATCGCCCACATGGGTGACCCTATCAAGTATTTCTCCAGGCATCAGCCTTCTGTCCTTCTCTGGGTCATTCCTCCCAGTCTCCCAGTCCCGCTCCTAGAATCACTTCCCAAACAAATCATCTGCATGGGAGCCTTGCCTAGGGCTCTCCCTTCAGGGGAACTCAGGCCACAGCAGCCTACATTAGACAGCATGAAGGCTCTGGGCTTTTGTGCTAAGAGTAATAGGAAGCCATTGAAGACATGGAAGCAGGTGCTTAAAGAAATCTATGTTCTTACGGGTCAAACTGGCCCAGTGTGGAGGATGGGCTGGGATAGCGGCAAGGGCCGTGTAACAGGGAAGACCATTCTGGAAGCTTTTGCAGGAGTCTGAGTGAAATGAGAGGGCTGACGGGATGAGGGTGTTTGCTGACTGGGTGAGGGTGTTTGCTGACTGGATGAGGGTGTTTGCAGACTGGATGAGGGTGTTTGCTGTCGGGATGAGGGTGTTTGCTGACTGGATGAGGGTGTTTGTTGACTGGATGAGGGTGTTTGCTGTCTGGCTGTCTCTCTCTGTTCCTCTATTTCTCATGGACTTTCTCTCAACCTACACACAGGCCCCTCTGATCTTAGTCAGCCTTGTGTGGCCCATGTCATTCGTGGGCCCTGGCTGCTAGATGGGGACCATGCCTGCACTCGGGCCAAGCCAGATGTCTACAAGCTTTCCCTGAGTGCCTCAGGGGCCACTGGGCACTGGGGTCGCAGAGAAATGACCGACCAGAAGAGCGAGCAGAAGGGGCCATGGAGGCCTAGCTCCCTGAGTCCCTGGAAGAAGGATCATGAGGAAGTGAAGTCAGGTGCCCAGAGCCTAGGGGAGCCCATCCATCAGCATCACAAAGGAAAACACATAGGTCAGTGTTGCTTGAACCCAAGTCTCCAGAACACAAGAGGAGAGAGCCAGGTGGACCCGAGGTATCATCTTGTCCAGCCTCCCTTTCCCAGCTGATGAGGAAACTGAGGCTCAGAGAGGCGGGGTTTCTTGACTGCAGGCTGGTTCATCTCCTCAATGCACCACAAAGTGTTCCTGGCACCTGGTTTTGCTTTTCTTTTGCTTGTTTTTTGTTTTGTTTTTTTTGTTTGTTTTTTGCTTTGTTTTGTTTTTTTGTTTTTTGTTTTGTTTTGTTTTTTGTTTTTTGTTTTTTGTTTTTTGTTTTTTTTGTGTGGGGTGGGGATGGAGTCTCGCTCTGTCTTCCAGGCTGGAGTGCAGTGGCGCTATCTCAGCTCACTGCAACCTCCACCTCTTGAGTTCAAGCAATCCGCATGCCTCAGCCTCCTTAGTAGCTAAGATTACAGGTGCCCACCACCATGCCCAGCTAATTTTTGTATTTTTAGTAGAGAAGAGATTTCACTATGTTGTCCTGGCTGGTCTCCAACTACTGACCTCAGGTGATTCACCCACCTCGGCCTCCCAAAGTGCCAGGATTTCAGGCCTGAGCCACTGTGCCCAGCCTCCTTTTATTTTTCTTCACAAATCAATGACTTCTCCAGTACAGAATTTGGAGTTTCATTGGAATGTCGTCAGTCTCTCAGTGTACCCTGGCCCCAAGCAGGGCTGACATTTGTCTGCTGACATCATCACCATCACCTTTACCACTCTTTGGACAAACTTGAGACAGGAACTTGCCCCCAAAGCGGGAAAGGAACCACGAGACAAAGGAATGACTCGAATAAGCCCAGTTTGGTGAGTAGGTGAGTTTATTAGGACTTACACACTCCTGCCTCAGCCTCCTGAGTAGCTGGGACTACAGGGGCATGCCACCACACCTGGCTAATTTTTTGTATTTTTAGTAGAGACGTAGTTTCACCGTGTCTACTAAAAATGGTCTCCATCTCCTGACCTCATGATCCACCCACCTTGGCCTCCCAAAGTGCTTGGATTACAGGCATGAGCTAGCATGCCCAGCCAATTATTTTTATTTTTATTTTAACAAAACCCACATTCCTGTGCCTTCTTATAACGTTTTTACCAAAAACACGTCCTACCTTTTGTCACAGGTGTGACTGGCTGGGACCAACATTGTGGACAGTAAAATAATTTGCCCAAGACAATCATGGGTAAAGAAAAGCAGATTTATTAGAGAAAGTACGAAGTGCAAAAGTGCAATGGTCAGCACAGCAAAGAAGGGATGTCTGCCAAGTGGCAGGTGCTGAAGGGAATTTTATAGGGTTGTGCTGGAGGGGCTACCGGCGGAACAAGGTGCAGCTGGGGTTCCATGCAGAGTGAGGCATTTGGGAGCAGGATGTCATGCTAGTGATCAGCTGTCTCTCAGAGCTATTGCTATCCCCCACCTGGGGCCCTTTCCTCGTTGTTGCTTACTTACCTTGCTAGGACTCCACACAAATTCCTCCTTATCAGATTTTAGCCAGGACATACAGCTGATATTTCTGGCTTTTTAACTTCTTTACCAAAGGTAACCTCCTAAGTGAAAACAATAGCACTTAACTAAGGTTATTACTGAACCAAGGATGCATGGATTCCCCCTATTCTCAGGCTACACACTAGACTGAATCTGAGCTAAGCTCTTTTTGTAGCAGGACGAGCCGCAGACAAAACTCCTTAGACACCGGATTAAAGAAGGAAGAGGTTTTTTTATTCGACCGGGAGCGTTGGCAGACTCGCGTCTTAAGAGCCGAGCTCCCTGAAAAATAAATACTTGACCTTTTTAAAGGCTTATGACTTTAAGGGGTCCACGTGAAAGGGTCATGATAAATCGAGCAAGCGTGGGAAATGTGACTGGGGCCTACATGCATTAGCTAACAGAATAAAAAGTTTTACAATGCTTTTTTTTTCATACAGTGTCTGGAATTTACAGATAACACAAGTAGTGTAGGTCAGGGGTTGATGTTATTGTTATTACTTTGTTTAACTCCTAGGGCCGAGTGGTGGTGCCAAGGTTGTCTGGCTATTTATCTTACTTTTGTTTCTTTCTCTCTTTCCTCCTGTCTTGTGAACTAGGCAAGGTGGGGGAAGGAGGGCAGCAGGAGTAGTAATGGTCTCCTTCCTTATTTTCACTGTATTACTATCTTTCCAGGTGTAAACTTCACCTGATCCCCATCGCACTTCCTTGGGTTATTCTGAAAGCCTCTACAATACTCTGGTTTTCCCGACGCATATACAACGTGAAACACCGTCTTGTCTATAAGTTCATTTATCTCACTAACAGCAATCATACCAATATGTTTTTATGACCACTTCAAAAGAAGAAGTTTTAGTAGCTGAATTATCAACTACAAACCTCAAATGACTCTGTGGTTGCAGACCACCATACCACACGTATGAAGAACCAGCTTACGTAAAATCCTAGATGAGAAAGGAAGGAATCAAATCTCCTAAAACTGGTTCCAAACCAGCTTCATAATCACTATGACTTTCTCAATTAAAATATATTAGTAAAAATAATTACATAACTTTGTCAAAGTTAACTTACACGTTAAAATTATTTATATCTTTATGGTATATCCATTTAAACTAGGCTTCCAAGATGCTATGTCACCTATCACAGAAGGAAGAACTTTTTCATTTCCATGACCACACCCATGTGATCATTTTCTTTTTTCTTTTTTTTTTTTTGAGATGGAGTCTCACTCTCGACTCCTGTTGCCCAGGTTGCAGTGCAATGGCACGATTCCGGCTCAATGCAAGCTCCGCCTACTGGGTTCAAGTGATTCTCCTACCTCAGCCTCCCACGTTGCTGGGATTACAGGCATGTGCCACCATGCCCAGCTAATTTTGTATTTTTAGTAGAGACAGGGTTTTTCCATGTTGATCAGGCTGGTCTTGAACTCCCAACCTTAGGTGATCCACCCACCTCGGCCTCCCAAAGTGCTGGGATTACAGGCGTGAGCCACCACTGCACCTGGCTGTGATAATTTTCTTAATTAGTTCATTAGTACTTTATATTACCTCCCTGATACTAACAAATTATCTTGCACAAGAACTATCGATGCCCAAGAAGTAGAGACAATATGAACTATGTTACTTGCTAGTATCTTAATTGTTCTCCCATCATTAAGTGTTCTAATACATAATAGATGAAATTAATAACCTCTCCCTTACTGTCAAAACTATAGGGCATCAATGATATTGAAGCTACAAATATACAGATTGTGAAGACCTAAGTTTTGACTCCTACATAATTCCCACAAAATCAAGAGAGCTGTGGCTACTTGAAGTTGACGGTTGAGTAATTCTCCCTATAGAAATATTAATTCATATGCTAATTTCATCAGAAGATGTCCTATATCCGTGAGCCACACCATCATTAGGCCTAAAAATAGTTGCAATCCCAGAGCATTTAAACCAAGCAATCTTAACATCTGCATGACCAGACCTTTACTACAGACAATGCCCGGAAATCTGCAGATCCAACCATAGCTTTATACCCATTGTTCTTGAACTAGTCCCCCTAAAGCACTTCAAAAACTGGTCAGCCCGTATATCATAATATCACTGTGAAGCTAATTGGCATTAACCTTTCAAGTTAAAGACTGAGAGCCAGGATTTCTCCACAGTAAAATGTCCCAACTAAACACATCTATGTTATTTACTATGATTTTATCTATAATCATATCACTCTTTATCTTATTTCAATTAACATTCTCAAAATTTACCTCCCCAATAAGCTCAACACTGAAATTCCTTGAATCACAGAAACCTGAAATTCCCTGAGAAATAAAATGAATGAAAATATATTTGCCTTTCATTGCCCTAATAGTACTAGGAAGACCTGAAGCTACAATCTCCTATTTCCAAATATTTTATTTCTATCATCTAGTCACCTGATTAACAGCTCGCTAATCTCCGTACAACAGCGACTAATTCAACCTGCATTAAAACAAATGATAACACATAATACTAATGGATGAAGTTGATCCCTTATACTAATTTCATGTATTCTATTTTTGGCTCAATTAATTTACTAGGACGCTTCCCATTCACACCAACTACTCAACTCTCAATAAATTTAGGTATAGCTGTTCCAATATGAGCAGGAGCATTAATTGCTGACTTTTGTCACAAAACAAAAGCATCCCTTTGCTTATTTCCTACCACAAGGAACACCTGTTTTGCTTATCTCTTTTCTGGTCATCGTCAAAACCATTAGCCTTTTCATTCAACCAATAGCCTTATCCATATGATTGACAGCCAATATTACAGCTGTAAATGTAAATTCTACATATAATTGCAGGCGCTACCTTAGTATCAACATCTATTAGCCTACCCACAGCCTCAGTCCCATTTATCACCTTGATTTTACTAGCCATTCTTGAATTTGCCATGGCTTTAATCCAAGCGTATGTTTTTACAATTTTTTTTTTTTGAGACAGAGTCTAGCTCTGTCACTCACACTGAAGTGTAGTGGCATGATCTTGGCTTACTACAGCCTCGAACTCCTGGGCTCAAGTGGTCCTCCAGCCTAGCATCTGGAGTAGCTGGGACTACAGGTGCATGTCACCATGCCTGACTTTTCTTTTATTTTGTATTTTTTGGTTAGATGGGGTTTTACCATGTTACCCAGTCTGATATCAAACTCTTAGGTTCAAGTAATCTACCTGCCTTGGCCTCCCAAAGTGGGATTATAGATGTGAGACACCACAATCCTTGGTTTTTACACTTGATAGCACTTTACGACCCATGAAACCCAAGCATATAATAGAGTAAGCTTCAGCCCTTGGCTATTCACAGGGGCTCTCACAACTTCTGTAACACTTGTTACAAGGCACTCGTTATAACATCTGTCTTAGCCATATGATTCCACTTGAACTCAATTAGTTTACTAACCCTAGGCCTACTAACTAATACATTAACAATATATCAATCATAATGAGACAATATCAGAGAAGGTACATTCCATGGCCACTACTTGTCAATTGTCCAAAAGAGCCTTAGATATGGAATAATTTTATTTATCCTATCAGAAGTCTTTTTCTATGCTGGATTCTCCTGAGCATTCAAGCCAGGTCCCAATCCCAGAACTAGGAGGCTGCTGACCTCCAACAGGTATTTACCCCCTTAACCCCTTAGAAGTGCCCCTACTCAACACATCCATTCTCTTGGCTTTGGGGGTATCAATTACCTGAGCCCATCATAGTTTGAAAGAAGGAAACCAAAAGCACACACTCCAAACCCTATCCATTATGATTGCCCTGGGTATTTACTTTACACTCTTCCAAGCCTCAGAATGCTTCAAGGCACCTTTCACCATCTCTCATGGCATATACGGCTCAATATTCTCTATCACTACAGACTTTCATGGACTTCATGTCATCAATGTCTCAACTCTCCTAACTATCTGCCTTGTGCGTCAATGAAAATTTCGCTCATCAGACTCACCAAATTGCACATCTGCTCTACAACCAAAGACTCCTTGGATCTAATTCTCCTTCTACTATTACTACTCATATTAGTACTGTTCTCAACTGACCTATTAGGAGACTCAGACAATTACACTCCAGCAAATCCCCTCAACAAGCCACCTGACATTAAACCAGAATGGTGCCTTTCATTTGTCTATGCAATTCTACATTAAACCAGAAGGGTGCCTTTTATTTGCCTATGCAATTCCACATTAAACCAGAGTAGTGCATTTCATTTGCCTGTGTATTCCACATTAAACCAGAGTAGTATATTTCATTTGCCTGTGTATTCCACATTAAACCAGAATGGCAACTTTCATTTGCGTATGCAATTCCATGCTAAACCAGAATGGTACTTTTCATTTGCCTATGCAATTCTACACTCAATTCCTAATGAACTAGGAGGTGTGCTGGCCCTTGTCTTCTCCATTCTTATCCTAGCTGTTGTTCCAACACTTCACATATCTAAACAACAAGGCATGATATTCCAACCATTCAGCCAATGTCCATTCTGAATTCTAGTAGCAGACCTTCTCACATTTACACTTACACGAATCGGGGGCCAACCTGTTGAACATCTCTTTATTGTTATGAGCCAAGCAGCATCCATTGTGTACTTTCTCCTTATCCTTTTTAAACCAGTTACTAGCCTAATTGAAAACAAGCTACTCAAATGAAGAAGTCCTTGTAGTATAATTAAGTTACTCTGGTCTGTAAACCAAAAATGGACGACCCGGCTCCTTGGGACCATTTCCAGGGAGAAGCTTCTTGCTCCAAAACCAGCACCCAAAGTTGAAATTCTACTTAAACTATTCCCTGATTTTTGTACTTGAAGTGCAATAAATTTATTTTAACTGCTATGTCAGATTGGAAAATACATATAAATTACTGTTACAACTATGTACATCATGCATTCCTGCTCGACCCCATGAATTAATATGCTAGTATTATATGTGCCTGATGGTGTAATGTATATTTATGTATCACACCTTAAATCTTCACCTCCATGAATAGTTAGCAGGAGTAATAATGTCATAGCAACCTGTCATACGTTCATCAAACATTCTGCAGAAAGCAATGAACATACATGTATATCGTCCATTATCATAATCCCTTAATATTGCATAGGGCATTCCGTTATTTATGAATCATAGTGCATCCAAGTCAAATCATTTCTCAGCAACACGCTTATCACCTCTTAAAAACATTCTTAACTAACAAGCTTTGAGAAATCAGCAACCTGCTCGGGAAGTTCTATCCTTCTTACTCCCAGCCCATGACACTTGGGGGTAATTAAACTGCAACTATACCTGGCATCTGGTTCTTACTTCAGGGCCGTGGAGACTAAGATCGTTCACTCGTTCCTCTTAAATAAGACATCTCAGTGGTTTAGTGACAATCACCTCATGGTCACTTGCAGAAGCACTGTCATGCATTTGGTAGTTTTTAAATTGGAAGATGCTATGACTCAGCATGGCAGGAGCCTGAACACAGCCAACTCCATCGTAGCTGGATTTAAATGGAATATTACGAGTCAACACTTAGAACCACAAGGTGCTAATTTATTCATGCTTGACAGACATCATGAAAAGAAAATGCACGTTCAAGCTCACCATTTCTCCAAACCTGTCTGATTTACTCCTCAAACTCCCCTACCTCCTTTTCCCTGGACTAACCTAATTATGTCAGAAAAAATTGTTTGTTCTTACTAAGAACCGAAAACAAGATACGTATACCATCAATGACAGCCAGGGCTCACACTGCAAATCAAATTGTAATCTAAACTACAATTACATTTTAGCCAAACTTTCAATTAAACCAATTTCAAAAACACATGACTGTAAAATAAAAACCAGGCTTTCTGGGCTAAAAATCTAAAAATCCCACCTTTCATTTCTAAAGTTACTAAATATTGCCCCAATACTAGCCTAGTACTTCAACCCCTCATTCTGTAACAGAGAGACAATTGTCTAGATCCAAGTTAATGTAGCTTATGATATTAAAACAAGGCACTGAAAATGCCTAGGTTAGTTCATGTAACTCCATAAACACCAAGGCATAGTTCTGGTCTTAGGAGTAAGTCTCTCAGTGACCTGGCTGCTGGCATCATGGACCCAAGTAGGCTTGCTCTCTCTTCCCTGGGTGGTTTCTTCTCACACCCAGAATGGAGGGTGGTGCCTCCACAGCTGAGTGAGCCCCAGAGGAACCCAGATGGACAAGGAGGCCAATGAGTCTATGCTAATCCCCAAGAGAAGCCAACTGAAATAGATGGGTTCCTCCACAAAGCACCGTGGCCCTTCCCTGCTGAATCACTCTTCTCAGGATGCCTCAGTAAAATGCCACAGGCTGGGTGGCTTCAACAACTGACTTATTTTCTCACAGTTCTGGAGGCAAGAAGTCCAAGGTGAAGGTGCCAGCAGGGTTGATGTCTGGGGAGGGCTCTGCTCCTGGCTTGCAGAGGCTGCCTCAGTGCTGTGGCCTCACATGGCCTTCCCAGTGTGTGTGTGTGTGTGTGTGTGTGAGAGAGAGAGAGAGAGAGAGAGGGAGGGACACAGGGAAGGAAAGGAGGGAGAGAGGGTGAGAGGGCAAGAGAGAGACAGCTGGGGAGTGGGGAGAGGGAGAGAGATCCTCTGTCTCTTTTTTCTTTTAATTGCACACCATTCCTATAGGATTAGGGCCCTACCCTTATGACTGCCTTTAAATTAATGAATTCCTTAAAGGCTCAATCTCCAAATATAGTCACTGGGGTTTAGGGCCTTAGTATATGAATTTGGGGGCACACAATTCAGTCTATAGCACTGGTGCCTCCATCAAAAATACTGCATGTGACAGCTGGTCAGAAGGATTAACATCGAACCACCTTATATTCAATGCCATTTATGTGGTAGAACACTTTCTTCCAATCTTATCCTATTTATTTCCTTTTTTTTTTTTTTTTTTTTTTTTTTTTTTTTTTGAGACGGAGTCTCGCTCTGTCACCCAGGCTGGAGCACTGTGGCCGGATCTCAGCTCACTGCAAGCTCCGCCTCCCGGGTTTACGCCATTCTCCTGCCTCAGCCACCTGAGTAGCTGGGACTACAGGCGCCCGCCACCTCGCCAGGCTAGTTTTTTGTATTTTTTTTTTAGTAGAGACGGGGTTTCACCGTGTTAGCCAGGATGGTCTCGATCTCCCGACCTCGTGATCCGCCCGTCTCGGCCTCCCAAAGTGCCGGGATTACAGGCTTGAGCCACCGCGCCCGGCCACAACTTTGGTTTTTTAGAAGTAAAGTAAAACACTTCTTGCAGATAACAAAAGTATTAAAACAGCATTGGTAAAGACACAATTGACAAGGAAATTAGGTTATTCCTGTGGCATATAACCACTTAACATAAGAATCATAATTACTTCTGATCACATATGCTAAGACATCTTAGACTTATAGAAATCTCATATGATGTTAGAACACATATTAATAACACATTTATATAAATATAACCCAAAGGATGTTAAACACCATTTTATATTTGTCATGCTGGATCCCTGTGCTAGTGAGCTGAGAGGGCACAGCCTTGAAGAGACAGAAGAAAAGACCTGGAGACAGCAGGAGAGACATAAGCTTTATTCAGGGAACTTACGTACAGGGAGCCCAGGAGCAGCAGGTGAGACAAGAAATCCCCTCCTGTTTGTCAAATGCATGCAGGTTATATGATATTTTTCCCAGAGCAACCTCCACTTAGCAACCTCTGCCAGGAAACCTTCACCTAGCCCAAAACAAAAGAGCTTGGTTCCTTGCATGACCTCTCATCCAAGGAATGTGCCAGGGCCGAAGTGTTCTTTTTTTCTTTTTCTTTTTCTTTTTTTAGACAGAGTCTCACTCTGTCGCCAAGGCTGGAATGCAATGGCACGATCTCAGTTCACTGCCACCTCCACATCCCAGGTTCACATGATTCTCCTGCCTCAGCCTTCTGAGTAGCTCGAATTACAGCGTGCACCACCAACCCTGGCCAATTTTTGTATTTTTAGTAAAGATGGAGTTTCACCATGTTGGTCAGGCTGTTCTGTAACTCCTGACCTGGTGATCTGCCCACCTCAGCCTTCCAAGTACTGGGAGTGTTCTCTATAGGTATGATGTGAACATCTGGATTAGCCTTTTTGTTCAGCTGGGAACCCTGAACAAAAACTCACCAAGGAACGTACAGTCATTCTCAGAAGATGCTTGAGTTATTGCTGTCTGACAGGACATGCCAAACATGCGCTCCACCCCAGCATACCTTTGAGTGGCCCTCAAATTCTCACCACATTGTTTTCCTGTGGTTTCCCTGGGGCCAGCTTTGTGGAAGATTATTGCTGCCAAGCAACCCAGCAGCAATATAAGTGCAACAAAGGATTATAAATGCAGTTGCAATTACACTAGATACAAAGTTTCTCCAGTGTCTGGGAGTTGATTAAACCATGAGGCCATAGGACTATAAGACAAACACTCAGCCGGGCGCGGTGGCTCAAGCCTGTCATCCCAGCACTTTGGGAGGCCGAGACGGGCGGATCACGAGGTCAGGAGATCGAGACCATCCTGGCTAACACGGTGAAACCCCGTCTCTACTAAAATACAAAAAACTAGCTGGGCGACCTGGCGGGCGCCTGTAGTCCCAGCTACTCGGAGGCTGAGGCAGGAGAATGGCGTGAACCCGGGAGGCGGAGCTTGCAGTGAGCTGAGATCCGGCCACTGCACTCCAGCCCGGGCAACAGAGCGAGACTCCGTCTCAAAAAAAAAAAAAAAAAAGACAAACACTCAATGGCTGGACTTTGGGTATTTAATGCCAGTAGAGCCTGTGTTATGTTATGAGAGTAATGAGGGCGATATACACAACATTTTGTTTTAATTAATGCACAAGTTCCACCCTGGGCAGCAGGTATATGGTTTCAGGTTATGTCCTGGGTCACACAGTTTTGCAGAAGAACACGCCTGACTGGGTGGTTTCTTCATTGAGAAGAGTGAAAGGATGGTGAGTATCACTGAAGGCTGCAGCTATGTGTTTAGCCAGGGCGTCAATTGCCACTCTGCAATTATGGTTGCCACTTTAGACGTCAACATGGCCAAAGGGTAGAACCACCGGGATGCATGTTTCTGGTGATGTCTAGCTTCTACCGTTTCCCAATAATTGAGAGTTGTGTCTAAATGGGGCACTTTATGCTCTAGCCATTCAGTATGTCACCAGGTGCACCTGCCAGTCTAATTGAATAGCAAATAGAGCCAGGCATGGGTGCCACATGCCTATGACCATCCACATAGGGAGGGGTAGGCACCCACATGTAGCTACTTATTCTACATTCCAGCCGTCTGTCATTGCTTTAGCCAAGGACTTGGTGAAATTGTTGTACAGGTAGCCACCCCACATTGTGGGTATTAGCCAACAGTGTGCTGCCATTTATCAATTAATACAGAGTTACACAACCAACTGCCTGTATTTGTACTGCAGTCAGCAGATGCCCAGTCCATCACGTACAGCATACCTGATGTGACATTTACCTGTTCACAAACTGAACTGAAAACTTTCTGTGACTGGGCATAGTGGCTCATGCCTCTAATCCCAGCAATTTGGAAGGCCAAGGTGGGTGGATCACCTGAGGTCAGGAGTTCGATTCCAGTCTGGCCAACATGGTGAAACCCTGTCCCTACTAAAAATACAAAAATTAACCAGGCATGGTGGTGGTGCATGCCTGTAATCCCAGCCACTCAGGAGGCTGAGACAGGAGAATTGCTTGATCCTGGGAAGCAGAAGCTACAGTGAGCTACAGTGTTTTGTTTCATTTTTCTGGACCATCCTGTTTCCCCTAAAGGAAGTGATTTCCTGAAATCTCTCAAGTGTTCTGAAAATGTAATTTTCTCCCTCACTTTCTCCCTGTTGGCTCAAGATGACTCACAAAACTCCAAATGCCATCAGCATGTGTTGCCCAAGTCCCACCTGTTCTATGGCTGATGGCCACAGGGAGCTGGGTCCGGCTGGGCCGGTGATGACCAACTGTAACCCACATCAAGGACTAACATGCTCCCGAAACAGACCCCATGTTAGAGAATTTGCAAAAGCTGCCCTGATATGTTGTCATCACAGAGAGTTGCCCAGTGTCCTGTCCAGATATCCCTCCCTCTCATGAGCTGGAGAGGATATTTGGCATCAGACAGCTGGTAGTCACTTTCCCCAGTTTTTGGCTTCATGACTCAGTTTTCTTGCTTGTAGAATAAAGCTCATCATAGAATTTATCTCTCAGAATTCCTAAGAGAATAAATTCAGGCAGGGTGGGGAATATGCATGGCATGTAGTAGATGCTCAGTAAACAAGAATCAATTTTTCTGAGCACTCACTCTGTATACAGGGCAGTGAGCAATCATGGTGTCTGCATGATCTCCATTTGTAACTGCAGAAAACTTCAGCTGCTCACTGCTTGCAAAGGCAAATGAACAAGGATGAGAAACAGTGAAAGGAAAGTGACTTCATTCCAAAAGCCCATATCTGGGAATGAGGTCAGGCTAGTGTCTTAAAGAAACCATTTCAGATTTTGAGCTGAGGGCAGAGGTTTCAAAAGGGAAACTTGATATGAAAGCCATGCAAGAGTGGTGAAGAGGTGCCAGTGTACATGACTTGTCCAATGACCATCTTGAGTTACTACCCCATCTGGTGTGTGGACTGGGGGCATCTCCGGGAAAGCCAGGTTGAAAATTCACTGTAGCCTTGAGGTAATTCCACAGCTTCCTGGATGGTTTCAAGATTTCTTCTATTGGGGAATTTCAATGTATGGTTTTTCTATTTTCCATAAGTGTTGGCCGGCTAAGAAGTAAAGAGAGACAGTACAAAGAGAGGAATTTTACAGCTGGGCTGCCAGGGGTGACATCACGTATCAGCAGGATCATGATGCCTGCCTGAGTCTCAGACCAGCAAGTTTTTATTCAGGGTTTTTAAAAGTGGAGGGGATGTAAGAACAGGGAGTAGGTACAAAGATCACATGCTTCTGAAGGAGCAGGACAAAGGGCAAAAGCAGAGCTACTGATAAGGGTCTATGTTCAGCGGTGCACATATTGTCTTGATAAACATCTTAAACAACAGAAAACAGGGTTTGAGGGCAGAGAACCAGTCTGACCACAAATTTACCAGGGCAGAGTTTTTCCCCACCCTAATAAGCCTGAGGGTACTGCAGGAGACCAGGGCGAATATCTCAGTCCTTATCTCAATTGCGTAAGACAGATATTCCCAGAGCAGCCAATTATAGACCTCCCCCCAGGAATGCATTCCTTTCCCAGGGTATCAATATTAACATTCCTTGCTAGGAAAATAATTTGGTAATATCTTCCCTACTTACATGTCCACTTATAGGCTCTCTGCAAGAAGAAAAATACGGTTCTTTTTGCCCAACCCCGTAGGCAGTCAGACCTTATGGTTGTCTTCCCTTGTTCCCTAAAATCGCTGTTATTCTGCTCTTTTTCAAGGTGCACTGATTTCACATTGTTCAACCACATATGTTTTACAATCAATTTGTACAGTTAACACAATTATCACAGTGGTCCTGAGGTGATGTACATCCTCAGCTTAAGAAGATAACAGGATTAAGAGATTAAAGTAAAGACAGGCATAAGAAATTATAAAAGGATTATTTAGGAACTGATAAATGTCCTTGAAATCTCCACAATTTATGTTCCTCTGCTGTGGCTCCAGCTGGTCCCTCCATGTGGGGTCCCTGACTTTCTACAACATCATACCTGGAATTTCTAAGAAATTGCATGATTAAATAAAATACAGTGCATGGGAGGGGAGTTCCTGCTAGAAAAGGAGAACAAAGATTCACACATTACTAAAAGCAAAAGAAGAATTGGACAAAGAGAGGAGACCAAAAACAAACAAAAATAAATTAACTTTTAAAATGGGATACTTGGTTACATTTTCATCTTCTCTGTGCACTCTCTACTACTCTTGATGTTTCTCCTGTGCCCATGTACAGACCAGAAACAGACTTAGAAAATGAAATAATTTCCCCAAGGCCACACAACTGGCCATGGCTTCCCTTTTTGTTAGAGACAGGATCTCACTCTGTTGCCCAGGCTGGAGTGCAGCAGCAGAATCAAACGTCTGGGCTCAAGTGATCCCCCCACTTCAGGAGCCCAAGCAGCTGAAACTACAGGCATGTGCCACCATGTCTGGCTAATTTTTTTCTTTTATTTTTATTTTTTATTTTTTATTTTTTATTTTTTTATTTTTTATTTTTTTTTGAGACGGAATCTTGCTCTGTCACCCAGGCTGGAGTGCAGTGGC
>NW_016818301.1:2320691-2345122 GCF_001698545.2 Rhinopithecus bieti
TTCTCATGTGTCTGTTGGCTGTATGAATGTCTTCTTCTGAGAAATGTCTGTTCATATCCTTTGCCCACTTTTTGATGGGGTTGTTTGTTTTTTTCTTGTAAATTTGTTTGAGTTCTTTGTAGGTTCTGGATACTAGCCCTTTGTCTGATGAGTAGATTGCAAAATTTTCTCCCATTCTGTAGGTTGCCTGTTCACTCTGATGGTAGTTTCTTTTGCTGTGCAGAAGCTCTTTAGTTTAATTAGATCCCATTTGTCTATTTTGGCTTTTGTTGGTCTGGCTAATTTTTTAACTTTCTTGGTAGAGATGAGGTCTCATGATGTTGCCCAGGCTGGTCTTAAACTCCTAGCCTCAAGTAACCCTTCTGCTTCAGCCTCCCAATGTACTGGAGTTGTAACTGAGTATCCCAGCATTGAAATGTACTTTAACATTATTTTTCTTTCTGTCTTCACCTCACAATGTAGCCTTAAAATGTACTTCAAAACTCCTTTTCCCTCCCTTTCCCACCAAGTTCTCTCGTGCACAGTGTTCACTTACCTAATGATGTGGGTGCATAGAAATTCAAGGAGCTAATTTTGAAAAAACCAGGCAGAGAAACCCAGCTGCAAAATTCTCTGGCTTAGGGGAGGTTACCAACAATTAATCTCCCTGAACCTGGAGCGTCCCCTCAGATAACAGGGGAATGCTTCAAGGAAACTCATCCCCAGGACTGCTTGATCCTGGCCAGACTGACACCAACTCCTGGGACCCATAATGACCCAGTGTGCCAGTGTGGCCTTCCGGTCAGAGGAGGAGGTTACAGGGGGACAAGTAATGAGTGAATATCTGATTTCCATCTGCCTTTCAGTAAGTCCATCAGGACCCTCCCCTCACCTGGTCATCATGTTTTCAGTTCCTAGGTGGGTAACTGGAGTGTGTGTTCTTGGAAGCTGCAGATTGTTCACCCAGACCTCCTGAGCTAGGAAGAGGAGAACGGATGCTGTTCTCTCCCATGAAACAATTTTGTTCCACCTCTGGTCCCTAAATGCTGACGTCTTTGATTGTAGAAAGCAGACATCTACCTCTAGTTTGCAGAAACTACATAGAGACAAATGACTAACAGCAGTGAAAAGACCATGAGGTCTGACTTCCGGTGCTTACAACGAGTCATCACTGTAAGATTCAGCGTCTCTCAAATTCTGCTGTGCTTTCCGTCCAACTCACCTGCTCCAGCCTAGACCTGGACTGCTGTGGAACACCTCTCAAGGATGATTCCTGAAGAGCAATGGAGCACACCTCACAGTCCAGGCTGCCTGGAAGGGGCGGCGTCCTCGGATCAGGATCTGCATTGTTTGCTGGGAAAGAGCTGAGGATTTGGCTGGAAGTACAGCATTTTAGAAGGAATGCATCTGCAGCCTTGGTGACAAAGATATTTGGGGAAGACAAATATAATTGGAGCTCTCAGAATGAGCTAAAAATACCCTGTTCCACGTGAATGCTCACTAGGAGGTCTCTACCATGAGAGAGTCTTTATAAACAGGGGAAGAAGGGACCTTTGTGGCCGCAAGTCTCCTCTATTCCCAGGGCAGCCTGGTGTTTTCAGGGTGGGCTCTGTAACCACGTACCTGATGTGGAGCTCTGTGTAACCATGCAACACGGAACCCCTCATCAAGGCTGACCACTTGGCGCCCGGTGAATCTCACCCCCGGAAGTGACAGCCTTAGATCCCATGGAAATGGCCCAAAGGGGACTCAGCTCTGTGTCAGAGGCTGGGAGCTGCCTTTAGAATGTGCTATGCTCTGAATCCATACCTAGAATTGACCTCATTTCCTGTGATAGCCAGAATTTATAAAACTGGGCAGTAAGCGTTAAGATGAGGGTGATAACTCTATGGTTACATACAATGAATCACTTTCAAAAGTTTTGTTTTCAATACCTATGATTCTGGGATTTTGGTTCCAGGAATTTTAGTAGCTGAGAATGCCCCCCTCAAGGCTGACAACAGTGGTTTTGAACCTGACCACATCTGGCTTCTCAGGCTACTTGATGTGAAGATAGCACTGAGGTCACCGGCTTGGATTTATTTATTTGATTATCCAGAGAACTTTGCGTTGTTGTGACACACAGGACAGGAGGATCGAGGTTTGCTTCTCGTAATACTCTAACAAGTAGTAAAAGTTGATAGAAAATCCCACAACCTTACAGAGGCAGGACCACCAAGGAGTTCACACAGCACAAGCATGAATTTGCCCATCAGTAAGGGGAAGTTTGAGTGGAAAAACCAGTCAAAGGTTTGTAATAATGGCAACAATGGTCAGTGGTGGTTGTAGCCTCAACCCCACCTCTTCATTTCCTGCAAATATACACACACAAAAGACTGACTGGAAGCTGCAGAGTGTTCACCCCGACCTCCTGAACTAGGAAGAGGAGAACGGATGTTGTATAGTTAGTTCTCTCTCATGAAACAATTTTGTTCCATCCCTGGGCCCTCAATGCTGACATCTTTGACTGTAGAAAGCAGACATCTACCTCTAGTTTCCTATTCCCAGGGCAGCCTGGCTTTTCAGAATGCGCTTTCAGAATTGGGATAGGAGCCCCCAATGGACCAAGAGAAAAATTGACAGCGTGCTGGGTCCCTCCTCTCCACGACAGAAGTTGAGGATGCAGGAGGTGGAGGCAATGTGGGCGTGGCTCCAGCTGGAGAAGTGACAGGTGCATTTGCTGTCGTCCTTGGGGTAATTGGATCCATAACAGGTGAAGAGAGTCATTTTTGTTTCTATGAGAAGAGGACATGTGTGTGCCATATCTAGGGGTTGAATGTATGCAGTAGGCACAAATTCAGGTGGCTGCTTGACCCAAGGCTTCTCTCGAGGGTTAGTGTTTCTATTACCCAGCCCCCTTCCAGATACCCTGACCTGAATGGTTGGTCCAGGTATACAGCCACTGGCCACGCTATTCCGTCTTTTGGGAATGTGAAACTTTAATCAGAGACACTAGGACTCACAGTGTGTGGACTTAAGCTAGCTGGTGGCAGAGGCCTCAAGGGTCAAACCACATTTTCCTAATATTGGACCTTTCCCTGGTTACTGTCCTTCCTGAACTGTGTAGATTTTGTCTTTCCTTCTATCCCCTGAATTGCCCTAGTTTGCACCTACTGGATCTTCTTCCTTGTTCAAGCCAGCCAGACTCCCTTTCTGTGCTTTGCAACTTAAAGAATTTCGAGTGACATGGGCATTACCGTGGGATGGCATCAAATGCAGCTAGCATGATGGACTTTCAACAATAAGAGCTCGGGGCAAAGGGGTGGATGGATCACTGAACAAGTCACTTAGTGTTTGTACCCTCAATGCCCAAGAAAAATCTATGAAAAAATGTGAGTAATCCAAGAATTGATGAAGCATTGACCAAAAAGTGAAACACACGGTTCGGGTGCCAGCAAGTGGGTGGCCATGGCTCTGCTGACTTCTTCAGGAAGAAGTAGATGAGTCAATCGAAGGTCAAGGAAACCCTGGCTGATGGAGCGTTAGAGGGACTGAGGCAAGGCTTCTGCAGGATGCTACACAGAAAGGACTCGGTAGGCCCTGGATGCATGTTATGAGTGACTTAGGGAAGTTTCTGGGGTGATTTTGTACATCCCGTTTGTCTCTTGCTCCTGCTCTGGGCTCCAGCTGAGGTGCCCGCAGGCTCTACAACAGGGAAATACTGACAATTAATGCCCCCTGAGGCAAGCCCATGGGGATAGCAGCAGTGGATAAAGGCCTCCCTCTCTCCTCCCTGGAGACAAAGATTCTGAGGACGCTTCTTGAAGGCACCTCAGAAGGTCTCATTGCCCACATGCATGGCCCATTCAAAAACCTCTCCTTGTGTCAACTTTTCCTCCTTCCCTCCTGGATCCTCAGTTCTGCTCCTAGAATCACTTCCCACACAAACCCTCTGCACCAGAACATTGCCTCTGGCTTTTCCTTCACAGGACCCCAGGCCACAATAGGCTACTTTAGGCAGCATCATGGCCTACATCTTTGTGTTAAGAGTATTGGGAAGCCATTGGAGGGTTGGAAGCAGGTGCTCGATCAAATCTGTGTTCTTAGGTGGGCATGGTGGCTCATGCCTGTTATTGCAGCCCATTGAAAGGCCAAAGTGAACAGATCACTCGAGCTGAGGAGTTTGATACCAGCCTGGGCAAGATGGGGAAATCCTCTCCCTATAAAAAAAAAATACAAAAATTAGCGAGGCATTGGGGCACACACGGATGGTTCCAATTGCTCAGGGAGTCAAGGTGGAAGGATAGCTTGAGGCCAGGTCCAAGATGCAGTGAGCCATGATCATGCCATGGTATGCCAGTCTTCCAACAGAGTGCGAGTATATGAAAAAAAAGAAACTATATTGTTAAAGCCCAACCTGGCCCAGTGTGGAGCATGGTCCAGGACATGGGAGGGACAGGGGCAGGGGCACAGAGAAGACCATTCTGGACGTTCTTGCCGGAGTCTGGGCAAAATGTGAGGACAGACTGGATGGGGGTGTTTGCTGTCTGGATGTCCCTCTTTGTCCCTCTATTTTTCACTGATCCTCTCCCAATCTGCACACAGTCCCCTCCGACACTAGGCAGCCTCAAGTGTCCCGTGTCAATCCCAGCCTCTGACTCGCAGATGGAAGCCATGCCTGTGCTCAGCCAAAGAGAGACATGTACAAGCTTTCCGTGGGTGCCCCAGTGGGCTTGGGGTTTTGAGGTCTCAGGGAAATGACCAGCTGGGAAAGTGAGAGTCCAGTGAGCGAGCAGGAGGGGCCGTGGAAGCCTCGCTCCAGAGACCCTGGAAGAAGGATCATGAGGAAGGGAAGTCAGGCACCCAGAGCCCAGGGGAGCCTCCATGAGCACCACAAAGGCACAGCCATCAGTGTTGATTGGACCCAAGTCTCCAGAATACAAGACGGGGAGAGCCGGTGGACCTGAGATATCACCTTGTCTAGCCCCCTTCTATAGCTGATGAGGAAACTGAGGCTCAGAGAGGCGAGGTCTGGTGACCACAAGTGGGATTGAACTCCTGGACACACCTCAAGGTTCCTTGACCTGTTCCTGGCATCTCCTTTCGTTTTTCATTTCTTCCCAAATTAACCTCTTTCCAACACAGCATTTCGAGTTTCCCTGGAACTTCATCGGTCCATCAGTGTCCCCTGGTCTGGAAGATCACCGGCTACTTGCCAAGGCCCCCACGACTCTGCTGCCATCACAACCACCATCACCACCGTTACGAGAAAAACTTGAGACTGATGGCCCCCAAAGCTTGGAAGGAGCTACGAGACCAAAGAATTGACTTGAACAAGTCCAGCTTGGTGAGTGGGTGAGTTTATTAGGACTTACACACAGGTCACTCCTGGGCGGCGGCAGGACAGCTCTAGAGATCTGCGCTTCTTCCCAATGCTAAGCTGCTTTCATACTAATTTTCTGACTGTTTACTTATCGGGTAAGAGCGATGGGACTGTTTTCAGTGATTGGTTCTCAGATACTCTCTGGGAAGTTTGAGCTCTCAGGGACACCTGCTCCTCAGCTGGGGACCATGGCCATGGCCCACCACCTGCCCTTCAGGGTTCAAGCAGGGGACATACACTCTTTAGTAACCTAGAGGGGACCCGTCACAAAACAACCACCCCAACAACCATCATCAAGAAGCCACTGGCTGACTGAGATACACCCCCGGAAGGACAAGGGAGAGTGGATGCTGGAAAGACAGAGTGAGAGACCATCACCAGGAAAGACTTCATTCTTGGAAGGACGTCAAACCTGGGGGTGGGTCTGTAGCGGGGCTGCTGTTTCTTCTCCTGTATCCAACAGTTCTAACTCTTTGACTTTCTGCATTTTCGGTTCTTTTCCTGACCTTCTCATTGCTGGTTCCTGCATGCCTCCCCTCTATTCCTCCCCCAATATATCCTTCAGTCTAAAGTAAACTGCTTCTTCCCATTCCCCACACTCTCCAGTTCCCTTTCCTTCCTTATTCCTGGCTCCAGTGTTCCTGCCTTCTCCTTGGTGCACTTACCATCTGCATTAACCACTCCCCTGCTGTGCTCAGCTACAAAAATGCCAAAGTCACTAACACTCACTTCCATAAACTATGCCTTGCCCTCCTTATCTCCCTAATAAAATGTCTGCATTTTGTCCTGGCCTGTGCCAGGCACACTTTCCCTGGTGGCTGCCCTGCTCTGGGGTCACTGGTCTTGGCCCTACTGCAACATCTCATGGATCTTGATGAGAACGTTGAGCTTCCCCTCCAGGTCCTGAGCTTGCTTCTTCAGCTCCTCAGCTAACTCTGACTTTGCCCCGTTAAGCAAGTGCTTTGTCTCGTACGCAGTGTTGACCACATCCAGCAGAAGCAAGATTGCTCCAGTGGCTGCACCCACGGTCATGGCTCCTCTGCTCATTGCCAGGGCGGGGCCTTCAGCAACCCTCTCAACCTGTTCACCACCTTCAGCAACCCTCTCAACCTGTTCACCACCTTCAAGTGAGATTCGCCCAATGACCTGGGGGGGTGGGGCATATGCTCCTAACTGAGGGTTGACTCTGGCTTGTCTGATGGCACGGATGTCCCTCCCAATGCGTTGTGTGAAAGTGGAATAACTGTTAACTAAGGTAAGAAAGTTGGGTGTGTTCCCACCCACAAACTCCTTCACCACCTTCACTGCATCGGTGCTGCTTTGGTCCAAGCTGCGAGCTTGGTTTCGTGCCTGCAATTGCTTTACTAGTTCCACAACACTGCTGGTAATCCCAGTCACAGCAGATGCTGCTCCTAGACCCGCTGCAGTGTCCATGAGCAAAAGACTGAGTCCTTCAGTGAAGGGTGCCAGACCCAGGCCAAGGAGGCTCAGGGCACCAGCGGTAGTGCTAAAAGAGTTGGCCACCACATTGGTAATGGTGGTGCCTCTGTGGACCCGCTGAACCTGGTCTGCGAGGGAACGGAGCATCCTTATGTGATCCTCAAGCTCCTTTTTCAAGCGAGGAAACTCTTTCAAAAACCACTCCCTGTGCAGCTGGTCTTTATCATGGCGGTTTTTGTCCTTCATGACCATGTGACTTACAAGCTTGTTCAGAGCTTTACGGAGCGCATCTGCCTCATCCCTGCACAAAGAAAGGTTAAAGGATTAAGAAATGCAGTTTCCCTGTCTGTGAAATGAGCTCCATGCGATCTTTATCCTGTGTAAAGTGCAGAGCTTTCAGTATCAATCAAATAGAAACAAATTTTACAAATGGAAAGAATTTTCTTCCAAACTCAAACGTACTTTGTTCATCATAGATACTCCTCAGTACTTATTCCATATGGAAATAAATATCTTAAAGGCATCTCAGATGCTCTTCCGTGGTAGGTGTTTGATAAAGATGCCTCCTCACGCAAGGGCAGGTCAACACCGTGACTGCCAAAGTGTTTGGAGAGGGGAAAATTCTGCAGATGAACAAAGAGCCGTGAGAGTGGGACAAAGACACCTTATTCCCAGGATGGCAGCAAAGTGAAGCATGAACTTTTCCCAAAGAGAGGCCTTCCTTTGTCCTCAGCTCCTGGGAAGTGATCTCCAGGCTCCTGGAGTGTCCTGCCTGGGAGGAACATCTTTCTTTGTCTGGTGATTTGGCCACAGGACAGTATAGCAATGTGATGGATGATGGGGTTTGGGGCTATTTGATGTCTTTCCTGACCTCCAGAGGACCTGGGGACTAAAGGTGTGAGACCTCAGGGAGGGGCTGGAGACTACAGGTCAGTCATGAGGGCAGCTTGTGATCCAACCCCAGCAAATATTCTGGACACTAAGGCATGGGTTGAGAAAGACTTTCTCCTTGAGCAACTCCAGCGGGGCTCTTCAGAGCTGCTTCTCCACTAGGCGCCGACCTTGGCCTTCCACACCCATCCGCTGCTTGCTGGATCTGTACCGCCCCGGCTCAGCAAGAATCGCTCCAAATCAGTTTAGGGAGGGTCCTCCCCGTTTGCTGTCTGAGCACCCTTTGCTATCTGATCATGCTCCTCACCCCCAAAATTGATGGGTGAGGGTCTGACCTGCCTTTAGCAAGAATCCTGTTAGGCCAGTTTAGCAGGAACCCCCTACTCTGGTGTCTCCTGTCAGAACTGTTCCATCTCCTGCCCCTCACCCTGGTGTTGGCTGTGACTCCTCCTCTTTACTGTATTTGGAGCTGGGCTCAGTCTCCCTCCCCTGTAACAACTATCCTGAATAAAGGCTTGCCTCCGCCTGATTTCATGTTGATTCACAGGAATGTTTCGCTTAACTGGGGAACTTCCCTGGTTGGCAACATCCCGTGTGTACTGTGTGGACCTCACATTGAGAGCAGGAGGAGTGTCGCGACGCAATACCTGGCAGGGACAAGTGCATGTCTCACACGGCTGAAAACCCTCGCCACTGCTGAAATCACAGTCCCCTGTGTCGTTCTTCTTGCCTTAGGCTGATTCATTAATCTGTGTTCTACATTCCCTCGTAGATAAGCCACAGAGTCCGTGAAATAAGCAGTTTTTAGTAGATAGTTATATGAATCGAGTGTAAAGGGAATTATAAACTCTAAGAAGACTGATTTAGGAACTCTCCCATTATTTGCAGGGGGTGTCACAACGGTAATGTGTAGCCTACAAGACATTGCAAGAACGTCATGGCGCTACTGCCCATCTGGAGGACTGTGAGTGGTATTCATAAACATAGAGAACAAAACGCATCAGAGAGACATAGGTATTTCACTTTGCCTGCACAATTCGCTCCTTTCCCAAGGCCTCTACATGCCCGTCTTTCACTTTTCTGTGAAAAGGACATACGGAGTCTGTCTCTCCTGTATACTTGCCGCCCAAGGCTGGACTGGATCACATAAGGATGCTACGTGGATTGCTCTGGGGTATCCTCGCATCTCTGGCTCACAGCATGGCCACCGGTCTCCTTACGCCGCCTTATCCGGGCCTCCTGTGAGCGCTCCTAACACGCATGCACCCCCAACCTTCCAGGTCTCGACTGCGCACCGAACTTGGTCCACCAGCCTAACTGAATGCCTTATAGCAACCGCTGACATGGTTTTCACCTGGTGACGACGCCGTAGAGGCCATGTGCCCATTATTCATGGATATCTCTACGTAGGCTAAAGACTCAGGACACTCTTCCGAAGGCTCGTGCCTGCCTTAGTATAAAGATTCGCTCTCATGCTGACAATGACGGCCTGCTGAATTTGGGAGCTACGTGGCACGGCCTTCACTGATAAGAGGAAGTGTTTGGACTTCTCCTTCTTGAGGTGCTGTGTGACTTGTCGCCTCATGTCTACTCAGATGATGCGCACCCTGAAACCTGTACCATCAAAGACAATTGGGCAGCAACTCATTCTGACTATGGAGATGTCACTAAGGGCATCACTGGCTTTGCCCATTGTCAGGGGCTTCTTTGTGTAGAAGAGAAGAAGATTCCCAAAGGGTAGCCCAGAACTTGCCAGTTCCAAGGCAGGGTGTGAGAGACACAGGCAGCCATGACCCTCTATGTCCATGAGTGTTGGGATCATCCAGACAGAGAAGAAATATTCCTCTCCCACTCACATGTCCTCTGCAAGTTCATGACCTCCTTAAGTTTCAAGCCCTTGGTGCCTCTCTTGCCACACCCTAGTCCCAGCTCTGGTGCCTCAACCTTCCTCCTTGTCCTACAAAGACAAGGCTGACTCTTGCTGCATCCTGACCCCAGGCTCTGACACTGGTCCTGTTCTCTGGGCCTTCGGGCAGGATCTTGGTCCTTGGTTCCCCACCTTTGCCCTGGAGTTCACTCTAAGGCCTTCACCACACTCCTATCACATTGACTTGCTATTCCTATTGGACAGATGACAGTTCCCAGTCTCCATGACATAAGCCCAGTCTCCATGACTAAACACAGACAGAGCCAGGAGGAAACCCAGTGCTGTCTAATTCCACTCCAGCCTCTCAGCATCCTGGACCAGCAGAAGAGTCCTGCCGTGTTTATGGAATTCCTCAGATGAGAAAAAATGGTCCCAGCCAGCATCCCCAGGAACACGCATTGGTTATGTCAGGATTTTTCTGACTTGTCCCAAAGGAAGTTCTGCTGAGCTCCCATCTTCAGGAAGAAAGACCCTTAACCCTGGTCTATTTCCACCAAGGTTGTTAAATGTTAACGTTAACTGTGCACTTACTATGTGTTAGTCATTATGCTAAGCACTTTACATGCATGATCTCATTTTTCTCACAATCAAACTCCATGGATGAAGAAAGGCTGAAAGTGAGAAAGTAACCTGCAAAGTTCCCATCACCAGCAGATGGCAGAAATGACCCTGTCCCTGTTTCAAGGGCTTGAAACTTAAGGAGGTCATGAACTTGCAGAGGACATGTGAGTGGGAGAGGAATATTTCTTCTCTGTCTGGATGATCCCAACACTCATGGACATAGAGGGTCATGGCTGCCTGTGGGCTTCCTGTCCCCTCAGCCTGAGGCTACTCACTGCCAGCAAAGGACAGGGAGGAAATACTCTTCCTGGACTGCTGAGAAGGTCATCCTCAAGCCCAGCAGAGGGGCCTGCCTGGAGGAGGTGTGCATGTCAGGGAAAACTAGCCCAAGGGAGATCTGGGTGGCATCACTGGGGCTCCCCACGGAAGTAACCCGGTGGAGGTTACCTGGACAGTTCAGCAGCAACCATGAATTCGCTCCAGGCTCTACCGTCAGTCAGCAGTTGTAGCAGATTCTCTCTGCTCACTCGGTCCTGGAAATACTTAAGGGAATCCTCAATAAAGATGCTGCTCTCTAGTTGGAAAGAAGAAAGGATAAGTTTGGAGGAAAGTGTAGGGGAGCGTAACAACCATTGCGTGTACGTTGGTTACATGTTAATTTTTCCTGGGACAAATTTGGGACATATTTGATGGAGTCATCAGTGCTATAGAGGGATTGTGGGCCCCCAAAATTCATGCACTGAAGCCCTAAACTCGAGTGACTATATTTGAAGATTGGGCATTTAAGGAAACATTTAAGACTGAATGAGATCACAAGGGTAGGGCTCTAATCCTATTAGAGGGCTAGTGTCCTATTGTAAGAAGAGAAAGATACACAAGAAGACCAGGTGAGCACACGGCACAAAGGCAGCCTCCTCAAGCTAGCAAGAGAGCCCTCCCCAGACTCCAACCCCTTAATTTAGTAAACCATCAGAGACAGAAACACCAAACCCCACTGTGTCCGACTGGCTCTTCTGAGTCTGCCTGCACTCCCACCCCTAAGCCTGTGCCTCCACTTTGCAATACAAACTGATTTGCTTTTTCTTTGACTCAAATTGTTTCTCTCAATGGAGTCAAAAACCAGGACAAGGCTAAGGTCTGTTCTCACTTGGATTCGGAGACCTTCCTAAACCCACTGGCACCAATGTGACCAGGAATTTTCCAAAAAGGTAAACCAAAACAGGCAATTTTGTAACTGCAACCAAATAATGTCCTTATTGCAGTTTCATATTCACCTGATCAACATTGTCTCCCACATTTTTTCACCAGAGCACGAAGCCTCCTCCAGTTTGGTTTTCTTAATTCATGAATTCCTTCTTACTCAAATAAATGTTACTGTGCCTCAGATCTTTCTTTGACAAGGGGTATCTGAGATCATGGGAATGAGGCCCTGCCCGGAGCAGTCATCCCTGGTCAGCAGGTGCTTGTGATGGGCAGGGGAGGGCAGCTGCCCTAACACAGCTTGGGGGACTGGGTGGCTTCCACCTGGAATCAACAGGGACAGGTGGAGGGGATGGAAACTAACCCTGAGAGAGGCCCTACTGTGTGGCAGGCTCTGGCCAGGCCAGGTACCCTTGTAATATTTGATCCCCATGAAAACGTGGGGAAACATTATTCTTGTGCAGAAGAGGGGAGGTAAGGAGCGCCAGGTCACACAGAAGAGATGTGGCAAAGGCCAGACCGAGGTCCAGTTACGTTGGAAGCTGGGTCAAGCATGATACATTCTCACAAGGCCACTCTGAACAGAGGGGCTGGTGCAGAGCAAGAGCGGGAGGGAGGGGACCAGCCTCTGCTGGAAACAACCCAGGGTCAGCCAGGAGCAGAGTGGGAGGTGAGAGATCAGGGCAACAGGTCAACCTCCTCTCCCACCCCTCCCCTCCTCCTGGACCCTGCTCTTCCCCCATTCCCCTCCCCTGATGGTTCCACTTCCTCATGGCTGTCCTGCCCCACTTGAGTCATTTGGTAGGTGCCAGGGTAGGGAGGAAGTTGGCACCTGGGCCGTGCCCTCCTGAGGAGAAGTCAGGACGCAGATGCCCCCAGAGACCCCTGAATCCGGGGACTCCACGTGACCTCTCTTGAGCTCAGGGCAGACTCATCAGCCTCCTTCTCCATCTGGGTTCCTCTGGGGCTCACTCAGCTGTGGAGGCACCACCCTCCATTCTAGGTGCATGTAGGAACCAGCCAGGGAAGAGGGAGGGAGCCTACCTGGGTTCATGGTGCCAGCGGCCGGGTTACCGAGGGGCTTTCCTTGGAGCTCTCCAGTCACTGTTCAGACTGGAAGGTTTTTCTTAACCCTAGAGGAGGAGAAAACAAATTGTGGGATCAAACGTAAGCCACCTGTGTACAGAGGGAGGCTGGAGGGGCTGGGTCTTTGCAGATCCCTCTGTGGTAGCAGCAAATGTCCAGAGTGTTTCTCTATCTCCTGGGGCCCTGCCAGCTAATGTTTACAAAAACTCCCCTCGTTCCAGCTCCCTCTGCCCTCACTCTCACACCAAGGCAGGGTCCTTGTCCTGTTGGGGTATGAGGAGAAGATAATCAGAGAAGGGGCAGCCATCTGATCCTTACAGAAACTATGGAGTCCATACACAGGAATAGAGATGGGGAGGAAGGTTCTGACAATGACCTGGGCCTGGGAACATGTGTGATAACTGGTTGATGATAGCCAGTGTGTATTGAGTGTCTGTGATGTGCAGGGCTCCTTACATGTGTCTCATTCGACGATCACACACAGCACGGGAGATAGGTACCACCTTCCCTTTCGAACACAGAAGAATCCACAAAAGTTAGGGAACTTGCCCTTGTTTTCACAATAGTGCTAGAGCCAGGACTTCTGCTTCAATCCCATGTCTTCAATGACTGTGCTCTACTCCCTTAAATATACAATACTCAGTCATGTATACACGCTCATGGGAAATGACTCCTCATTGCAAATCCATGTCTTGCAATCTGTGCTCAACTGTTCGTCTTGGTGAATTCACTGCTGCTGCAGTGGACAGTCTGTGTCCCCGTGGCTTCTCTAAGGTCCTCTGTCGCACAAAGACCTGGATCCTGCCAGATGCCGGCCCAACCCCTGCTGTGGCTGCCGAGCCCTCCTGGTGCTGCCCTGTGCCCTCTGCTGTCCTCCCTGGCTGATGGATTTAGGGTGTTTCTAATTCTTCATATAAATTGTGCTACAGTGAATATCCTCCTTCATATAAAACTGCTCACATTTGAGATTATTTCCTAAAGATATTCGTAGGAGTAGAATGACTAGCTCAGAAGCTATTAACATCTCAAAAGTTTTTCTACCTAGAGCCACTCTGTATGCAAATTGTACCAATTCACACTCAAACTAGCAGTACATGAAGATGCCCATTCTTTCAGTCTTCCTGGCTCTCAGTAGTCTTTTCTTTAAGAAAAACAAAACAAAACAAAACAAAAACACACCTTTATTCTTTGAGACAAGGTCTTGCTCCTGGTATGTAGCCCAGGGCAGAGAGAGCTGGGGCCTCAGACACGCCTGATACTTGTGAGGAGCTGCACCCAGGATCCCATCCTCCTTGGTCCTTGTTGGCCTGGCTCCCACCCTTGTCTGGAGCCTCTGCTGGGCGGTTGAGGCCGGATACTGCCCCTCAGGCTTGACTAGGACACAGTGTGTACTCCATGGGTGAGCCTGCAGGTTGGTCAATTCCGGGAAGGGATTTTGTTCCTGGAAGACACCCGGATGGCGCCTGGCCCAGCTCAAGCCCTGCCCAACTGAGAGACCTGGAGGGGGAGCCCTCCCTCCCACCTCAGCTCTGAGCCAAGCTCTCCAGATGCAGAGGACAGAGACTCTCAGCAGAGCATCTCCCTCCAAGTGGGTGTAGGGCATCCTCCTTGGGCAGGGAGAGAGGAGTCGAAATGATTTCCTGAGAAATCGTCATTTTCCATTTTAGTTTTGAGAAACTGTCTTGCTCCATCACCCAGGCTGGAGAGCTTTAGGGCTATCAGAGCTCACAGCAGCCTAGAGCCCCTGGGCTCAAGTGATCCTCCTGCCTCAGTCTTCCGAGTAGCTGGGACTACAGGCACACACCACCACGCAGGACTAATTTGTTAATTTTTAATTTCAGAGAGACAGCATCTCCTGTGTTGCCCAGGCTGTCTTGAACTCCTAGCCTCAGGTGATCCTCCCGCCTCTGCCTCCCACAGCACTGGATTACAGCCCTCAGCGGTGGCACTGCACCCTTCTGAGGATCTTCAATGAAAAGTCAGGGTCAAGTTCAAACCCCGTAGCAGGGCAAACAGGCCCTCCGATGCTCTGGCTCCCACCTTCCTCACTGTTAGTCAGGAATCTAGACCCAACATGGCGGTATCACCTGCCATGGCAGGCCCTTTGTTAGGACTTCCCGCGCTTCACTTCCTGCTAAGACTCTCAGTGGGCGAAAAAAGCCCACACCCGCCAAAGAACCCCTGCTCTGCGCAAGTTCCTGGACGCGTCATTCCCCAGAAATCAAAACCTAACTCAGGAAAACCGAAACCTACAAACCCTGCCTACCTTGCCCTATAAAAGGCCCCCCCATACCCACCCTGAGTGTGACTTCCTCGGCCTTCCCGCTAGAGGACCGGTGAACCTCGCCTGCGAGCCCAAGAAAGGCTACCTTTGTTCTCATCTGCCTCCTGTCTTCTTGCTCGGCTCCCCATTTACGTTACATTGGTGCCGAAACCCGGGAGGAGACCCTTTCCCGGACCCCTGACGGTTCGGGCAGGCTCTCCTCTCCCAGAGCTAGGACCTCCTCTCCGAGTGGGGAGCCATTTCACCAAATCCCAGACTCAATTCAATCACTGCTGGGTAAGTTTTCCCCCATCCTGCAGGCTCCGGGAATCCCTGCCCGAAACGCGTGGCCACGTGGCCTCGTCAGGGCTTCCCCCGTCCATCACTTCTGACTCGGGCACCGGGAACTAGGAGACCTCCGACCTCCCCAGAAGCCACCGTACCCCCCACTCCGTGTGGCAGTGGGAGGACGCTCCCGTTGCCTCCGGACTGCCTGCCTCAGGACCATGGGGGCTGCCCAGCCCAAACCAGACCCAAAATCCCCTCTGGGGTGCCTCTTGGCTAATTTCCAGACTTTAGGTCTCAGCCAAGACTGGAAACCAAAGGGCTTATTTTCTTCTGCACGGTGGCACGGCCACAGTATAAATTAGATAATCAGTCTCAGTGGCCTGCAGAGGGCACTCTAGACTTTAACATTCTCACGGATCTGACCAACTTCTTCAAGAGACTAGGCAGATGGTCCGAGGTACCCTATGTTCAGGCCTTTTAGGACTTGTTCCTGCCGGGCTGTCTCTGCCTGATGTTCATTGGCCCAGGTCTTGCTCGCAAAATCTCCTCCCTCAAGCAAGGAGAAGGACGATTCTCCCTCTTTCTCTGAGCCTCCTGATACTCTTTCCCTGCGCCCCCTTTGGTCCCCACTGAAACTTCCACCTATCAATCTCTTCCCACACAAGGCAAATAGTTCTTAGACCAAAGAAATTATCTCCTTCCAGCCTCACAGGCCCATTCTATTCTGTCATCATTTCATAACCTCTTCCATGTAAGTTACAAGCCGCTAGCCCGTCTCTTAGAACCTCTCATTTCCTTTCCATCATGGATATCTATCCTAAAGGAGATCGCTTCTCAGTGTTCCATCTGCTATTCTACTGCCCCTCAGGGATTGTTCAGGCCCCCTCCGTTTCCTACACATCAAGCTCGAGGATTTGCCCCTGCCCAGGACTGGCACATTGACTTTACTCACATGCCCCAAGTCAGAAAACTAAAATATCTCTTAGTCTGGGTAGACACTTTCACTGGATGGGCAGAGGCCTTTCCCACAGGGTCTGAGAAGGCCACCGCAGTCATTTCTTCCCTTCTGTCAGACATAATTCCTCAGTTTGGCCTTCCTACCTCTATACAGTCTGATAACAGACCAGCCTTTACTAGTCAAATCACCCAAACAGTTTCTCAGGCTCTTAGTATTCAGTGAGACCTTTATATCCTTTACCATCCTCAATCTTCAGGAAAGGTAGAATGGACTAACGGTCTTTTAAAAACACACCTCAACAAGCTCAGTCACCAACTTAAAAAGGACTAGACAACACTTTAACCACTTTCCTTTCTCAGAATTCAGGCCTGTCTTCGGAATGCGACAGGTGACAGCCCATTTGAGCTCCTGTGTGACCAACTTGGACCGCACCCCAAAAAAACTTTCATCCCTACTGTCTTCTGTCTAGTCATACTCCTATTCACCGTTCTCAACGACTCATAAACGCCTTGCTCATGTTTACACTGCTAGTGTACACTGTTTCTCCAAGCCATCACAGCTGACATCTCCTAGTGCTATCCCAAACCGCCACTCTAAATTCCCTCTTAAAGTAAATATCTTTGCTAGCAAGGCTATGCTGAGCCTCCTTAAGCACTCTCCAATTAGATGTCCTAGGTCCTCCCAGTTCTTAGTCCTTTGTTTTTTTTTGTTTTTTTTTTTTTGAGACGGAGTCTTGCTCTGCCGCCCAGGCTGGAGTGCAGTGGCCGGATCTCAGCTCACTGCAAGCTCCGCCTCCCGGGTTCCCGCCATTCTCCTGTCTCAGCCTCCCGAGTAGCTGGGACTACAGGCGCCCGCCTCGTCGCCCGGCTAGTTTTTTGTATTTTTTAGTAGAGACGGGGTTTCACCGTGTTAGCCAGGATGGTCTCGATCTCCTGACCTCATGATCCACCCGTCTCGGCCTCACAAAGTGCTGGGATTACAGGCTTGAGCCACCGCGCCCGGCCTCTTAGTCCTTTGATACCTGTTTTCTCTCCTTTTCTTATTCAGACCTTGTGTCTTCTGTTTAGTTTTTTAATTCATACAAAACCGCATCCAGGCCATCACCAATCATTCAATACGACAAATGTTTCTTCCAACAGCCCCACACTTATCTCCCTTTGCTGACACTCTTTTCAGACTCAGCCCGCGTGCACCCAGGTGAAATAAACAGTCATGTTGCTCACACAAAGCCTGTTTGGTGGTCTCTTCACACGGATGCGCATGACATTGACTCCAAACAGCCAGAAAACGGCACTTTCGATTTTTTCCATCCTACAAGAGCTAAATAATTCTTGTCATAAAGTAGGCAAACGGTCTGAGGTGCCTGACATCCAGGCATTCTTTTACACATCAGTCCCTCCCTAGTCTCTGTTCCCAATGCAACTCATCCCAAATCTTCCTTCTTTCCCTCCCGCCTGTCCCCTCACTCCCAACCCCAAGCGTCACTGAGTCTTTCTAATCTTCCTTTTCTACAGACCCATCTGACCTCTGCCCTCCTCGCCAGGCCGAGCTAGGTCCCAATTTTCCTCAGCCTCTGCTCCCCCACCCTGTAATCCTTTTATTGCCTCCCCTCCTCACACCCGGGCTGGCTTACAGTTTTGTTCCTCGACTAGCCCTCCCCCACCTGCCCAGCAATTTCCTCTTTAAAAAGTGGCTAGAGCTAAAGGCATAGTCAAGGTTAATGTTCCTTTTTCTTTATCCGACCTCTCCCACATCAGTGAGCGTTTAGGCTCTTTTTCATCAAATATGAAAACTTAGCCCAGTTCATGGCCTGTTTACCAGTGACCCTGAGACGCTTTTCAGCCCTAGACCCTGAAAAGTCAGAAGGCCGACTTATTCTTAATATGCATTTTATTTTATTACTCAATCTGCTCCCCACATTAAATAAAGCTCCAAAAATTAAATTCCGGCCCTCAAACCCCACAACAGGACTTAATGAACCTCGCCTTCAAAGTGTACAATAATAGAGTAGAGGCAGCCAAGTAGCAACTTATTTCTGAGTTTCAATGCCTTGGCTCCACTGTGAGACAAACCCCAGCCACATCTTCAGCACACAACTCCAAACGCCTAAACTGCAGCTGCCAGGGGATCCTCCAGAACCTCCTCCCCCAGGAGCTTGCTACAAGTGCCAGAAATCTGGCCACTGGGCCAAGGAATGTCCACAGCCCAGGATTCCTCCTAAACCGTGTCCCATCTGTGCGGGACCCCACTGGAAATCAGACTGTTCAACTCGCCCGGCAGCCACTCCCAGAGCCCCTGGAGCTCTGGACCAAGGCTCTCTGACTGACTCCTTTCCAGACCTTCTCGGCTTAGCGGCTGAAGATCGACGCTGCCCCATCTCCTCAGAAGCCTCCTGGACCATCACAGACGCTTTAGGTAACTCTTATAGTGGAGGGTAAGTCTGTCCCCTTCTTCATCAATACAGAGGCTACCCACTCCACATTACCTTATTTTCAAGGGCCTGTTTCCCTTGCCTCCATAACTGTTGTAGGTATTGACGGCCAGGCTTCTAAACCTCTCAAAACTCCCCAACTCTAGTGCCAACTTAGGAAACATTCTTTTTTGCATTCTTTTTTAGTTAGCCCCACCTGTCCAGTTCCCTTATTAGGCCAAGACATTTTAACTAAATTATCTGCTTCCCTGTCTATCCCTAGGCTACAGCCACACCTCATTGCTGCCTTTTCCCCCAGTTCAAAGCCTTCTTCACATCCTCCCCTCGTACCCCCCAACCTTAACCCACAAGTATAGGACACCTCTACTCCCTCCTTGGCGACTGATCATGCACCCCTCACCATCTCATTAAAACCTAATCACCCTTACCCCACTCAATGCCAATATCCCATCCTGCAGCACGCTTTAAAAGGATTAAAGCCTGTTATCACTTGCCTGCTACAGCATGGGCTTTAAAAACCTATAAACTCTCCTTTCAATTACCCCATTTTACCTGTTCTAAAACCAGACAGGGTTTACAGGTTAGTTCAAGATCTGCACCTTATCAACCAAATTGTTTTGCCTATCCACCCCGTGGTGCCAAACCCATATACTCTCCTATCCTCAATACCTCCCTCCACAACCCATTCTTCTGTTCTAGATCTCAAACATACTTTCTTTACTATTCCTTTACACCCTTCATCCCAGCCTCTCTTTTGCTTTCACTTAGACTGACCCTGGCACCCATCAGGCTCAGCAAATCACTAGGCTCTACTGCCGCAAGGCTTCACAGACAGCCCGCATTACTTCAGTCAAGCCCAAATTTCTTCCTCATTTGTTACCTATCTCGGCATAATTCTCATAAATACACACTTGCTCTCTCTGCTGATCGCGTTTGGCTAATCTCCCAAACCCCAATCCTTTCTACGAAACAACTCCTTTCCTTCCTAGGCATAGTTAGTGCAGACAGAATTCTTACACAAGAGCCAGGACCGCGTCCTGTAGTCTTTCTGTCCAAACGACCTTACTGTTTTAGCCTAGCCCTCATGTCTGCGCGCAGTGGCTGCCACTGCTTTAATACTCTTAAAGGCCCTAAAAATCACAAACTGTGCTCAACTCTCTACAGTTCTCATAACTTCCAAAATCTATTTTCCTCCCCAACCTTTGCTCAAGACAACGCTTATGCTGATAAGGTAGCTAAAAAAGCAGCCATCAAAAGGCATCAGATCCCATCGCACAGGACAATGCTTATGCTGCTAAGTGAGCTAAAAAAGCAGCTGGCTTCCAACTTCTATCCCTCACTGCAGTTTTCCTCCTTCACATCGGCCACACCCACCTGCTCCCCTGCAGGAGGAACCGTCTTGGCTACGTACTTTATTTCTCAGTCGGCTCCAGATATCCAAAAAAATTAAAAATGGTGGAGGACGGCCCTCAAACTCCCATCCAGGATTTAGTCAAACTGGCCTTCAAGGTCTACAACTCCAGGGAGGAAGCCGCTGAGGCTCAGCGACAGGCGCCAAACCCAGGCCTTGGTAGCAGCCCTGAGGCCGGCCAGCTCCAGAAGCTCTCCGAGAGGAGGTACTCCCCAAACGCCACCTGGCGCCTGCTTCAAGTGGGGCAACAAAGGCCACTGGGCCAGGCAGTGCCCCAACCCTGAGGAGTCAACTCACCCCTGTCCGAACTGTCCGCAGATGGGCCACTGGAAGTCGGACTGCCCCAACCTGAGGACGGTTGCTACGCCTCCATGTGACGACCCTCCTCCAGGTACTGGAGGCGGCTTCCAGCTCCTTGACACTGATGACAATTAAAAGGCCCAGGCTAGAAAATCCCTCCTACTGTGGAGGCCCAGGCTGGAAAATCCCTCCTACTCTCACAGAGCCCAGGGTTACGCTCCAGGCAGCGGGTAAGTCCATATCCTTCCTTATGGACACAGGAGGCTACCTACTCTGTTTTGCCTTCCTCTAGTGGCCCCAGCCATCCCTCCGCTGTCACGGTCATAGGAATTGATGGCACTCCCTCCACCTACCGCCAGACTCCTCCTCTGTCTTGCCACCTAGATGGCTCCCTCTTCTCGCACTCATTTCTTATCATTCCTTCGGGTCCAGTCCCCTTGTTAGGACCAGACCTCCTCTCCAAGCTAAAGGCCTCAGTTCACCTCCGGCCCAACCCCCACTCGCACCTCGCGCTCCTCTTTCCTCTCCTCTCACCTAATAAACCCCGCCAGGCTGATATCTCACTCCTGGTTTTCGGTCCCCAAGACTCCACCAGAGAAACCTCTGATCAGGGCCCTCACTTAGGTGGTCGCAGTCGTCTATGGCCGGTTAGGTCCTACCCTTTCTAAGCCCCTTACTGATCATTGGCTTCTTGCTACTCATAGCTCCCTGTGTCCTCCGCTTCATCCAGGACCGCATGAAAGAAGTCTCCCGAGTCACTGTCAATCAGATGCTACTCCACCCCTATACCCAAGTTCCGACCTCTGAAGGACCCCACAACGACCTATACCAGCAGGAAGCAGCCAGATGAACACATCACCCCTTTTTCTTATTAGAAAGAGGTCGGAATGTTAGGCAGGAATCTAGACCCAACATGGTGGTATCACCCGGCATGGCAGACCTTTTGTTAGGACTTCCTGCCCTTCACTTCCTGCTAAGACTCTCCGCGCGTGAAAAAAGCCCACACCCGCCAAAGAACTCCCGCTCTGCGCAATCTCCTGGACACGTCATTCCCCAGAAATCAAAACCTAACTCAGGAAAACTGAAACCTACAAACCCCACCTACCTCGCCTATAAAAGGCCCCCGATACCTTGGCCCTCCCGCTAGAGGACCGGTGAACCTCGCCCGCGAGCCCAATAAAGGCTACCTATGTTCTCATCTGCCTCGGGTCTCCTTGCTTGGCTCCCCATTTACATTACACTCACCACTCCCTGCCACCACAGTCACCTTGGGTCCAGGCACCCACTGACACCCTGCTTCAATGCCTCCTGGACCCATCTACTCCTCCCATCCCCAGCCTCAGACCTTCGCTCAGCTGCTCCCTTGCCCTGGAATGCCTCCCCCACTGTCCCCACCATGTGCAAGTCACCCGTCCTCAGAGACCCAGCCAAAGCTGCCTGGTCCCTGCGGCATCCCCCAACCCTCCCCAGGCTCCCTGAGCTCTCTGCTTTCTGGAGGCAGCTCTACCTGTGTGTGGCTCTTTGGGCCTCTTTCTCCCCTTTTGACTGAGCATCCAATGGGAACCCTGTTGTGTTCCAAGCTGCATCCCCTACGACTGACTGGGATGCCCTCCACCCTCCCTGGCACAGCCTGGCAGAAATCCCAGGTGCAGGAGGCATTACTTGAGCTAAAAGCAGCCAACTTTTGGATGACACGGCCCAGCTTCGGTTTCACTTTCAGCTGAGGAATTGAATTTAATTTTTCTTTCTATCTTGATGGGCATCTCTTTTTGGTGAAGAACAAGTAAGACCATGACTCAAATTTCACAGAAATTTCCCCCCTGATTTCATGTATTTTGGCAGCTCTATCAGGTTTTCAAGAGGGGAAAATCTTAGGCTGGGAGAGGAGGTGACTTGCCCAGAGTCACACAGCTCTTGGAGGGTGGAGAGGAGGCCAACATCTGCCCTTGTGACTCTGATACTGAAGCAAAAAGGGATGATTTTAATAATCCAAAAGTTTCCAGGTTTGATTCTGCTTCTACAAACACAGAAATCTAAGCTGTCGCTCCTGTAGTTATACTCACAATTCCACAGTGTGGCTTTTGAATCTCATGATTGCAAAGCTGGCATCATGCCACAGACACTATTCTACAAGGCGACCTTCTCACGTCCCCTGTCTCAGCCATGTTTCCCATGAGGGACACAGCACAGCCTGTTTCTTCTCCATCCCCCCAGAGGTCTGAACAGAGGGACAGAGGTGAGGGCCAGAGTCGTGGAGTCCTATGAGCTACCTGCTCAGCCTCCTGACATGAGACCCTCAGCAAGTCACTCCCCTCCCAGGGCCTCAGTTTCCCCACAGGGCCTGGCACAAGTAGATGTTCCGACTCAGGGTGGATGAGACAACCTCTGGGTTCCTTGTTATATCAAAAGAAATATATTGTCGCCATTGGGCCTCAGCAGCAGCATCCTCTGGCCAGCCTGGGTGTGGCCAGGCCACAAATACACCCCGGGCTCCGGGTCACCTCCCCTCCTCCTCCTCCTTTGATTCCTTCAAATTTCCCAAAGAGATGGACACCCCCAACACCCACCTTTCTTCTGGGGTCACCTGGCCATGTCTCAGGCAGTCAGAACCAGAGCTGAGCTCAGGGAGCTTTGTGAACCCATCTGAGCCACTTTCCCCACCTCTCTTTAAGAGTACAGCAGGAGGGAGGGAGCAATCAGACTCAAGCCTGGGTGCAAATCCAGGCTCTGCCACTGCTTTCCTGTGTGATCTGAATCAGTTGCCTAATCTTTCTGAGCTTATCTACAAAAGCTGAATGATCCTTCCTTCATGCAGCTATTGTGAGAATAAGGAGACTGGGAGAGGTCACACCATCCCAACTTACCAAAGAATCTTCCTCTGACAGAGACTGAGCAAGATCCAGCTGTTCTGAGCTGTGTGGGTCCCACCTCCAGCTGTGCACCTGTGTAATAACCAGACACATTCTCCGGCCTCCCAGATATACCCAGGAATTCGAAAGGGAAAGTGAAAGTCACAACTTCCCAGCAGCTTGTCATCAAGCACAGCAAACAGGCTGCTCGCCAGCACCATTTGCACTCCAAGTCCAGCCTCCTTGCTGCTGCACTTAGAGGAGCAGCCCCAGACCAGACATCCAGCTCCCTCTCATCCAACCCACCTGCCTCACATCCTCAGGGTTCGGGGTCCGCTGTGTCACCAGCCCATGTCTCAGGCAGTCAGAACCAGCGTTGAGCCCAGGGAGTTTTTTGAACCCATCTGAGCCGCTTCCCCCTCCCTCTCTGCAGTTTATGGGCACAGGAGGAGGGAGAGAGAAGTCAGACTCAAGCCTGGGTGCAAATCCAGGCTCTGCCCCTGCTTTCCTGTCTCATCTGAACCAGTTACCTAACCTCTCTGAGCTCAAGAAAGACCTGTCACTAGACTGACTGTGGGAGCCTCCAGATTACCCCCCCAGGCCTTCCGTGCCCCCACATTCCTCAGATGCCTGCCTTATTCCCACACATGCCATCAGCATTAGCCAGTCTCCCACACGTGCTGGGTAGATGCTTATTGCATATTTATCGCAAGGCTGCTGGGGTTATTTTTTGTTAAGCTTTTGATACAGAGTCTCTCTCTGTAACCCAGGCTGGAGAGCAGTGGCCCAATCATAGCTCACTGCAGCTTCAAACCCCGGGGCTCAAGCCATCCTCTCACCTCAGCCTCTGAGTTGCTGGGATTACAGGTGCCCACCATTACACCCAGCTAATTTTTTGTATTTTTAGTAGAGATGGGGTTTCACCATTTTGGAACTCCTGACTTCAAGTGATCCACCTGTTTGGCCTCCCAAAGCACTGGGGTTATAGATGTGAGCCACCACGCCCAGCCTGTTGTGTCCTTCTTATGACTTTGTGTCTTCGTAGCTTAGCTCCTACCAATAAATGAGAACATTTACAGGGCTCTTCCCACTTCTGCTTCTACTTTTACAGTTTACAAAATTAGCTGGGTGTGGTGGTGCGTGCCTGTAGTCCTAGCTACTTGGGAGGCTGAGGCAGGAGAATCACTTGAACCCAGGAAGTGGAGGTTGCAGTGAGCCGAGATCACACCACTGCACTCCAGCCTGGTGACAGAATCTCAAAAAAAAAAAATATATATATATATGTGTGTATATATATATATATACACACACACACGTATATATATATAGTTGAAGAACAAGGAGAAAACGTGAAAGGAAATGTATATCTATATATATATCTATATATCTATGTGTGTATATATGTATGAACAAGGAGAAAACATGAAAGGAAATGTATATCTGTATCTTTATATCTATATATCTGTGTGTGTGTGTGTATATATA
>NW_016818301.1:2346556-2358426 GCF_001698545.2 Rhinopithecus bieti
TATATATATATATATATGAACAAGGAGAAAACATGAGAGGAAGTGTATATCTATATCTATATATCTATATATGTGTGTGTGTGAGTGTATATATATATATATGAACAAGGAGAAAACATGAAAGGAAATGTATATCTGTATCTTTATATCTATATATCTGTGTGTGTGTGTGTATATATATATATATATGAACAAGGAGAAAACATGAAAGGAAATGTATATCTGTATCTTTATATCTATATATCTGTGTGTGTGTGTGTGTGTATATATATATATATGAACAAGGAGAAAACGTGAAAGGAAATGTATATCTATATATATATCTATATATCTGTGTGTGTATATATGTATGAACAAGGAGAAAACATGAAAGGAAATGTATATCTGTATCTTTATATCTATATATCTGTGTGTGTGTGTGTGTGTGTGTGTGTGTGTGTGTGTATGGGTGGGGGGAGGTGGCCACAATGCCCCCACAGATGTTTGCTGAGGATAAAATAGGCTTCCACGGAAGAGTCAGGTTGGCTTTTGTGGTTTAGCTGCCTTTGAGGCCCTTCTGCCTGGGGCAAAGCACAAAAGTCCAACAGCAATCTGGTTGCCTGACTTCTTAGCCATGGAAGTGTGGTGAGCAGTGGTCTCTAGTCCCTCCACCCAGTGTGCCTCGGGAGTGGAACATGGGGCGGTGGCCTCTGCTGGGGAGGATGCTGGGGCTTCTCTGAAAGGAGGCAATGCCTGATTTTGTCATTGAAGGATGAGCATGATTTTTCCAGGTGGTGGAAGCCGGTGCTCCTGGCAGAAGACCCCACATAAGCAAATGTGTAAAAGCCACAAGGCATGGCCTTCAACAAGAGCAGGCCTGGTACGGTGGCTCATGCCAAGGTGGGAGGATCGTTGAGGCCTGGAGTTCAAGAGTAGCCCAGTCAATATAGTGAGATCCCATCTCTAATATTTATATATTTTTTTAATTAGCTAAGTTGTTGTCTCATGTGTATAGAACCAGCTATGCCTGGTTCTATTGGCTCATGCCTATAGAACCCTGAGATGGGAGGATGGCTTAAGCCCAGAGGTCTGAAGCTGCCATGCGCTATGATTGTGGTAGTGTACTTCAGTCTTGGTGACAGACTGAGACCCTGTCTCAAAAACATAACCAAAATAACCCCAACAGCATTACAATAAATATACAATAAGCATTCTCATGGCATGTGTGGGAGACTGTGCCTATGCTGATGGCACGGGCGGGAGGAAGGCAGGCATCTGGGGAGTGTGGGGGCACGGGAGGATGGGGAGCAATCTGGAGGGTCTCACAGTCTGTCAGTGGCAGGTCTTTCTTCCTGAGACCACTGCAGACCCCCAACCCTGAGGATGCGAGGCAGGTGGGTTGGATGAGAGGAATCTGGATGTCTGGTCTCAGGCTGCTCCTCTTAAGTGCAGCAGCAAGGAGGGCGGGGCTGGACTGAATATGGTGCTGGGGAGTAGCCTGTTTGCTGTGCTTGATCACCAGCTGCTGCGAAGTTGTGACTTTCCCTTTCCCTTTCGAATTCCTGGGTATGTCTGGGAGGCCAGAGGACGTGTCTGGTTATTACACAGACTCATAACTGTAGGTGGGATTCACACAGCTCAGAACAGCTGGATCTTGCTCAGTCTCTGTCAGGGGAAGTTTCCTTGGTAAGTTGGTGACAGTTGACCTGCCCCCATCTCCTTATTCTCACAGCTTTTGTAGATAAGCTCAGAGAGGTTAGGTAACTGGTTCAGATCAGACAGGAAAGTAGTGTCAGAGCCTGGATTTGCACCCAGGCTTGAGTCTGATTGCTTCCCCCCTCCTGCTATGCCCTTAAACTATACAGGGTGGGGGAACCAGCTCAGATGGGTTCACAAAGCTCCCTGGGCTCAGCTCTGTTTGGACTGCGGAGACACGGCTGGGGGACCCCAGAAGGAAGGTTTGTGTTGGGGGTGCCTATCTCTTTGGGACATTTGAAGGAACCAAAGAAGGTGGAGGAGAGGAGGTGACCCGGAGTTTGGTCTGTCCTTATGGCCTGGCCACACCCAGTAGGGCCCCAGGGTGCTGCTGCTGAGGCCCAATGGGGACAACAGATTTTTTTTCAGGTACAAGGAACTCAGAGGTCATCTCATCAACCCTGAGTCTGAGCACCACCTTGTGCCAGGCCGTGTGGGGAAACTGAGGCCCCAGGAGGGGGGTGACTTGCTGAGGGTCAAGCATCAGGAGGCTGAGCGGGTACATCATAGGACTCCACGTCTCCGGCCCTCACCTCTGTCCCTCTGTTCAGACCTCTGGGGGGATGGAGAAGAAACAGGCTGTGCTGTGTCCCTAATGGGAAACATGGCTGAGACAGGGGAAGTGAGAAGGGCACCTTGCAGAATGGTATCTGCGGTGTGATGCCAGCTTTGCAATCATGAGATTCAAAAGCCACACTGTGGAACTGTGAGTATAACCACAGGAGCGAGAGCTTAGATCTCTGTGTTTGTAGAAGCAAAATCAAACCTGGACATTTTTGAATTACTAAAATCACCCATTTTTGCTTCAATATCAGAGTCACAATGCCAGATGTTGGCCTCCCCTCTGCCCTCCAAGAGCTGTGTGACTCTGGGTAACTCACCTCCCCTCCCAGCCTGAGATTTTCCCCTCTTGAAATCCTGATAGAGCTGCCAAAATTACATGAAATCAGGGGGAAATTTCTGTGAAATCTGAGTCATGATCTTACTTGTTCTTCACCAAAAAGAGATGCGGAAGCCTGTAACCCCAGTGCTGTGGGAGGCGGAAACGGGAGGATCACTTGAGGCCAGGAGTTCAAGACAGCCTGGGCAACACAGGAGATGCTGTGTCTATGAAATAAAAAATGAACAAATTAGCCCAGCATGGTGGCGTGCACCTGTAGTCCCAGCTACTCAGAAAGTTGAAGGAGGAGGATCACTTGAGCCCAGGAGCTCTAGGCTGCAACAAGCTATGATGGCACCAAAGCCCTGTAGCCTGGGCGACAGAGCAAAACTGTTTCTCAAAAATGAAATGAAAGTGGTGATTTCTCAAGAGGAGTACATGTCTCAATTCCTGTTTTCCTGCCCAAGGAGGAGGCCCTGGAACCCGAGATATGGAGCGAGCTGCTTTGCTGAGACTCTTTGTCCTCTGCATCTGGTGAGCTTGGCTCAGTGCCCTGAGGCGGGAGGGAGGGCTCCCTGTCTGGATTGCACAATTGGGGAGGGCTTGGGGTGGGCCAGGGCCATCTGGGCTTCTTCTAGGAACCTAAATCACTTCCCGGAATAGACCAATCAGCAGACTCGCCCAGGGAGGACCCACTGTGTCCTAGTCAAACCTGAGGGGCAATATCCAGCCTCAGTATTCAGCAGAAGCCCCAGGTCAGGGTCTGAGCCAGGCCGACAATGACCAAGGAGGATGGGATCCTGGGTGCAGCTCCTCACAAGTGTTGGGCGAGTCTGAGGCCCCAGCTCTCTCTGCTCTCCTGCTCCTTTGCTCTCTCCTGGTCCTCCTGTGTCCTCATGGATCATGAGATGGTGCTGAGATGGCTGCCCTGGCCCAGGGGGTCATACAACGAGCAAAGCAGGAACAAGGGGAAGGGAACCCCCTCTCCTGTCACCCCTGTCCCTTGCAGCAAGAAGTGCCCAGACACCCCTCTGCATACTGCCCTGGTGAACTGCTGCCCAGGACTGGGTCCCCCTTTTACCCTTGCTGCGTGGGGGCCCCAGAAGACAGACATCTGTGTGTCTGAACCCTGGGACAAAGGCAGGAAGGGGAAAGAGGGAGGCGAGTGACTTTTGAGGAGGGGGCTTTTGTATGAGAGCTGGAGGATGGAACCCCATCAGGGGGCCCGGGAACCACTGAGCTGTTAGAATAAAGGCTGCAAACAAAGACCAGCTGCTGGAAGTGGATGCGCCAGGGAGTGAGCAGAGACACACGGTGAGAAAAGAGAAATCGTAATGCCTGGAGCCGCCCCGACTGCGATGGGCCTGAAGCCGTATTATTATTAGTAATTATAGTATCATTATTAGTTATTTCGTCTTATTTGTACCCTCTATCTCTCCTCTCCACCTTTTCCTAACATTCTATCGCCAGATTTTTGTCTTCCATTAGCAACTTTGTAGCTGTAAACAATTTACTTACAACGTTCTCATACTCTCAGTTGTACCCAGTATTTCTTAACTTCCGTCTTTAAAAAATGACGATATTAATCCTCCTTTCTCCTTCGTTCAGTGCTTCACATCCCAACTGCTACCTTTGTGCTTTAAATTTTGTACTAATTGGTATTGATAACAAGTATATTTAGTTTTCATATTTATATGTTGTGTATATGTTTGTTTGTTTGTTTGTCCTAAAGAAGAGACTACTGAGAGCCAGTGAGACTGAAAGAATGGGCTTCTTCATGTACTGCTAGTTCGAGTGTGAATTGGTACAATTTGCATGCAGTGTGGCTGTAGGTAGAAAACATTTTGAGAAGTTGATAGCCTCTGACCTAGTCATTCTACTCCTACGAATATCTTTAGGAAATAATCTCAAATGTGGGCAAAGTTTTACGCGAAGGAGGACGTTATTTGTAGCATAATTTATATGAAGAATTAGAAACACCCTAAATCCATCAGCCAGGGAGGACAGCAGAGGGCACAGGGCAGCACCAGGAGGGCTCGGCAGCCACAGCAGGGGCTGGGCCGGCATCTGGCAGGATCCAGGTCTTTGTGGGACAAAGGACCTTAGAGAAGCCATGGGGGACACAGGCTGTCCGCTGCAGCAGCAGTGAATTCACCAAGACGAAGAGTTGAGCACAGAGTGTGAGACACGGATTTGCAATGAGGATTCATTTCCCATGAGCGTGTATACATGACTGAGTATTGTATATTTAAGGGAGTAGAGCACAGTCATTGAAGACATGGGATTGAAGGAGAAGTCCTGGCTCTAGCACTATTGTGAAAACAAGGGCAAGTTCCCTAACTTTTGTGGATTCCTCTGTTTGAACGAGAAGGTGGTACCCGTCTCCCATGCTGTGTGTGATCATCGAATGAGACACATGTAAGGAGCCCTGCACATCACAGACACTCAATACACACTGGCTATCATCAACCAGTTATCACACATGTTCCCAGGCCCAGGTCATTGTCAGAACCTTCCCCCCATCTCTATTCCTGTGTATGGACTCTGTCGTTTTCTGTTACGATCAGATGGCTGCCCCTCCTCTGATTATCTTCTCCTCATACCCCAACAGGACAAGTGCACTTTTCCTTGCTGTGGGAGTGAGGGCAGAGGAAGCTGCAGCGAGGTGAGTGTCTGTAAATAGATGATGGGGACTCGGTGACAGAGAAACAATCTGGGTTAGGTTGGTCTTGGCGTTTGCTTCCAACCCAGAGGGACCTGCAGAGCCCCGGCTGCTCAAGTCTCCCTCTGTCCACAGGTGGTTCACATTTGATCCCACAATTGGTTTTCTCCTCCTCAAGGGTGCAACAAAACGTTCCAAGTGGGACAGATACAGGAGATCCTCAAGGTAAGCCGCTCAGTGCCCCGGGCTGCTGACACCATGGACCCAGGTAGGCTCGCCTCCTCTTCCCTGGCTGGTTCCCACTTGCACCTAGAATGGAGGGTGGTGCCTCCACTGCTGAGTGAGCCCCAGAGGAACCCAGATGGACAAGGAGGCTGATGAGTCTACTCCAAGCCCCAAGAGAAGCCACATAGAGTCCCCTGACCCAGGGGTCTGTGGGGCCATCTGCATCCTGACTTCTCCCCAGTGGGAGCACGGCCCAGGAGCCCACTTTCTCCCTAGCCTGGCACTAGCAAATGTCTCAAGTGGGGCGGGACGGCCTTGGGGAAATGGAACCAGCAGGGGAGGGGAGTAGGGGGAGAGCAGGATCCAGGAGGAGGGGAGGGCTGGGAGAGGAGGTTGACCAGCAGCCCCGACCTCTCACCTCCCGCTCTGCTCCCAGCTGACCCTGGGTGTTTCTAGCCAAGGCTGGTCCCCTCCCTCCAGCTCTTGCCCTGCACCAGCCCTTCTGCTCTGAGTGGCCCTGTAGGAATGTATCGGGCTTGATCCAGCTTCCAACTTAACTGGACCCCGGTCTGGCCTTTGCCACGTCCCCTCTGTGTGACCTGGCGCTCCTTACCTCCCCTCTCCTGTACCATGAGAATAATATTTCCCCATGTTGTCTTGAGGATCAAATATGACACGGCTACCTGGCCTGGCCAGCGCCTGCCACACGGTAGGGCCTCCCTAAGGGCTGGTTCCCATCCCCTCTATCTGTACCCTGTTGATCACAGGTGGAAGCCGCCCAGTCCCCCAGCTGTGTGAGGGGCACCCGCCCTGCCCTGCCCATCACAAGCACCTGCTGACCAGGGATGACTGCCCCGGGCAGGTGTTGAGTCCAATCATCTAAAATACCCCTGGTCAAAGAAAAATCTGAGGCCCAGTAGAATTTTAAAGAGTTGATTTGAGTAAGACAGAATTCCTGAATTGGGAAACAGCAAGCTGGAGGAGGCTTCGTGCTATGGTGAAAAAGTGTGGGAGACAATGTTTATCGGGTGAATATGAAACTGCAATAAGGACATGACTTGATTGGTTGCACTTACAAAACTTCCTGTTTTGGTTTACCTTGCTGGAAAATCCCTGGTCACGTTGGTGCTGGTGAGTTTAGGGAGGTCTCCGAATGCAGGTGAGACCGGACCTTAGCCTTGCCCAGGTTTTTGACATCGAAGAGAGAAAAAGGTTAAGTCAAAGCAAAAGCAAAAGCAAATCAGCTTTTATTGCAAAGCGGAAGCACAGGATCGGGGGTGGGAGTGCAGGCGGACTCAGAAGAGCCAGTCGGGCCCAGTGTGGTTTGGGGTTTCTGCCTTTGCTGGTTTATTAAATTAAGGGGTGGAGTAAGCATAAGGATTTCTGGGAAGAGGTGGGGATTTCCTGGAACTTGTAGGGGAGGGGTGGGTACCACGCAGTTTTGTACCAAACACGGGCATACATGGAACTGCTGTGGTGCGGGTGGGTATGGGACAAGGAGGGTATGATTGAGTCTGGGGTGAAAAGTGGGTCAGACCCAGCGCAGAAGCAGATCTTACTGGTCTTAGCCGGATTGGCCACTTCCTGTTTGTCAGGGTCCTGTGGGCCCATCGCCTCCCCCTGTCCCTGCAGCTGGTTTCAGCAGCTCCTTCTGTGTCCGTCATGTGAACCTGCTGCCTGGAGTTCTTGTTTCTTCTGTGACCTCCCAGTATTCCCATCTCAGCATGGCCCGCTGTCAGCTGGCTGCTCGTGACTGGCCGAGGTTAAGTTTTGTTTGTGTCTAACAGACGCGCCCATCTGATATGACCCCAGTTCAGTTTCCCACAGCTTGCAGCTTAAGGAGGTGACAGCCGTTCTGAAGGCCTCGTAGGTATTGTTTGCCCAGGAATGTTTCAGGGCTGGATTTTGTTTTAATTTTGCTTTTATATCCACCAGCCCCACCCCATCAAGAAATACACACATTTAGTGCTGGAGGTTCCCTCCATCCAACCCTGGGTTTCCTTCCTCGCTTTGGTGAAGAAGGAAAAAGAAAAAAAACAAGACAAGCCCTCGCACAGGCAAGTCAGAACTGCGTTCATTTCCCTAAGCCCCATTTCCTCAGGACGGCTTCCTCCCCTCACTGAGTTGCAGTGGCAACCAAGTCAGCTCTGCTCAGGAAGCGCCCTGGACAGCAAACTGGGCTGTGCTGAGTCCTGTCCAAGACCAGAGGAGGACAGGGAAGATTAGAAGCCAGGAGCTCCTAGGCCACCCCGGAATCCTGGGCTGGGCTGGGCTAGGGGGCCAAGGAAGAAACTGTCCCTCCAAAACAAGATGATCTGTGGTTTAATAACAAATCACAGGCATTTTTAAAACACAAGGAGTCTTCGAAGCAATGTCAAGGAAACGTTGGCCTTGGAGTCAAATCCTGAGCTTCCTGCTTGCTGGTTTTGGGTGGTGACTCTCGCTGTCTGGATTTTACTTTCTTCTTCTGTGAATTAAGAATGAGGCCTCTTGTGTGTCCACAGCAGGAAACAATTTTACATCATGTCTCGGTGCACACACAAATATATACTGGTCCCCAGTCCATTATCTGTAATTCCACAATTCCAGATCCCTGCAAACCACACATTTTGGGGGCAGCTGACTTCAGGAGTAATCCTGCTCTGTGCTGACTGGAGTTCTTTGTAGACCTACCATTATTTATCCCATTTAATGTGAATATTTTCTTGTTTCACTGTTGAAACATGTGTGGGTTTGATTACAGGGAGCAGTCCAGCCTCTGCTGGGAATGGTCAGGAATATACCATATACACCCCATGTCCTTTCTAAAATAGTGAAAATTCTGAATGCCTAAACACATCTGGATTCCAGGAATTTACATTAAGGGATATATATTTGAAATAACTCACAAAAGCAATACTCACCCTTGCTACATTCTGATGTTTTCAAATCGATTTTCTTTTTAAAATGCTGCTCTTGAACCAATAAACTAATTTCATAACCCAATGATGTGTTGAAACTCACATTTTGAAGACATGGGTGTAAAGGGTTTGACACCCAACAGGCACGTAGCAGATAGAAGTGACCACTGGGATGTTTCCTCTTTCTTGGCCTGGAAGGCTCACTTTGTATTGGTTCTCAGCTGAAAAGGACTCATTCCTCCCCAAAGCACCATGGCACTCCCCTAGTGTTTCAATGTTCTCAGGCTGCCATGGTAAAATATCACAGGCTGGGTGACTTCAACATCTGGTTTTTCTTTTCTCACACTTCCAGAGGCAAGAAGTCCAAGCTGAAGGTGCTGGCAGGGTTGGAGTCTGGGGAGGACTCTCTTGCTGCGTTTCAGAGGCTGCCTTTGTGCTGTGTGATCATGTGGCTTGCTCGTGTCTCTTTCACTTCCTACAGTAGGACACTAGCCCTCTAACAGGATTAGAGTCCTATCCTTGTGATCTCATTCAGTCTTAATTGCTTCCTTAAAGGCCCAATCTCCAAATATAGTCACCAGAGTTTAGGGCTTCAGCATATGAATTTTGGGGGCACACAATTCTCTCAATAGCACTGATGACTCCATCAAACGTATCCCACACCACAGCTGTCCTGGAAAATTAACACGTAACCATCTTTTACACAATGGCTGTTATGCTCCCCCACACTTTCCTCCAACCTGATCCTTTTTTCTTTCCAACTAGAGAGCAGCATTTCTCTTGAGGATTACCTTAATTATTTCCAGAAAAACGTGAGCCCACAGGAGCTGCTACTCCTGCTGAGTGACAATAAAGCCTGGGAGAGAGTGGTGGCCACTGCTGAACTGCCCAGGTAACCTCCATGGGGTTATCTCCATTGGGAACCCTGGTGGTGCCACCCAGATCCCTGGGGCTAGTTTTCCCTGACAGACACACCTCCTCCAGGCAGGCCCCTCTGCTGGGCTTGAGGATGACCTTCTCGGCACTCCAGGAGGAACATTTCCTCCCTGTCCTTCGCTGGCAGTGAGTAGCCTCAGGCTGAGAGGACAGGAAGCTCACAGGGACAGGGTCACTTCTGCCATCTGCTGGTGATGGGAAATTTGCGAGTTACTTTCTCACTTTCAGCCTTTCTTCATCCATGGAGTTTGATTGTGAGAAAAATGAGATCATGCATGTAAAGTACTTAGCATAATGACTGACACATAGTAGGTGCACAGTTAATGTTAACATTTACAAGCTTGGTGGAAAAAGACCAGGGTCAAGGGTCTTCCTCTTGAAGTCCAGCAGGACTTCTTTTGGGACAAGTCAGAAAAATCCTGACTTAATTGATGTGTGTTCCTGAGGATGCTGGCTGGGGCCTTTTTTCTCATCTGAGGAATTCCATAAATGCGGCAGGACCCGTCTGCTGGTCCAGGATGCTGAGAGGCTGGAGTGGAGTTGGACAGTGCTGGGTCTCTTTCCGGCTCTGACTGTGCCCAGTTCCTGGGCTCTAGGCTTATGTCATGGAGACTGGGAACTGTCATCGGTCCCATAGGAATAGCAACTTAATGTGACAGGAGTGTGGTGAACGCCTTAGAGTGAACTCCAGGTCATAGGTGGGGAACCAAGACCAAGATCCTGCCCAAAGGCCAAGAGAGACCGGGACCAGTGTCAGAGCCTGGGGTCAGGATGCAGCAAGAGTCAGCCTTGTCTTTGTAGGACAAGCAGGAAGGTTGAGGCACCAGAGCTGGGACTAGGGTGTGGCAAGAGAGGCACCAAGGGCTTGAAACTTAAGGAGGGTCATGAACTTGCAGAGGACATGTGAGTGGGAGAGGAATATTTCTTCTCTGTCTGGATGATCCCAACACTCATGGACATAGAGGGTCATGGCTGCCTGTGTCTCTCACACCCTGCCTGGGAACTGGCAAGTTCTGGGCTACCCTTTGGGATCTTCTTCTCTTCTACACAAAGAAGCCCCTGACAATGGCAAGCAGTATGCCTTAGTGACCATCTCCATAGTAGAATGAGTTGCTGCCAATTTATGTAATTTCAGGGGTACTGAGTAGACTGACAAGTCCCCAACCAAGAAGGAAAACACTTCCTCTACCATCTTGTCCAAATTCAGGTTTTTTCAGCATTAGCAATTTATATAGATGGTTCTGAAAGTGTCCTGAGTCTTCTAGAGGTTCCATAACATTGCACATGGCCTTGGCGTGTGCACAGGTGGAGCTGTCACTGCTATGGCATCAGTTAGGCTGGTGACATCTGCGAGTGAGACCTGGAAGGTTGGGGGTGCAGGGGGTAGGTCAGGAGGCGGTAAGGTGGCTGGAGAGGCCATGTGGAGCCAGAATGAATACCCAGATCTCCCACTGCAGTCAGCTGGGGCAGTTCCTGGGACAGTAGCCTTCAGCCAGAAAGTGAAAGGGCATGAGGCCTTGGAAAGGAGCAGATGCCAGGCAAAGTGATCTCCTGTCTCTCTGAGGTTTGGTTTTCATTTGAATTCAAAGTACTCAGAGGTAGCCAGACTGCAATGTCTGAGGGCACCTTACCTTTGATACCACCTGCAAATTAATGGGGATTCCTAAAATCATCTTTAGATTTTATAATTCCCTAGAAGGATTCATACAACTCACTAAAAACTGCTATTTCACGATTGTGGCTTATCACAGGGAAAGAACACAGATTAAAATCAGCCTAAGGAAGAGACACACAGGGGAGATTCTGGGAGGGTTTCAGGTGTGAAGCTTCATTGTCCTCAGGATGCTGCGATCTCCTGTGTCAATGTGGGACAAGACACACGGGATGTTGCCAACCAGGGAAGTTCACCCAGTTAAGGAAACATTCCTGTGAATCACATGAAATCAGGAAGGAAGCCTTTATTCAGGATGGTTGTCACAGGGGAGGGAGACTGAGCTCAGCTCCAAATACAGTAAAGAGGGGGAGTCACAGCCAACACCAGGGTGAGGGGCGGCAGATGAAATAGTTCTGACAGGAGACACCAGAGTGGGATGTTCCTGCCAACCTGCCCTAACAGGAGTCTCGCTAAAGGCAGGTCAGACACTCACCCATCAATGGTGGGTTGAGGAGCATGATCAGATAGCAAAGGGTGCTCAGACAGCAAGTGGGGAGGACCCTCCCTAAACTGACTTGGGGAGATTCTTGCTGAAATCACCTGCCTTCTGCATTGGTCTTGCTGGGAGCTGCAGACTGGAGCTGTTCCTATTCGGCCATCTTGCCAGATCTTCCCCATCTTCTTTTTTTGTTTGTTTGTTTTTGTTTTTTGAGATGGAATCTCACTCTGTCTCCCAGGCTGGAGTGCAGTAGCTCAATCTTGGCTCACTGCAGGCTCCGCCTCCCAGGTTCATGCCATTCTCCTGCCTCAGCCTCCTGAGTAGCTGGGACTACAGGCACCTAGCTTTTTTTTTTTTTTTTTTTTTTTTTTTTTTTTTTT
>NW_016818301.1:2358967-2411067 GCF_001698545.2 Rhinopithecus bieti
AACACACACACACAAGAGCATTTTTCAACCACCCCTTCTGAGACCAGACTAAAGTGACAGTCAAGGCACTTATAGCTATAATAGCAGCTGATATGGTTTTGGGCTGGGTCCCTGCCCAAGTCTCACATTGAATTGTAATCCCCAGCATTGACGGCGATGCCTGGTGGAAGGCGACTGGGTCATGGGAGCGGATTTCCCCTTTGATGCTATTCTCTTGATAGTGAGTCCCCTTCATCTTCTGCCATGACTGGAAGTTCTCTGAGGCCTCCCCGGAAGCTGATACCACCATGCTTGCTGTAGAGCCTGCAGAACTGTGAGCCAATTAAGCCTCCTTTCTTTATAAATTACCCAGTCTGAGGTATTTCTTTTCAGTAGTGTGAGAATGGACTAATACAGCAGCTAATGCTAATAGTGGCAAACACGTGTGGACTTTACTATGCACCACTAACTGCTCTAAGATGTTAGAAAAAAACCTCACTGTACTCTTTCAAGAACCTTTGGAGCGTGTATCATTTGTATCACCATTAACAGATAAGGAAACTGAAACAGATGGTCAGTGACTTGGCCAAGGTCAGAAATCTATTGATGGCTAAAGACTGGGTTCCAACCCAGTCATATGGATTCCAGAGCCCACACACTGCCTCTGTACCCTCTCTGCTGACAATAAAAAACTTGAATGAGACCAACAGGAGATCAGAGATTTCAACAGATATTTGGAAGACAGAACTGGCCGAAGAAGTGACAACCGAATAGAGATGGGTGAAGGGAGCTGCGATCCACAGCAACACCGAGAGGACATCCAGCCAAGAAGAATCGTTTGCTAGGCAGAGCCTCAGAGAGAGAAGTTCAACAGCCCCATGACCCATACAGGATTCAAGGCAGCCTCGAGTCTACACCAGTGAAAAAAATCGGAGTTCATGACTCAATCAAAAAGCCCCAGAAATAATATATTTATATTCTGACACTTTAGGGGGTTCCCATCCAATCACCCGACAGGTAAGCCTGCCAGTGGACTTGCCTTCCTCCTACATAGGAATGGACCTAGGATGAGACATAGGAGAAAGACAAAATAAGGAAAAGAGACCAAGACTAACAAATGTGAAATGAGCCCAGAAGAAACGAATAATTTTGAAAACAGGCAATAATTTTGAAAAACTCAAACTCATGTCCTTGCAGAGATTTAAACGCAGGCTGGCCGGGTGCAGTGACTCACACCTGTAATCCCAGCACTTTGGGAGGCCAATGCAGGCAGATCACCTGAGGTCGCGAGTTTGAGACCAGCCTGACCAACGTGGAGAAACCCCCGTCTCTACTAAAAATACAAAATTAGCCAGGCATGGCGGCATGTGCCTGTAATCCTAGCAACTGGGGAGGCTGAGGCAGAAGAATCGCTTGAACCCGGGAGGCAGAGATTGCAGTGAGCTGAGATCGTGCCATTGCACTCCAGCCTGGGCAACAAGAGTGAAACTCTGTTTCAAATTAAAATAAAGTAAAATTGTATGCTTAACATGAGAACCAGATGCACTGAAAAGGCGGGGAAAACAATAGAATGACAAAAAAAATTGGGAATTAAATGATTGACAAAATAAACAACTCAAGAGAGGGTTGAAAAAGTCTAGAAAAGCTTCCAGAAAATAAACCAGAAAGATGACAGGAGAAATGAAGCCAAAGCGGAACTGAAATGTTACCATACATCATGATTTCCTGGAAAGCTACTTGAAAAACAGCTGTAGGGGGAGTGGGAAGGACGTGCGTGTGTGTGCGTGTGTGTGCGTGTGTGCACCCGTGGTGAGTGGGTGGGGATAACCAAGAGAGAAAAAGACATGGGATCCAGGAAACAGGAAAATCAGCCCAGTGAGAAGGGAAACCAAGGGTCGCGGCTGAGCGTGCAGCAGGCCTACAGAACACCGAGTCCAGGATGGAATAAGAAGGGAAGGGTTCTGTGGGGACTTCACAGAATACCTCATATGATTCACAATTTGAGGGAAACTGAGGAAATCATGAAGGCAAACAGTGCACGGGGCGGGAGGAAAGAAAGGCAGTTGGAAACATCAGGAAAAACTAAAGCTGTGCTACAAAGCGTGTGCAGCCATATTGTACAACTCAACTCTATAGTAAACAGCATTTAAAACATCACAAATGGCCGGGCGCGGTGGCTCAAGCCTGTAATCCCGGCACTTTGGGAGGCCGAGACGGGCGGATCACGAGGTCAGGAGATCGAGACCATCCTGGCTAACACGGTGAAACCCCGTCTCTACTAAAAAATACAAAAAACTAGCCGGGCGAGGTGGTGGGCGCCTGTAGTCCCAGCTACTCGGGAGGCTGAGGCAGGAGAATGGCGTGAACCCGGGAGGCGGAGCTTGCAGTGAGCTGAGATCTGGCCACTGCACTCCAGCCTGGGCGACAGAGCGAGACTCCGTCTCAAAAAAACAAAACAAAACAAAACAAAAAAAACATCACAAAAATGTAAACACGCTTGTTTGATTTTTAACTTTGAGCACAAAACAACATTTAAACATGAGAACCAAATAAACTTGTTGCCAATCAGTACCAAAATTAAAGTACAATGGTAGTGGTTGGGAAGTGAGGCACTGAAAAAGAAGGAAGATTAATATCCTCATTTTATAAAATGAGGAGTGAAGAAACACTGGCCATACTGAGGGCATAAGAAAAACATTGTAAGTAAACTGTTTACAGCGACAAAGTTTCTAATGGAGATTATAAAATTAGGGATGTAATATTAGAAGGTGGGGAGGGGAGTTAGAAGTGTAAAGATAATAATAATAAATAACTATAAGTAATGAATAAAAATATTAATAAACTCTATCCTAATAGGAAGCAAATAAATAGTGAGGTCTAAATTTCAAAATGGAGAAAAATGCAGTAGCTTGTATTTATTGACCATCTGCTTTGCACCAGGAACCTTCTAAGTGCTTTGCAAGCATTAACTTGTTTTGGTTATCACAACAACCTTGTTAGAAAGATACTATTATCACCTGCACATTTCAGAGGAGGAAACTGAAACTCAGAGCAGTTAAGCTAGTGACAGCACCCGGTTAGTGACACCCAGAATGCAAACTCAGGCTTCCTGTCTCCAGAGCATGCACTCTCACTATTTCATGTCCTAGCATCAGAACATTATTTAAATATATTTATTTACTCCCTAAAGAAAAAGCTAGGGTCGGACATGGTGACTCACGCCTCTAATCCTAGCACTTTGGGAGGCCGAGGCGGGTGGATCAGCTGAGGTCAGGAGTTCAAGACCAGCCTTGGCAACATGGTAAAACCCGTCTCTCCTAAAAATACAAAAAGTAGCTGGGTGCAGTGGCGGGTGCCCGTAATCCCAGCTACTCGGGAGGCTGAGGCAGGAGAATCACTTGAGCCTGGGAGGCAGAGGTTGCAGTGAGCTGAGATCGTGCCATTGCACTCCAGCCTGGGTGACACAGCGAGACTCCATCTCAAAAAAAAAAAAAGAAAGAAAGAAAGAAAGAAAGAAAGAAAAGAAAAGAAAAAGCTAAAATTGGGACTAATTGCTCTTAATTGGGGTAAGTAGAGCCCTCTGTACTAATTGATTGATTTACTAATTGATTGATTGATTGGGAAGGGGTGGGTAGAGCCCTCTGTACTAAATGATTGATCGATTGGGAAGGGGTGGGTAGAGCCCTCTGTACTAATTGATTGGTCTTATCGATCTGCTGCACTCACTTATTACTTTATATTTTTAATTTAGGAGGACAGAAGTCACTTTATAGTAGTTAGTAACTGTTAACCTCAATAGCGAGTTGGGTTCTGGTGTCACTTTCCTTAAAGGTGATGGAGCAATGTGAGAGCATGTGCCAATGAGAAATAAGCCTGCCTCTGATACGGAAGTGCTGGAAAGGGAAGAGTGTAGTCCCTTTAAATGATATGGAAGGGGGAAGCTGAGCGCGGTGGCTCACGCCTGTAATCCCAGCACTTTGGGAGGCCAAGGTGGGCAGAGCACAAGGTCAGGAGTTCGAGACTGGCCTGGCCAATATGGTGAAACCCTGTCTCTACTAAAAATACAAAAACTAGCTGGGTGTGGTGGCAGGCGCCTGTAGTCCCAGCTACTCGGGAGGCTGAGGCAGGAGAATCGCTACAGCCTGGGAGGCAGAGGTTGCAGTAAGCCATGATTGTACCACTGCACTCCAGCCTGGTGACAGAGCCAGACTTCGTCTCAAAGGAAAAAAAAAGAAGAAGAAGAAGTGGGGGCCTCTCACATGGTTTCCTGGATAACAGGAACTATTGTAAGAGATCCCAGCAAACCACAACCATACACAAAGAATCACAGCCCTGCACAAAGGCCACCTCTATGAGGACATCTGCCCAACAAGTGTCTGTTCAACCTTGAGCTAAGGTGACCCTTGCTATTAATTATTGTACCTAGGGATCATTATTTAAAATAACTTACATAAGTCTCCTCATTTTTCCTTTAAAAACCTCTGCTTTCAGCAGGACGCGGTGGCTCACACCTGTAATCCCAGCACTTTGGGAGGCTGAGGCAGGTGGATCCCCTGAGGTCAGGAGTTCGAAACCAGCCTGCCCAACATGGAGAAACCCCATCTCTACCAAAAGTACAAAATTAGCCAGGCGTGGTGGCACATGCCTGTATTTCCAGCTACTTGGGAGGCTGAGGCAGGAGAATTGCTGGAACCTGGGAGGCAGAAGTTGCAGTGAGCCAACATTGTGCCATTGCACTCCAGCCTGGAGACAGAGCGAGACTCGGGGTGGGGGGGGGGGATAAAAACCCTCTGCTTTCCTTTGTCTCCCCGAGTCTGCCCACAGGCCACATCCCACCATGGGGTGTCCTCATCCATCATGTATTCCCGGATTTACAAATCCTTCTGCTCATTCCGGAATAAACTTGTTATCTTCGGAGATTCCCTCTCTGCTGTTATTTTAGGTTGACAATAGACTCCCCAAACGCAATCTCAGAGTGGAGCAACCAGAATGGGGACTGCAGACTCAAATCCAGATGAGAAACAGGTGTCTCTTAACTCCAGGGATGTGGGACGTGAGCAGAGACCATCCATTTGGAGATTGCAAGGATCTATTGACTAGAAATAGGGCTCAGCTTCACCATCGACACCACAGGAAAAGTCACCCAGGATGTCTGCAGCTCCAGAGGAGGGGGCTTGGGCCAAAATCTTAGGTCCAGACGAAATTTCAGCCACTGAGAAGGCAAACCGAACTTCAGCCACTGAGAAGAAGGCAAACCCTGAAATTGCTTTGGAAGAGGTATGGTGACATCACTACCACCACCTAGTGGAAGCTGGAAGTGTCCACAGCCAAAGGCTCCCAGCCACCACCCCGCCCTGCCCCGCCAATGGAGAGGTGTGCTTGGCCAGGTCATGCCAGAAGTCATTGTCTGTGTGCACCATGACAGGGACCCCAGCGCCCTGTTCTGCTCTCTTTTTCCAGGGACCCTGGAAGCAGGTGGCGAGCTTCAAGCTGGGTGTTTGACAATGGGGGATTCTGAAGGCATCAGTGGCTAGCGGAGACAAAGAGCCTGGGGCTGCAAAGTGCAGGGGAAGGTAATTGTGTTTCATGCCCACAGCCCCTGGGGGCCCCATAGGAGGCTAAGGGAGCAGCCACTGGTCCTGGCCACTCACAGCCCGGCCACTAGCAGCATCTCATGGACAATCCTTTTTGTCTTTCCTCAGATGGAAAAATTGGGCTTTGAGTAACAGGTGTCAGCTTCAGGAAGGTTTAGAAGTAGGTATCAAAATGACAGACACCATCAAGCTCATAATATTTTCCTGCTGAAGTCAAGATAAATGTGTGTTTCATTTTGATGCACATATAACATTTAAGAGAACTGGATTCATTCACCGAGTTAACAGAGTTTTTGGATTCAAATTTGAAATAGGTCATTGAGTAATTGATTTAGATGCAGAATTTCAGGTTGAACTCCTCTCTGAGGGTGCTGCAAATAAGCGTTGGCCCAGGGAGAGGGAGAAGCCTCTAGCTGGGTGGATCTCAAACAGGGGAAATGAGGAGTGGAGGGTGGGGAGGGTGCTGTGAGCACCCACAGCACCAGGATCTCTGGAACATGCACCAAGGAGCACCACCAACCTCTATCCCCTTCCCTCCAGCAGCCAGGAGACAAAGGAGACTCTTGTCTGGAGTCACTGCTGTGCCAAAGCATGACCTTAAACATAATAGCATCTTGGCTGAGTGCGGTGGCTCACACCTGTAATCTCAGCACTTTGGGAGGCCGAGGAGGGAGGATCACCTGAGGCCAGGAGTTTGAGACCAGCCTGGCCAACATGGTGAAACCCTGTCTCTACTAAAAACACAAAAATTAGCCGGGCGTGGTGGTGTGCACCTGTAGTCCCAGCTACTTGGGAGTCTGAGGCAGGAGAATCACTTGAACCTGGATGGCAGAGGTTGCAGTGAGCTGAAATCACGCCACTGCACTCCAGCCTGGGCGACAGAGCGAGACTCCATCTTAAATAAATAAATAAATAAAATAATAGCACTTAGCTGCTGTGGGAAACCATATGGCAGTTCTTTGAAAACTTAAACATGGAATTACCATAAGATCCCTCAATTCCACCTCTGGGAATACACCCGACAGCATGAAAACAGGGACCTGACCAGATATTTGTACAGCCACGCTCATAGCATTGTTCACCATAGCCAAAAGGGGTAGGCAACCCAGGTGTCCACTGACAGATGAATGGATAAGCAAAATGTGACGTGTACACACAGGGAATATTATTCGGCCTTAAAGAGGAAGAAAACTCTGACCCATGCTACAACAGGGATGAACCTTAAGGACATTCTGCTAAGTGAAATAAGCCCGTCACAAAAGGACACATGCTGTAGGATTCCATTCATGTGAGGTTCTTACGGTGGTCAAATGTATAAAGATAGGGAACAGAGTGGTGGTTGTCAGGGGCTCGGGGAGGGAGAATGAGGAGTTAATGTTTACTGGGTACAGTGTCAGTTTTGCAAGAGAAGAGTTCTGTTGGTGATGGTAGTTGCGCAACAATGTGAATGTAATTCCACGGAACTGTGCACTTAAAAATGGTTAAAAAGGCAAATTTTAGGTTATAAATATTTTACCACAATTAAAATATTTTAAAATCCTTTCAAAGCCCAAACTTTGCAGAATAATAATAATAGCACCTGAGCCCATTTTGGTTTGCAAAACATTTTCACACACAGTCATACATGCTTCAACAACGGCCCTATGATAAAAACATTTATTAATTTGGCTTCCCAGAGGAGAAAACTGAGGTTCAAATGGGGTGAAATGGCCAGGTGTGGTGGCTCATGCCTGTAATCCCAGCATTTTGGGAAGCCCAGGCAGGTGGATCTCCTGAGGTCAGGAGTTCGAGACCAGCCTGGCCAACAAGGCAAAACCCCATCTCAACTAAAAATACAAAAATTAGCCAGGTGTGGTAGAGTGCGCCTGTAGTCCCAGCTACTCAGGAGGCTGAGGCACGAGAATCACTTGAACCTGGGAGGCACAGGTTGCAGTGAGTCAAGATCGCACCACTGCTCTCCAGCCTGGGTGACAGGGACTCTGTCTCAAAAAAGCCAGGTGAGGTGGCTCACACCTGTAATCCCAACACTTTGGAGGTCAGGAGTTTGAGATCAGCCTGACCAACATGGTGAAACCCATCTCTACTAAAAATACAAAAATATTAGTCGGGTGTGGTGGTACACACCTGTAATCCCAGCTACTCAGGAGGCTGAGGCAGAAGAATCACTTGAACCTGGGAGGCGGAGGTTGCAGTGAACTGAGATTGCACCACTGCATTCCAGCCTGGGTGACAAGAGTGAGATTCCATCTCGGGGGAGGGAGAAAAAAAAAAAAAGATTCTGACAAAATGCCGTGAAGATCATCTGTAGATCTTGTTAAAGTGGAGTCACATTCAGAGGGTTGGGGGCGAGGTCTGAAATAAGTCTCTAAGCAGGTCCCACACGGAGCCAATGCTGTCGGTGCAAGGACTGCCATCCAACAGCAAAGATCCAGTGTACTTTACTTAACAGACAAGGAAGCTAGCCGGGAAGGGAGTGACTTGTCCAGGGTGACAGGCCAGGGTGGCACATAGGAAGCTAATGGCCAGGGAATGTGCATGCAGCTGTTTTGCCAAAAAGTAGCCACCTCCTTAAGCTGACCCAGATAGTGTCCACTTTTTTCAAATTATTTTTTATTTATTTATTTTTTTGAGACAGAGTCTCACTCTGTCACCCAGGTTGGAGTGCAGTGCCACAAATCTCCGCTCACTGCAACCTCTGCCTCCCGGGTTCAAGCGATTCTCCTGCCTCGGCCTCCAGAGTAGTTGGGATTACAGGCACGCACCACCACGCCCAGCTAATTTTTTTGTATTTTTAGTAGAGATAGGATTTCGCCATGTTGGCCAGGCTGGTCTTGAATTCCTGATCTCAGGTGATCCCTCAGCCTCGGCCTCCCAAGTGCTGGGATTACAGGTGTGAGCCACCGTACCCGGCCTTGAACCAAGGTTTCTAAGATGCTCTTAGCCTCCTTGGATCTGGCCTAGCACATCTTTCCATCTTATCTTTTCTGCACAATCGCCCACAGCTAGCCCAGCCTCCGCCTCAGCCAGTCTGGCTCCCTGACGATGCAGAGCCGGCACTGGCTACAGAAGCCAGGCCCAGTCCTGTCCAGGGCCCCCTGGACGCAGACAAACGCTACAGACACGGCTCGTAGCACATGGTTCTCTTTATTGTGACGCTCAGTGGAAAACATCTGCAAACCAGCTTACTGTAGTGGTGACAGCTGCAACACATGCTAAGGCACTTTTATTATATAAAAAAGGGGTGGGGTGAGAGTTTCACTCACTCCTTTGTGACAGCAACTGGGACCTGAATTCAGAGCTTTGTAGGCATTACGCAGCTTTTATATCGCTTCATGATTTCAGTCTGTTTCCTTTAAAAAAAAAAAAATGCCTTCTTGCCGTAAGTCTCAATGCAGCATATACAAAAGTTAGGAATACAAGTAAATTCGGCAACCAGTGTAGACCAGTGAGGACGAGCTAACTCTCTTATAAACAAAGGCAGTGAGAAAGACTCAGAATTTTATCATTTATTACGAGAAAGGGGAAAAAAAGAAAACCTTGTTTTGCTTTCAAAAATATCTGTGCAGGTGGCAGATTTTTAAACTATACTGAGTCAACGGTGCAGGTAAACTACCCTCGGGCCCAGTCCTAGAGTAGACACAAGATCGCCTGGGAGGGCTGCTGGCCCCTCTAACGCTCTGGCTGTCATACTTGGGACAAGTCCCTTAACCATTCAATACATTTGGTCCCCAAAAGTGTTGGGAGAAGCCACTGGAAGGCTGCTGGCCTTTCCAGCTTGACCCGACAGCCTTGCTGTGGCAGAGGCAGGCTGTCCTCGGTAAAGGAGGGGAGGGGGCATTGCACTTGAGACATTTTAGAATCAGGAGGGAGACAGTGGACAGTGGCGCTGCCCGGGACAGGGTGGGGAGGAATCCACTCCTCCCCCTACCCCAGCATTCTGTGCCCTGCACAGAGGTGGAGCCCCAGGGCCTGCTCCTTCTGGGCCGCCCAGAGCCATGGGAGTGGGAGGCCCAAGGGGCAGAGGTGTGTGAGGTCACCACGTGTGATTGCCAACAGCAAAGAAACGAGGAGTGGGGGCGCTGGTGGCAGAGGTCAGGGAGGCTGACAACTGCGGGGGGTCCGACTACCAAAACGCCTTCAGTCTGAAGAAAAATAGATTCATAGAAAACTCTGGCCCCTCCCCGGGGGCCTGCCCTCCTCGCCTCAACATCTTGTGCTTTTTGGCAAGAGAGGGCTGAGGAGCCTGCTGGTCGCTCTCTGCCTGGGCCCGGGCCCTGTCTCTTTGGTATCAGATTCTGAGCGGCGGAGGGAGCTGGAAGGGGATGCAGCAGAGGAAGCCAAATGCCCTCAACAACGCCTGGAGGGAAACAGGATGGGGGACGGGGCTGAGGGCAGGGGGAGGCGCGTTCACAGCAGTCCCAAGAAGGTGGGGAGAGGCCTGCTGCAGGGTCTGGGAAGAGGAGGCTGTGGTGTCCGTCTGTCCATCCATCTCAGGCTGCAGGAGAAGAGGCTTATTCGGCAGGTTTGGCCTCAGCCCCATCCGCTTTGCCATCCACCTCCTCGTCGGAACCATCGCCAGCGCCTTTCCGGGCCATTCGGCGGGGCATGACAAACGGCAGGTCCCCGCGCCTAGGTGCAGAGGCAGAGGCAGAGGGTCAGTGGGCACAGACAGGCCAGGGGCGGCCGCAGCACAGCACACACATCTCAAAGCGAATTCAAGAGGGAAACCAGGCGCCTGGCTGCTCCCACCAGGAAGCAGTAAGGCGGAGCCTTGGGAGCCACAGGTGAGCTGGATAGGACCGCTCTCAGGAAAGCAGGCAAAGCTTCCCGCAAAATGTTTAGGTGTCAGACATCTTCACACACAACCGTAGCACAAAAACAGTTCAGGCAAACAGGACCAATTACAACAGGAAAGGCACAAAAGTAAGTGTAAAATGCCACCCTCTGTTCCAACTCCTATAAAACCGATGAAACCAAGACAGGTAAACAGGTGTGCTTGTTCACACAGAGTACAAAGCCGGGCACCCTCTTTCTACCACATGGCAGAAAATTCACATCCAATACTGACTACTTATGCTTAAAAAAAAGAGCACCATGAAGGCCTGGCGCAGTGGCTCACGCTGATAATTTCAGCACTTTGGGAGGCCGAAGCGAGTGGATCACCTGAGGTCAGGAGTTCGAGACCAGCCTGACCAACATGGTGAAACCCCATCTCTACTAAAAATACAAAAATCAGCCGGGCATAGTGGTGCATGCCTGTAATCTCGCTACTCCAGAGGCTGAGGGAGGACAATTGCTTGAACCCGGGAGGTGGAGGATGCAGTGAGCCGAGATTGTACCATTGCACTCCAGTCTGGGCGACAAAAGCGAAAATCCATCTCAAAAAACAAAAACAAAAAAACAAGATCCCCATGAAAAAGAGGTAAGAAATGAGAATCTCAGAGAATAAGATCCTCCGCTTCAAACATTCACTACTTGTTGAGTGTTAACACTCCCTGGGAAATGCAAAGGAGCCTTTTTAATCTCTGTAGACATTGTTTATGAGGCCTGTATTCATTTTGTAGATATTTATGAGGCACCTAATACGTGCCAGGACTGGGCCAGGTGGTCTCAAGCAACCTCCAATTCAAAAGGCAACAGACTTTTAGGACAGGCTAGGAATAAACTACCTAGAATTTACTGTGTGTTCAAAACACTAAGCTGAAGCCTCAAAGGCAAGAAGCCAGAAGGGGCAGAGAGTGCTTTGTGCAGTCCTTTCTTGGTGTCATTTGTGCTTTGCTTGTGGGCTCTGGTTGAGGAACAAGCTACCTTTGGAGAGAAGTGCCGAGGCAAAGGGGTGGGTTGGGCGGTGGGGGCTCACCTGAGCTTGTTCTTCAGGGAGCTGACCTCGCGGTTCATGGCATCGGCCGTCTCGGTGGCGTCCTCCAGCTCGCGCTGCAGTTTCCGGCGGGAGGCGTTGGCCCGCTGGGCCTCCTCTTCGGCCTCCTCCAGCTGCCGCTTGAGCTGCTTCAGGCGGGTGGATGCCTTGTCGGCCTGTGGAGATGGACGTGTGGCCCGTGGCCCTGGTTAGGGGCTCTGGGCGTGCAGCCAGCCAGCCCCACTGCCCTGCCTGTTGCCCCATCTGCTGCCCAGCCCGGCTGCCCTTCTCACTGCCCCACCAGCGCCCGCACCTGGTCCTTGTACTGCTCAGCGTTCCTCCGCTCATCATCCACCTGCAGCAGCACATCCTTCAGCTTCTTCTCCGTCCGACGCACCTGTTTGCAGGCTGCCTGGCGCTCCCTGCATGACAGACAAGGTGGCTCAGAGGGAATACCCTCCTTCAGAGGGTCCAGCCAACAAACCCTAACATGGACCACCCGTTCCCCGGGCCTCACTGGCATCTAGGGATCACCTAGGGAGGCCTTTGCTGGACACCTGTGTGTGCCTGGCTTCTTACGACGGGCACTGCAAAAAGCCCCATTTACAGATGGGGAAACGGGCGCAGGTAAGGGAAGTGACACACCTCAAAGGGCATCTGTGTAACTGGAAGAGGTTTGGGGGCCTGGCGTAACCCCCCATTCCCTCCAAGGAAGTCTCAGTCCTGCTGAGCCCACAGAACAACTGCCCCGGTGGGCAGGACACCCCTCTACCTCCTGCTCTGATCCACCCTCAGAGACAGCCACCAAAGCTCCTGGCTTTAGAGGTGGAACAGAGAATCCCGTTCAAACCCCACAAGCTCCCCCAACCACCCACCCTGTGGCAGGGATGAGGGCCCCATCAGGAGGGAGGGAAACAGCCCCCAGGACTCAGGAGACAGAGAGCTGGTTGTGGCCCAGATTTGGGCAGGACTGCAGGGGGGCTGGAGTTTTGGGCAGGACGGCTGGGGTTGGGCGGGGTCAGGGGCACGTACTTGGTCTCGTTGTCCAGCTGCTCCTCCAGCTGTGCGATCTTGGCCTCGAGGGCAGTGATGGAGGCCTTGTACTTGGACTTGACAGTGCCCTCCATCTCCTGCAGCTTGACCTTGAGCTCCTTGTTCTGGCGCTCCAGTTGCTGCCGAGCATTCTCGTTCTTCTGGGCGTGGCTGCGCTCCAGGTTCAGGTCGGTGTTGATCTGGTCGATCTGCGGGAGGAGGGCCAGTGACCTCGGGAAGGGCTGGGGCCCTGGCTGGACGGCACGCGCAGGGCCGGAGGAAGGTGGCAGCAGGATCTCACCAAACCCTTGGGGTCCAGAGTCTTGGGTCTCCCAGAAAAGGGAGGATTAGAAACTTCTGAACACCCAACACAGAAGCCAGAGGGGGATCTTTCATGTCCGGGTGCCTGGACATGTTCCCGTAAGCGCCTGGGGAGCAGCTGGCACTTGGCCTGTGCTTCTGCCGGCTGGGTCTGAGGCCAGCTCTGCTGTGGTGGCTCGAACCCAGGGTGGGAGAAGGCCTGGCACCCACCTGCAGGTTGGCCTTCTTCAGCCGGTCGTTGATCAGCTCCGTGTTGCCCTGCTCCTCCTCCAGCTCCTCCTCCAGCTGGGCGATGCGGGCCTCCAGACGCCGCTTCTCCTCCAATGCCAGGGCTCTGCAGGATGGGCGGGAGAAGTGAGGGGCCTACCCCGGGGGCACACCTGGTCCTCCTCAATTCTGTCCCCTCACTCAACTCACCCTTTGCCACTGCTGTTGGCGATCTCATCAGCCAGCTCATCCCGCTCTTGCTGGGCCTGGCGCTTGGCACGCTCCGCGGCTGCCAGTTCCTGCCACAAAGACCCAGAGTGTAACCTGAAGGCAGCCACAGCCCTGCAAGACCATCCTTCCCAGCCCCGGGCACCCTCTTCTCAAGCCCTTCCCCAGGCCCACCTCCCCATGAAGCCCTTCCTCCAGAAACCCTCTAGCTCACAGGCTGGTGACCCCCTGCAGTCATAGCTTAAGCACCATATGTTTCTAAAACTCTTACATTTAAGTGCTAGGAATCAAGCCAGGTGCCAGGGTGTGGCAATAAGAAGTGTCCTGGCCTAACCAGGGAGACCATGTGGACAGAGCCACTCGGTGCGGCCCCTCCCTGTTTGGGTGAGCCAGAGCCCAGAGTCAGCTCCGGAGGCCACAGGCAGATGGCTACACCCTGGTGGCACTCACAGCCAGCACATCACACTGCAGGGCACCCTCCAGACCCGGGAAACACTTCAGGACGGGCTCAGGTGCGATGGGCAGGGTGGCCGAGGGGACGCCCAGACCCCTTCTCACCAGGCACCATTCATAGCAGGAGGTGGTGGCAGCCACAAAGCCTCATCTCATGTGAGGGATGCCAGTTTCACACACACACACTCTCGTCGTACCAGGGAGCCCCGCTATGTAACGGAACCCTGGAGGGAATCCTTCTGTAACATGAGAGCCATCCCCAGCCAAATCCTGGAGCCCAGTCGGACCCTAGCCCTGTCCTCAACTGAAGGCCCCATGCTGCCCCCTGCTGGCTGCAGGGCAGTGGTGCCGCTCTCCACTGCAGCCCCACCCACCTCCTGCAACTGGATCATCTCAGCCTCCATGCTCTTCAGCTTCTTCTCATTCTCTTTGGCCTGGGCCAGGATTTCCTCACGGGAGGCGCGGGTGTCATCCAGCTCACGCATGCAGTCTTTCATCTGGGCCTGGGGTGGGGACAGAGGCTTGGCACCTCATTCAGCTCCTCGGCCCTCCACCCCCACCCTCGTGGGTCACCTCACCAACAGGGCTCATGGCTGGTGCTCCGCTCGATGCTTATAATACATATTTCATTTTGTTATTCTCCTGTTATTTGTTTTAACTAACCGTGGTGACAGGGCGAAAAGGCAACTAAAGACAAACATCTCTGTGACCCACCCCATAATGCACACTTTGACAGTGTTGGTCACCGTGGACGTGAGCCCAAGCTGAGCTTCATTTTCTACTTTCTGTCCCCTCCTGTGGGCCGGAAGCCGGTGCCCACGGTGCCACCCCTAATGTTCACCTGCCCCTCAAAACCAGTGCCCAGCCTGCCGGGCCGTCCCCACCACAGGCAGGAAACATATTTCATTTTGTTATTCTCCTGTTATGTGTTTTAACACTAAAGATCTTTGTCAAATAGCCTTTTTTTCCTAAATTGAGATTCCCCAAACCAAAGAGCATGACTGGTTGTGTACAGCCCGACCACACCAATAAAAAAATGCCACCAGCAATCACAGTATCTATGCCCACAACCGTGACCACAGAGAGGTTTTAAAGTTTTTGTGGGTTTTAACACTTAAAAAAAATTTTTTTTAAAACTAAGGTTATTCTTGTTACATGATATGGTGTATCAGAGCTGTTTTTATGTGTTAATTATTCTTTAATTATTGGTGAGGTAAAGATTTCCAAGTATGCGTCCCACACTCTGGGCTGCTGCTCAGAACCATCACCCCAGAGCCCAGAAGGCTGGAGGGTGTCAGGACCCGGCTGATTCTGGAAATCTGCATTAAGTGAGACCTTCTCGAACTCCACCCATGTCTAGGCTTGTACTTGTTTGCTTCCGTGTTTTATGTACTCAGTCATTCACCATTTTGCAAGTTTGCTGTTGGACTATCACGTTTCCACTCACCTCCGAGCCTCTGAGTCTCTGTCAGTGAGATGGGGCTGGAGGAGGCGCCACCCTGCCAGGTTCCCGCCCCAGGCCCTGGGCCTTCACATGTAGTTGGCTGGGTCAGGCCCCGCCCGCCTTCGCCTGGGCCCCGCCCGCCCTCACCTGCAGCTTCCGCAGCTGTTTGATGGCTTCCTCCCGGTTCTTGTTGGCTGACTCAATGTGAGCCTCCAGGTCCTTCAGGTCCATCTCCAGCTTCTTCCGGGCAGCCACTGCCATCGAGCGCTGCTTCCTCTCATCCTCCAGCTCTGCCTCCATCTCCCGCACCTGGGGAAAGGAAAATCAACAGCTCGGGAAGCTGGACCCACTCAGAGACCCTGCCTTAGCTCTGAACTCAGGCGCCTCAGGCCAGTTCTGCAGGATCCATGGGGCCTTGGGGGGCCAGTGGGGATTACTGACCATAAGAACTCTAAGAAGGTGAGTCACTGAACCCGGAGATAGGGGGCTGGAAAGAAGGGATATGGGAGGGGAGGCGTGGTCAAGGGGCCCTAACATAATCCAAGTGGAAGGAGAGAACAGAAGCCTGCGTGAAGCCAGGGCAGCCTTGGGCACCCGTGGGGTAGCAGGAGGCCATGCACACCTGTCTGACCAGCTGCTTCTTCTTCTCCTCACTCTGCTCGTCCCGGCCCTGCAGATCCCGCTCGAACTGGGCCTTCATGGCCTGCAGGTTGACCTCCAGCCGCAGTTTGGCATCTTCAGTGGCCTGCAGCTCGTCCTCCAGCTCTTCCAGCTGCGTCTTCATCTCCTCCACCTGCTGCTCCAGGGCCCGCTTGGACTTCTCCAGCTCGTGGACCTGAGCCCCAGAGAGCCCAAGTCAGGAGCAAAGGGACTGGCAGATACCTGGGTCTGCGAGACCCGGAGTCTGTGCACACACCAACCCTCTGTGATGACCCCACTCGGGCCCCTCCCAAGACCTGGCTGCCAGGTCCAGCACTCACGCTCTTGCCCACGTCATCCTTGGAGCTCATGAGATCCTCCATCTCCGTGCGGAACTGCTTGTTGAGCCGCTCCAGCTCCGCCTTCTGCTCCATGGCTTCCTCCAGGGCCCGGGCCAGCGACAGCGCCTTGGTCTCCTTCTCTCGGGCCTCTGCCTCAGCCCGGTCGCGCTCCTCTGCGTACTTGGCAGAGATGGTCTTCTCCTCTGCCAGGAGCTGGGAAAGAAGTGGGCACCATGAGGCTCAGCACCACAGGCTCAGAGCTATGGCCCCTGGCAGGGCAGAGCAGCTGGGCCTAAGCTCCCTGGGGAACGAGGAGCCCAGAGGCCATGGTGGAGAGGAGCAGGCCTAGGAAGCACAGGCCCGGGGCTGTGCCCGGGACAACACACACAGTCCTGTGGATCCTCAAGACGGGATGACTGCCGACTGGGGCCGGCACTACTGCGAACGCCATGTCGTAACATCTGTTTACTTTTCATCACTTACTAATCGTAACCCTTTATGGCATGCTGCCCCTTCCATGAGAGCCCTCCAAACTGTAAGAGCTTTGGTTCTCCTGAACCAAAGTTGGCATTTGGTTGGCATTTTTCACGGAGTGAATGCCAAGCTGGCTGCCAGGAAGCCTGAACCCCATTTGTGGTCTCCTCTAACGAAAGCTTCTGTGCCCTGGCATCTGTTCTCTGTGTGCACCCCCCTGGCTCTATCCTATTTCCCCACCTTCCTTTCCTTTTGGCCCAAACCTGAATTATTCCATGGGTGGCTGACCATTTCCTAAAGGGCCAGATAGTGCATTCTTTAGAGTATGCAGGCCCTACGGTCTCTGCAGCAATGGCTCAACCCCACTACCACAGCACAAAGCAACCAAAGACAACACGAGAACGACGGAGTATGGCTGTGTTCACTCCATCTTTCCCCACGAAACGCAGTGGGCTGGACCCGGCTGCCGCAGTTGGCTGCCTGGTGTCTTCTACTGTTCTATCCCGCCCCCGAGTCCACATCCCCCTCAGCTGCCCTCTGATATTTTGGAAAAGGAAGCGATATGAATGCATAAATAAATCGTTTAAAAGACAGTCAAACCACTTAATTACAGAAAATCTGAAAAATGTAAAAAAACAGAAAGGAAAAGTCACTCCTCAACCCATCGCATGAAGACACCCTCTTCCACTGACCTTCTCCCTGGGCCCCTCGACAAGCCACAGACTGGGGGTGGGGGGCCCTCTAAGCGCTGCCCCGCACGGCCCTCCCAGGCAAGACCTTGAGGGAGCCCAGGCTTTCTCTGACGGACCCTTCGCCTTGGACTCAGTGCTTGAAGAAGAAAAACAAAGGATGGCGCCAGTGGCCACACACCTGGTCAAACTTCTTCTGCTTCTTCTCCAGGTTGCATGCACTCTGGCGTTGATGGTCCAGGTCCACCAGCAGGTCATCCAGCTCCTGCTGCAGCCGCGTCTTGGTCTTCTCCAGCTTGTCGTAGGCGGCCACCTTCTCCTCGTGCCGCTGGCTCAGGCCCTCCAGGTCCTTCTGGAGCTTTCTCTTCACCTCCTCAGCGGTTTCCAGGCACCCCACACTGTCCTCCATCTTCTTCTTCATGTCGGCCACCTGGGCAGGAGCCAGGAGTAAGCAGACGCCCGAGATGGCACCTGCTCAGATGGCACACCTGTCCCTGGGACAGCTGGGAGCCTGCCTGCCACACCGCGGAAGGAGGCCCAGGGATCTGCCCAGTTATGAAACCACCTCCCCCAGTCACGTCCCTCCACGGGGGCGAGACAAATGGAGCTTCTACAAAGGGGCATCCGTCTACGATGTGAAGCCCGGGGAGGCTGACCCCCAGGCCTGCTGTGGGGGCTCCCAGGCCTCATTCACACCAAGCCTCTCACTCTACGGAGACCGCTCCCAGAGAGCAGGGCCAGTGCCCTGTAGCGATGTCTGTGGGGTCCCCATCACCCAGCCCCATCCTTGCACTTGGAGATAAACCTGCAATCCCGCACACTCACGGGCTGCTCCCACCCTGACTGTGGAATGGACTCCCAGCCCATCCCGAGCTGGCTCAGGCCTTCTGGCCTGGCACATGGAGGCCCAAGATAGGATCTAGAGCAGGAGCTCTGAATACATATTAGGCTACGGACCCCTTGGCAGTCTAGAGAGGCCGAGGGACTCCTTCTCATGACAATGTTTTAACAGGCATTAAATAAACACATGGGACCACCAAGGCAACCAGTACAGAAAAATGCAGTGTTCACACATTCTAAAAAACTGTGGCTCGGGACGCCACGCGCTGCTAGGTAGCACATCAGACGGCAAACTCGGCGCAGGCCTGGGAACCACGAGGCCAAGGAGCTTGGCCGCAACCCTGACAGGGTCACTGGCCATTTCTACAGGTGATGAGGGTGCAGGGACTGCCACCACCGTGGCTTGCTGCCTACATCCACAATGGAAGCAATGCTGAATTTCAGCTAAAGACTGGTGAAAATAAAGGTGTAAAATAGTGAAAATAGTGGTGTCCCCCATCTAAGTCCACAGATCCCTGGATTCCTCTCCTAGGAACTCAGGCTGAGAGCCCTGATGTGGGACAGCAGGGTGGGCTTCCCTGGGGGAGAGCAGCAATGGGCTGGCCCAGTGGGCAGGGCTGTCCTGCAGTGCCCAGGCCAGTGCCCGGCCAGCAGCTCCCCAGCCTGCAGAGTCGGGCCGGTTCCCCAGGCCTCCAAACCTGGGCATGGAGAGTGGCGATCTGCTTCTCCAGGTTGTGCTTGGCCTCCTCCTCCTCCTCTAGCTGCTCCCGGAAGGAATTCTTCTCGTCCTCCACCTGCTTGAGCTTGGTGCTCAGGCTCAGCTTCTGCCGGTTCTCCTCCTGCAGCAGCTCCTACTCGCAGGTTGAGAGGGGTGTGGGCGCTCAGGAGAGCGGTGTCTGAAACCCAGGTACTCCACACCCTTGAGGAGAGAGAGGAGCTGGTCCTGCTGATTTAGGGGATGGCCACGTAAAGACCTGATGGGAGCTAGGAGGACGCAGAGACCCACCCACAGGATGAAGGAGATGAAGGAGAGGATGGGCAATCCGATGGGTTCTAGAGCTAATGTCGCGTGGACACGGGGGCCTTCCTGGAGGAGTTCACCTTCTGGGAACCTGGCACTACCCTTACCTGAGTGTCCTGCAGCTGGGACTCCAGCGCGGAGAAGTCCTTGGTGAGCTTGCTGGACTTGCTGTCGGACTGGCTGAGAAGCCCGGTCACGTTGTCCAGCTCCACCTGCACCGGGCAGGGAGACGCAAAGGACCATGGACCCAGCCCCACCGCTCCTGCCCCACCTCAGCTCCTTTACGTAAAGCTGGACCTGAGTCACAAGCTGAAGCGTGAGGGTCTGAGGAGCCAGTTTGAGAAGACAGAGAGACACAGAGCACACATGCACCTGGGGGTCTGGGCCACTACTGCTGCTGGCGCCCACTGCCCGCGCCGGGGTCCCGGCGGAGGCCTCACCTGCAGCTTGGTGACCTTGTCGGCCAGCTCCGTGCGCACACGCTCTCCCTCGTTGAACTTGACCTGCAGCTCCTGCAGCTGCGCCTCCACTTTCTTGCGCTTGTGTTCCGAGTCCCCTTTGCCCTGCAGCAGCACCTTCACCTCGTTGGCCAGCTCCCCCCGCTCATTCTCCAGGGTCTGCTTTGCCTTTTCGAGGTTGGCTTTCACCTGGCGGGGAAGAAAGCAAAGACGTGAGTGGCGGTCTCCTGACACAAGGCTAGCTGGTCTATCATCACTGGACTCTAGATCCAGACATCGCTGCTGCTGCAGCCCTGACGACGGTGCGCCTGAGTCCTGGACTCAGAAGGCTCAGGCCTCATCTGTCTTGTTCTCTTCTCTCTTGGCTGGTGGGTGACACTTGGCTCCTGTCTTCACTCTTAGGACCTCAGCTTCCCCATCTCTAAAATAATACCTGCCCAGCCTTCTGCCCTGGGTAGAGGCCAGGTTCTAGGCCAAGGCACTGGTGTTGCAGATGTTAGCAATATTTATAATGCAATGAGGGGAACTGTAATTGTTTGTAGTTAGACTTCCAATAAAGCCTGTCTGAAGTCTGATGTTCAAAGTAACGACGTAATGTTTTCACCCTCATATAACCACATGAGACAGACCTATCATAGTCTTCCCTTGTGAACAGGGAAACTGAGGCACAAGTCACAAAATCCCTAAGACGGGGAGCCTGGCCTCAGAACCAGGCAGTTGAGTTGGATCCTGCAGCTGCTCTGCAGGACTGATTCGGATTCTGTGGGCCCAGCACGGGGAACCCTGCCTTCCCGCTGCGGTCTCAGGGAGGCTCCGCACCCGCTTCGTCTGCTCCAGCTGCTCCGCCAGCTCCTCCACGGCCTGCGAGTGCTTCTGCCTCATCTCCTGGATCTGGGCCTCGTGGGTCTTGGCCTCCTCTTCCAAGGTCTTCTTCAGGATGTTCACCTCCTGCTCACGTTTTGACCTGGACAGAGAAATCCCCTCAGAGTGGAGGCTGGGAGTGCTGGAGCGCGGCTGTCCCTGGGGCTCCTCCCTGACCAAAGAGAGGCCTGGCCAGGGCACAGGCACTCCAGGCAGCTTTTCTACCCATCGGCCCCTCCTGACCATCTATCCCATGGGCCAGCCTGAAAGACGCACTATGAGGGGCTTCTGTAGCCTTTCAGCTTTAAAGCCCACCCTTGCCTCACCCCCAACTTTGAGTCAGGTTCTTCAACAGGCTTTCTACTCTGTAGAGAGAAACCACTGAGGAACCAGCAGCTTCCATGCCTGCTGGCGCATAACAGGGCCACGGGGCTTGTGTATGTGTGTGTGTATGTCAGTGTGAGTGTGTGCGCACATGCACGTGCGCACAGAGGCCCCGGGTCCATGTCTCCAAGCCAAGGCCCCCCTGGCTGCCCTCCCCATCCCCAGGGACTTGGTCCCAGGGCACACCTGAGCTCCTGCTGGGCAGCTGTGGTATCCAGCGTGTCCTCCAACTCTGTTTTCAGTGCCTCTAGCTCTTCCCCAAGGTCCCGTTTCTGCTTCTCAGCTTTATTTCTGGAAGCACGCTCAGACTCCAGGTCTTCCTGGAGTTCAGAGATCTGAGATTCCAGCTCCCGGATCTTCTTGAGGGCCATGTTCTTCTGAGCAGCTTCTTCTTCCACTCTGCCAAAGCGACCAGCAACATCAGTATAAGGTCAGTTTCACCTCCAAGGAGCAGAGTTTGTGGGACAGGCCTGAGAGAGGTGCAGCAGCCAAAGCTGCCTCTGGTGGTCACAATCATGGCACTTAGGGTGGCTCTCAGCAGAAACATCTGAGGCAACCAGACTGAAGGGCAACACCCCTCTGAGAACTAGAAAACCTCATAGAGGAATCCTTTCAATTTCCAAAGTAAGATTCACTGCTTCAAGTATTTTTAAAAGTCAAATGATTTGTGGCCGGGCGCGGTGGCTCACGCCTGTAATCCCAGCACTTTGGGAGGCCGAGGCGGGTGGATCATGAGGTCAGGAGATCGAGACCATCCTGGCTAACACGGTGAAACCCCGTCTCTACTAAAACACAAAAAAATTAGCTGGGCGTGGTGGCGGGCGCCTGTAGTCCCAGCTACTTGGGAGGCTGAGGCAGGAGAATGGCGTGAACCCGGGAGGTGGAGTTTGTAGTGAGCCGAGATTGCGCCACTACACTCCAGCCTGGGTGATAGAGCGAGACTCTGTCTCAAAAAAAAAAAAAAAAGTCAAATGATTTGTTAAATGGAAAGAAAAGGAAATAAAATATTACACCACAGGATGACTGCAACTCAGTAAAAACATGAACGTGCTATGGACTTTAGATGGTTGTGACAAGTCAATGTAGGTTCACCAATTAGAACAAACACACCACTGCGCTTGGGGGTGTTGGCAGCTGGGGAGGCGGTACGTGAGTGGGGCAGCGGAAGATGGAGAAACTTCTGTGACTCTTGCTGTGAATCTGAAACTACTCTAAAAAATAAAGTCGCTTTCTTTTTTTTTTTTTTTTAAACAGAGTCTTGCTCTGTCACCTAGGCTGGGGTGCAATGGCGCGATCTCGGCTGACTGCAACCTCCGCCTCCCGGGTTCAAGCGATTCTCCCGCCTCAGCCTTCTGAGTAGCTGAGATTACAGTCGTGTGCCACCACACTGGCGAATTTTTTATATTTTTGGTAGGGATAGGGGCTTCACCATGTTGGCCAGGCTGGTCTTGAACTCCTGACCTCAAGTGATCCATCCGGCTTGGCCTCCCAAAGTGCTGGGATCACAGATGTGAACCAAGATGCCTGGCCAAGTCTTTTTTTTTTTTTTAAGTGTGCCTACAGCAAGAAATTAGGAAAGGACGGCCGGGCACGGTGGCTCAGGCCTATAATCCCAGCACTTTGGGAGGCCCAGATGGGCGGATCACGAGGTCAGGAGATCGAGACCATCCTGGCTAACACCGCTTGAAACCCCGTCTCCACTAAAAAAAATACAAAAAACTAGCCGGGCGAGGTGGCGGGGCGCTGTAGGTCCCTACTACTTTGGGGAGGCTTTGAGGCAGGAGAATGGCGTTAAAAAACCCGGGGGGGCGGAGCTTGCAGTGAGCTGAGATCCGGCCACTTGCACTCCAGCCTGGGTGACAGAAGAGAGACTCCATCTCAAAAAAAAAAAAAAAAAAAGAAATTAGGAAAGGACTATTGTAGGTGAGTGATAGAGTTGTGGATGACTTTTTGTCAAATTATAAACAAATAAACAAAAGACAAATGAGGCCCCTCCCCGTGCCCTGAGTACACAAGAACTGCTTTGCTATGAAATAAGCGGCTCTTCTAAGACAACAGTGGAAAGAATGCTCACAGCTCTCTGGTGCAGAGAACCAGGCCCAGCTGCAAGCAGGAAGGGCTGGCCCAGGCCACCTGGCCTCAGGCGGGGTCCTCACCTGGCCAGGGCGGCCTGGAGTTCCTCCTCTTTCTTGGCCAGCTGCATCTTGAGCTCCGCGATCTGCGCCTGGAGCTCGGCGATCTGGTCGCTGAGGTCCGTGGAGTCTCCCTCCAGCTTCCGGCGGGTCTTCTCCAGCTCCTGTCGCTGCTTCTCCTCCCTGCGGAGGCGCTCTGCAAGGAGCGGGGAGCCCACATACCCCTCAGTGCCGTGGGTTCTGTCTCCGTGTCAATTTCTTATACAAAATACTGAGCACTCGTTACGAAACGTGTGTCAGGCTGAAAGCATCACAAATACACAGACACTCGCACCCAACTCCTGGATGCAGGAAGAGGACATCACCGCAACTGCCAGCCCCTGGCGTGTCTCTCTCCAACTCACCCCTTGTCCTTCCCTGCCAGGAGTTAAGTACTCTCCTAAAGCTGGTGTTCGTAATCCCCTTGGTTCCCTTGAAGGCTGTACTATGTCTGTATCTCTAAAAAAAATGTTCAATTTTGTGCGAAAATCAACTTATAAAATGGAACTGACTTGTGTGAATTCCACAGTTGGAATCACCCAGTCAGGGCTCGGTGTCTAGCTTTATAACTCTGTGATGTCACTCAGGAAAGCTACTTTCTATACCTCGTCTAAATAATAAACAAAAGGAGACAGCGTACTTCACGGGGATGGTGTGAGGCCCCAATGAGTTACTATCTTAAAAAGCACCTAGAACAGTGCCTGGCTGGTGATGTTTATTCCCTGCCATGCCTTTGCTGCCCCATCCCATGATCTTGAGATGTAAGCCGTCAAGTTTTGCTGGAATAGATGTGTATGGACGTTTATCTAGCATTCCATGATGTGAATACACCACAACTTATTTATGTACCCGTCCTGCAGCTGGCAGGCATGGGGCTGTGCTCATGGCACACTCTGATCAACAATGCTGCTGCAAGCATCCTGCTCACTCTCAGTGCACACGGCTGAGTGATGGATGGAACGGCCGGGTCACCAGCATGCCAAGCTTCAACCTCACTAGGACTGCTGGATCATTCTCTAATGCCGTCTACCAGTCTGCAGTCCCAGCAGCAGCGCGTGTGTGCTCTGACGGCTCCGTGTCTGTGTTAGCGCTTATTAGTGTCGTCAACCTTTCATGTCTGTCCATCTGGTAGGCGCCACCCCTAGACCTCCTGGATGACCAAGTCTTCCGGGCTCCTCCCAGGTGAGGGAGGGTATCTGTGGGGTAAGAGATCTCTCTGTGTCCGGACCTCTCTTCCGCTGGACCTGACTCACCTCATCCCCTGCAGATGTGAGGGGGCTGGACAAGGCTGTGACACCAAGCTGGGGAAAATCCTCCCGGCGGTCAGGTTTTGGCCTCCCGCCCCTGGGTATGAGCTCAGAGTTCCCACAGTAGTCAGGGTTCTCCTGTTCCCCCAGTTGTCCACTCCTCTCAAGGGGCAGGGCCGGGGGTCCTCAGACAACCACGGACCTGTGCTTCTACCCCAGCACCCCCTCCCTGCCACAGATCCCCAGGGCACACAGAGACAAGGCAGGATTTGTCACCCTGCCCCAAGTCAAGCAATGAGCTTCCGCAATAACTGTCGAGGACTTTACGGTACATACGTGTTCACATGTATTTAATGAAATTTTCACAGTACCCTAGCACTGTGTCCCCGTTTTAGGTAAAACTTAAAGCTCATGGAACTGAAGTCATAGGTGTAAGATGAGCCAGCTAGTCGGTGACAGAGCTAGTGAGTCCTGTGGGCCAAACCCAGAGCCTCCTAGGCAGTCTCAGAAGCTTCCAAAACCCACAGCACACGACAACAGAGCAGCGCCAAAGCTCTCCTTTAAACACACTTCATGCAGGGGGGAATCTAGCCACAGAACAACAGGGACCTGGAGGCTCAGGCTCCTGCAGGCACCAGACATGGCTCCCCTCGACCTGTGACCTCAGGTCTGAAGGGCAGCAGCCAGTGCTGTAGTGTGGCCCAGGCTTACCCGTGAGCTGAGGAGGCCTCCGTGTTCCGGTCAGACAGGCCAGCCCCTGCCCGCCAGCCCCTGCCCATCACCTCCTGCCCGTCACCCTCTCACCTTCCAAGTCGGTGATCATTGCTTCATGCTTGTTCTTGAGCTTGGCGAGGCTCTTAGATTTCTCCTCCTCTTCCGTGAGGTTGGTGGTGAACTCAGCTATTCTGTCTTCCAGCAGTTTCTTTTCCTGGGGAGAGGGGAGTAGGCCAGCATTTAGTGTCGGTTGAGCACAGAACACTAGCTAGCCTCAAAGCATGACTCGCCCGGAAATCTGGGGCTGAATGGAGAGGGCTTTAGACACTTGATCAAGTTCATGAGGATTTTCCTGGATCAAAGGATAATTCTGAAAAGTCACCAGCTTCCCTGAAACAGCGAGGTATATGCTTCCTCAGGATCGAAAAATGTGGGTGTCCAAGCCCTTCCCCTTCCCCTGTGGGCTTGGGTGAGAAAGGCTTCCAGGTGACAGCTAGTGTCAGCAGGGACAGATGGCTCCACTCCTTCAGGAGGCTGCCATACGGCGCTTACCTGCGCCACCAGGCCACCTTCTCCGTGCCCCTCTCTCACCTGCCAGGTGGGCCATGGCCCCTCCCCTTTAGCCCCGCGGTGCCCCAGGCTGCTCTCCTTGCTTTCTGTTCTGTGTGGCCCCCACAACACCCCTGCCCAGGGGCCACAGCTTGGCACAAGCGCCTCAGTCCTCTCATCCCAGTCCCGGGTGGACGTCCTGCCACCTCAGCCTCCCCAGCCTTTGGGGCTCCCGTGGTCTGAGGAGCCCCAAAAGGTGGGGAGGCTGCCTTCTCCTCTAACTGGTTCCCCGGCTGCTATCTGCTCCCTGGGCAGACACTGACAGGGACCAACGCATTCTCAGGAGGAACAGCTGCCGCCCAGGGACAGTGGAGGAGGAGTACCCCGCATCTCAACATAGAGCCACCAAAGTGTCCCCAACCCCACAGTAACCAACGCCTGCAATGCTGCACAGATGGCCACCTTTACAAAGGCTTGGGTCTCACGGGTGGCAAAGAAGAGCTTTCCAGAGGGGAAAGGACAAACCCTTCCCCAGGGACCCTTCGTTTATGAGGAAATCCCTCAACGAAGGCCCATGGGACCTCCAGGGAGCCCCTGCAGTGAAGCAGAAGCCCTCATGCTGCAGGCGGAAGAGACAGGAAGCAGCAGCGGCAGGGCTGGAGCCCGGCCCTGCAAGGGTGACCACACTCTCCCATCCATGGCTCCCCTGGAGCAGCTGCAGGCGGCAGCCGCGGGCCTCACCTTGGCCAGCTTGCAGTTCTGGTCCTCCAGGATGATCTGCTCCTCCTCCAGCTTCTTCAGCTTCGCCTCAGTGGTCACCTTCTCCAGCTGCAGCTTCTGCCGGGCGCTCTCCTCCTCCTCCAGTTGCTCCTCAAGCTCCTGCCGGGGGCCAGAGACACGGTGATGACAGCAGGCCCAGCGTCATGGCCAAGGTGAAGACAGCAAAGTCCGAAGGCCAGGTCCGAACACCAAGGAGAGGATACGAAGGTCTATGAGCCCAGGGTCATGGCTGAGGTGGGGACAGCAAGGTCTGCAAGCCCAGGGCCACAGCCGAGGCAGGGCCCAAGCCCTATCTGTAGGATTCCAAATTTCAAACTGGGACACAGGGCCAGAACACCGCTGCAATGTTCTGAAGGGTTTCCTGCAGCAAGCTCCCACCCATGAAACAGGCAGGATGCAGAGCTGCTGGCCCTGTGCCCCTCTGGCTAGCCAGGGCCAGGGCTAATGGCAGGGAAATCAAATTGGCCTCGATACTGGCCCAGGCAGTACTCATGGAGAGATCTCAGATGCACATGTCACAAACTACCAGCCCAAAGGGAACACCGCTCACTGAGTGCCCCAAGCAGACACCATGAGGAGTGGCCTCCTCGGACCCTAATTCCATGTTCTCCCAGCTCCTGGTCCCTGCTTCTCTGCCCTGCCCTGCCCCTCCAGTCCCACTCCTCCCCGGGTGCAGCAGGCAGGAACCTGGATATTCTGCTGCATCTTTTTCTTCTCTGCCTGCAGGTGCTGGCAGCGCTCCTCCTCCTCCTCCACCCTGGCCTCCAGGTCATGGCAGATCTCTTCTAGTTCCTGCTTCTTGGCGGTCAGGCGGGCCCGGAGCTCCTCAGCCTCGGCACACAGCTCGGTTTCTGCCTGGAGCTGCTCCTGCAGCTGTAATTTCTCTGCCATGAGCTGCAAACAGCAAGTGGAAAACACAAGCTCCTCGCAACACCCGCAAGTCACTCCATCCTCAACAGATGGACGCCGTGGCTCAGGACCCCAGCGGGAAAGGAACATGCGGACAAGAGTAGCTTTCATCTGGAGAGCTCTGAAGCTTCCGAGCACCTTCCAGACATTGTGCCCTTGATTTTTCACCACCCCATGAGCTCCACAGCAAGGTCCCGGGAAACGGGCTCAGGTCATGTGGTAGAGCTGAGGTTTGAACCCAACACTGGTGAACGTTCCATTCTATTAGGTGGCCTCCCTACATCACATAACCCCAAATCCGGTCTGCAGAGAGGCTGGTCACTGTTCCTACAGTAATAGGAAACTCAGTCGTAGGAAACCCCTATAGTCATAGAAGAGGCCAGCATGCCGTGCCTACCGATGGCCAGCAGGTGGCAGCACCGGGCAGGTCACGCAACCTGGACGGAGCCTGGGCTAACACCCACCTGAGACTGCAGCGTCTCCATCTCCGTGAGCCTGTTCTCCGCTGCCAGCTGCTTCTCTCGGACCTTCACTAGCTCCTCCTCCTTGGCCATCATCTCCTCCTCCTGCCGGCTCACCTGCAGCAGCGGCTTGACCTGGGAGAGGAGATGGAAGTAGAGACATGCTTGGCTGGAAGATGCTCGCCTCTGCCAACAGGTGTGAGGTCTCTCCCTTACCTCTGGAAACATGAAAGTGAGGGGCAAGAAGACATGCTGTGGTGGGGGCTGCAAGCAGGCACAGTCTTCCTGGAAATCCATCTGGCGCTCTGTACCACGGGCCTCTGACCCGCTAACTACATTCCAGGGAAACTATCCCTGAGTGTGTGTGAAGATGTTCACCTCGGCATTGTTTATAACAGCAAGAAAATGAGGAAGGACCCATCTCTGAAAAAGTACCCAGATAATGATGTGTCTGCTAGGGAACAGTACACTACCTCTAAAAAAACGATGCCTATGAAGGAATCGTAAATGGAACGTACACACTACAATACTATTTATGCAAGTCAAACTCAGCTATGGAAGAATGCATACTGTTTACATAGCTGAGGTTTTATAGGCAGTGAGAAAAAGAGCAAGAGAATAAACACTAAAATAGCTGCTGCTGCTGGTTTAGGGTAAGGGTTTATGTGTGAATTTTTATTTAATACTTTAGACTTTTTTGTTAGTTGGCTTTTGCCATTACCATAAATTATGTATTACACACAAAAGCAGCCTGGACAAGTTTAAAAATAACGAGTTTTTTTTTTTTTAAAGGCCAGGAAGGCCAGCCTGGGCAAGATAGTGAGACCTTGTCTCTACTAAAAATCAAAAAGGGCCGGGCACAGTGGCTCATGCCTGTAATTCCAGGACTTTGGGTGGCTGAGGTGGGAGGACTGCTGGAGCCCAAGAGTTTGTGACCAACCTGGGCAACATAGTGAGACCACACCTCTACAAACAATACAAAAAAATTAGCCAGGTATATATGGTGCTGTGCACCTGTAGTTCCAGCTACTCAGGAGGCCTTTCTAGCACGCACCTTGGTGAAGAGCCGCCACCACTGCCAGTTCCGCAGCTTGAGGTAGGCAGCGCAGTTCCGCTGGAGGACCTTCATGGCGGTCAGCTGCTGCTGCCGCTTGGCAAACGCTCTGTGGGGTGAGGAACATGGTCAGTGCGGGGCAGGGGACAGCAGACCCGACCTAACAGTCCTGGCCTTGTCCTCAAGGCTTTTCTGGGGGTCCACCCTTGCCTGGGGTACCTCAAGAAAGAAATTCAGGGAAGGGGCCTGGCCTTGGGGTTGAGATATGTTTCTCCCACTTACAGGCTGTGTGACCCCATGAGGCTCTAATCTTATAGTGGGTGAAGGACCTAAGTCACCAGACTACCCCTCCACTGAGGAGGCCACGGGATGAAGGCTCCTGTGAAGTAACCACAGATCTCACTCCGCGTGGGGACTGAGCATGACCCTTGGTCATAAATCCGACTGGCCCTGGGTGACTCTGGACTTCAGCGTCCCACCCTTTGTGCTGTTCCTTATCTGAGCTTTTGTTTGGTGGGAGAACGTCAGGAGATGATGTTCTGTGAAGGTGGGCTGCGGGTGTCAGCGGGAGGGCTTTTGGATAAACAAGCCTCCATCTGTGCAAATGCCACACGCTCGGGCTTCATCTCCCAGAGCTCAGCGCTCCTGCTAGGACCCTCAGCCCCGAGCACAAGGGGACGAGTGTGCAGTGCCCACACCCGCTGTCCTGCAGCAGGGGAGCCCTCACTCCCCAGGGAGTCGGGGATGAGTCTGGACTCAAGGATGGTCTGCTCCCCTGGAATCACAGGGTTCTTTAGGGACAGGCAGGCTCTGGGTGCTGTCCCCACAAGGATCACACGGTGAGGAGTCCTGGTAAGCAGGATCTTTCAGGCAGGCAAATCCAAGCAGGGTCAGCCTCTTCCCACCCATCACTCGAAACCTCAATCAGAAATGCCCGATTCAGCCAGGCGCAGTGGCTCACGCCTGTAATCCCAGCACTTTGGGAGGCTGAGGTGGGTGGATCACTTGAGGTCAGGAATTTGAGACCAACCTGGCCAACATGGCGAAACCCTGTCTCTACTAAAAACACAAAAATTAGCTGGGCGTGGTGGCGTGCACCTGTCACCTCAGCTACTAGTGAGGCTGAGGCAGGAGAATCACTTGAACCTGGGAGGTGGAAGTTGCAGTGAGCCGAGAACGTGCCACAGCACTCCAGCCTGGGCGGCAGGGTGAGGCTCCATCTCAAAAAAAAAAGAAAAAAAAAAAAGAACTGCCCGATTCTACTCCTCAAAGGTAGAAATCCAGGAACGGGGGTAGGAAGAACCACATGGGCCTCCCTGACAGGCATGTGACCAGCTGCAGTGGGGTATCCTAGACCACGGCCTGCTAAGTGCTCTTCAGCAACAAAGGGCGTGGCAAGGCCTGGCGTGTGGGGCAGGAGTATCTCCCGGGACTCACTTCCTTGCCAGGTAGCCCCTGCAGCAGGCCTGGAACCCTATGATGACGTCAGTGATCTTAAGGTCCCGCTCCTCCTCCAGGTGGGCCAGCACGCCGGCGCGGAAGAAGACTTTGCTCTGGCCAATGCGGTACAGGTTGCTGTCGAGCTCCAAGGCTTTTATCTAGGTGGGAGGAGTAGGCTGTTTACCTGGCCAACAACTGGCCACGGCTCCATGAAAGGGTGGCCCAGGCACAGCTGGAGGCGTGCCCTTCACCCTTCTTCCTACTGGCTGACGAGCATCTGAAGAGCAGAAAGCCATCTCCTCTCCCTCCTTCTTCCTGTTCCCCATCTCCCCGTCACCAAATGGCAGGTTTTGCACACAGTAGGTGTTGAATTTTTCCTTCTCTTTTCCTCCCACCAACTCCCCACTCTGAAGCCAATGCTTTCTGATTCTTTAGAAAGAATGTGAAGTAAAACGAGGCCAAAGGTAGTGGCTGTTAACCTGGACACGCCAGGATCCTGGGAAAGGGAAAAAAGGAGCAGGGTGGGATTTAGCCCTGGCTTGGCACTGAGTCACTGCAGGGCCTTCATTCAACCGGAACTCAAAGCATGCGCACGGCACATCCAGCACTGTGCTAGGGCTGGGAGTGGGGAGGGAGGGAGGAGAAGTCCAGATCATGGCGCACCAGGCCAGCTGCCCTGGCTATGAGCTGCCCTGCTCACCACAATGGGAGTGGAGTCACCCTGGCTATGAGCTGCCCTGCTCACCACAATGGGAGTGGAGTCAGGCCCGTGAGCAAGAAAGCAGGAGAATGTCCCCCAAATGAAAGAGGCCATCATCTTACATCAGAGCCCGGCCATGGCTACAGTTCTCGTCTCCTCCACACCACCCTGGAGCCAAACACCACAAACACCATCCCTGGCTATCTGAGGCCAAGGGGTTGCTGCAAAGGGCGCCCGGCAGAGTCAGACGCAGAGCATCAGAAAGGACACAGCCTGGGTACCCACCGACCACTGACACAGCAAGGCGGGCCCTGGCCATGCGGGCACTCCCCAGACAAGGGGCTGCCCATCCAGAGACGCAGGGACAGCAGCTCAACTCACCATGAGCACACACGCCTGCTTCCCATCCATGAAGCCCTTGGGAATGGAGTTTGGAGTCAGGATCTCATATCTGAGGAAGGAAAGAGAAGCCTGGTCATTTTACCCATTGCCTCGATTCCACGTGCCTGGAATATAGGCAAGAGATTAAGATCATTTTTACAGTGCAACAGACACAGAATTCTTTACACAATCTCTCCTAAGGAAAGAAGACACAGGCAAATCCCACCCCGCTCTTTTCTTCGGCTGAATGACACAAGGAAGGCTTAATGGTTTCCGGAAAGTGAACGGAAACTCGTGTAGGACCGTTTCAATCACTCGAGGGTGTGCTTCAGGTTGGGCTCACTAACTGCTAATTGCCCGGGATCCTCATCTGTCACCCACGGACAGCCATGCTCACATAGCTTCCCTGGGATGCTGCAGAGAGCTGATAATAAACAGAGGTGGCCCAAGAAATAAAGGGCTGCATCCCGACAGCAACTGACACTCAGCACAGTCATTAGAGAAATAGGAAGATGTCGCCATCTTTGTACATAGCAACGCACGGCCGTGTTTTATGACTTTCATTTCTACAAAGTTCCTGTAACATCCCAGATCTCTGGCTGATTCTTTCACATTTCTTTTCATAGCTCCTCTAACTGTAGCAGATAGCACCAGGGCCAGCAGTTACTAGGAGCAAAAGTCAACAGGATGACGATGACCTGCATTTCGGTATTAAAATGGGGAAGTCTCCTTTCCTGCAAAGGGTGGAAAAGAGAAGGCGGTGGGGAAAAGCTGGCCAGACTCAGTTCTACATGGATGGAGGACGTCGCTCCTTCACGATAGGACCCAGCCATGGAGCAGCAGCCCACCTCTGGGACTCACTGCGCGCACAGCCGGGTCCAGGAGAAGCGGGCTCCGGGCCCTGGCTCACCTCTGCCGAAACTCCTGGAAGACCACCCTGTTGGGGAAGCCCTGGCGGCAGATGCGGATGCCCTCGAGGACACCATTGCAGCGCAGCTGGTCCAGCACAAGATGCGGGTCCAGCTTGCCGGCCTGGGGAAGAAAACACACGCATGTGGTCTCACTTCTGTGCCTAAAACAGTCAGAGAAAGGTCGGGGAACCCCTATGAACCTGACAGGGCAAGAGCCTAAGGGAGGGGGTCGCTGCAGCCCACAGGTTTTGACAGTGAAGTCAAAGGATCCAGGTCTGGGAGGGGCCAGTGTCACCAAGAGGAAGTGTGGGCTGTGAATGGAGAGTATCTCCTAATCGAACCAAGGCCCTCCCTGCAGAGAAACAACTGAGCGCTTTGTGCATGCTGGGGGGCTGGAGGGGTGCTTTTGTTGGGGAGACAGACGGGCTGAGCGCCCCACACCACGGTGCCCCGCCCGGGCCATCCCACCAGGCGGCTGCACCTTCTTCTCGTGGTTGGGGATGATGCAGCGGACGAAGTTGGGGTTGGTGTTCCTCAGCGTGGCCATCAGCTTGGCCAGCTGCTCCTTGTAAAGCTGCCCCACGGTGCGGAACATGCCCTTCCGCGTCTTGAAGGCCCCGGGCAGCGCCGTCTCCGACATGCCGGCCACCTGGTCCAGGCCAATGATGCGGTCCACTGTGGAACCCACAGAGAACAAGTGAGTGCCCCCGCAGTTGCACCCAGAGGAGGGGGAGCACGTAGGAGAGAGAAACAGGCACACATTGACAGGAAAAGAGGAGACAGAATGAGACAACAGGACCCTTTCCACTTGGAGCCTACACAGGGTGCTAAGGTCATCCCCAAACACAGCAGAAAGCCAAGAGGGCTGCAGAGGCACTGGGCTTGTCTCTCAGGGAGCCATGCATCTGCCACGGCCACCTCACCTTCCCATCACCTACCTTCTGCCACTCTCGAAGCTCTTATTTCCAAAAAGACTCAGTGAAGCTAGTCAAGTATTTTGGAATAGTGAGAATTCTACTAGCCTGTCTCTAAGGAGGGGTGTAAAAACCTGGCTTACGGAATCCTGCTGTCCTATGGTCACAGTTAGAAAAAAAAAAAAAATCAGTATCTTTTTTTTTCTCTCTCTGAATTCTCACTGACCCTGTCGTAAAAGCACCAGGCTAGGAGTCAGGAGGCGGAGATTGGAGCCACCCTGTCACTGTCTGCAGAACTCGGCAGGGTCCCCTCTATGTCTACGCAGACATCTCAGGAAGAGAGAGCTCCAAAGAACCACTCTTGATCATAAATACTCCAAAGTTTAGGGATCTCTTCACATCCTTGTATTTCATTTTGTCTCCTGGTGCACGGGTCTTTCTCATGTTAACCGACCCTCAAGGGAAGCAGCCCCTAGCACTGGAACTCATGCCCAGCAGCAATTAAACCAACTGCATCCTCCAAGGTCAAAAACAAACAAGCCAAACCAAAGTGGCCAGTGATTTGAGATCAGTTTAAGCAAGAGCTAATGTTAAATGTAAAGTCTTCCATTACTGGATGTAAAAGTGAAGAATACGGATGAAGCCCGTTTCGTATTCCTTCACGGCCAGATTACTGTTATTTACTTGAAGACAGCAAAAAGGATGCTTGCTTAAGACAGAAGCCAGGAGTGTGGATGGAGCCTACAGACCAGCCAATTAAAATGGGAGGTGGCTGGGCGTGGTGGCTCGTGCCTGTAATCCCAGCACTTTGGGAAGCTGAGGCAGGTGGATCACCTGAAGTAAGGAGTTCGAGACCAGCCAGGCCAACATGGTGAAACCCCATCTCTACTAAAAATACAAAAATTAGCTGGGCGTGGTGGCAGGCGCCTGTAATCCCAGCTACTTGGGAGGCTGAGGCAGGAGAATTGCTTGAACCTGGGAGGTGGAGGTTGCAGTGAGCCGAGATTGTACCACTGCACTCCAGCCTGGGTGACAAGAACAAAACTCTGTCTCAAAAAAAAAAAAAAAACCGAAAAAGCGGGAGTCATCTGTGATCTTATGTACCCACCACAGCGCCAATATTCCTGGCTACCACAGTTTTCCTGGGTGTGGCAACTTGCAAAAGCCACTCAAGTTGTCCAGAGAAAGGTAATACGGCCTCACCATAACTGGCCCTTTTAGCTGAGTGTGTCCTGCCCCACGCAGGCCCCACCCACATGGAGCAGACCTTGCCAAGCAACTGCTGAAATGAACACACAGCTGCCACTTCAGCTTTCAGGTGCACAGACACACGCAGTGTGCATACCTGGGCCTCATGCTAAGACACTCGCAGCCATCCAAGCAGTTTAAGACACTGTCTTTTAGGGATGAAGCTCTAAGGAGGATACAAATTTTTAAACAATTTTTGCTGTTTTAGGATTTTTTTTTCTTTTTTTGAGGCAGGGTCTCACTCTGTCACCCAGGCTGGAGTACAGTGGTGTGATCATAGCTCACTGCAGCCTTGACCTCCTGTGCTCAAGTGATCCTCCCGCCTCAGCCGCCCGAGGAACTGGGACTACAGGCATGTACCATCACACCTGGCTGATTTTTTCTTTTAATTTTTTTGTAGAGATGGGGGTATCCCTATGTTGCCCAGAATGGTCTCAAACCCCTGTACTCAAGCGATCCTCCCGCCTCAGCCTCCCAAAGTGCTGGGATTACAGTGTTTTACGATTTGAATGTGATATCTCCAAATTCCAGACATAGCCCCTCATTTGCCCAGTTTGCTACTACAGGCCAGCAATAGGCACAGTGCGGGGAGCCTGCCCAGGAGCCCAGGGCCAGATCAGGGAACTGGGATGTAAGCAGGCAGGAAAAGCCAAGGGGCAGCGGGGGCGAGAAAACCTAGGCAGAAGCATTTCTTGCACAGCTCTGGACGCACCACACACACAAGAGACACCACTCGGGCGGCCAGTCACCTGGTTCTAGGTGGAGAATAGGAAAGCGATGATAGAAATAGGCTCTCTGAGTGCTCTGCATCTCTGCAACAGAGAGGTTAAAGCAAAACCCAGGCAAAGGAAAAGGAGAAACCAACAGAAAGAATTAAAAAGAACCACTCAAAGCAACCAGCCTACCAAGGAGTAGAGGCGGGAATGCGACATGGCGCGGGGCTGGGAGCCTAGGCTGCAAGGCTCGGGGCCGCCTTGGACTTTCCCACACGCAGAAAGCGCTCCGCCCAAGAGGACCTGACCACGGTGTGGGCTCGAGGGCGGCGGCCTCATGTTTCAGTCCAAGGAGCCCTCTCTCATGGGAGCTACAGAGGGTGGAGACCACCTGGCCTGTGTCAGGGGGACATGTGTACCCCTTGTTTGGCGGCTCGGCCCACTGTGGAGGTGGGAAGATGACCAGCCGCAGCCAAGAGGAGGCAGGGGGCGAAGGGCAAAGGGCGTACCATCCTTCCACAGCTCCGAGACAAACTTGTCAGAGGACTGGTGGAGCAGCGTAGCGATGTTGTCATTCAGGGGGTCCATGTTCTTCATCAGCCACTCGTCAGCTTTGTAATCCACCTGGCAGGGTCAGAGATGCAGGAGTCACAAGCTGCGCTGGGGACATGCGTGCTCACAGGCTCTCCAGAGCACAGGCTGACCTCAAGTATGGAAAAGTCAGAAAACGTGGAAACCCTTTGACCCAGCATTTCCACCCCTAAGAAGGAAGTGATGAGGATAAGGGGCATGAGGCATCGAAACATTCCCTGTAGCATCTTGTGCAGAGCCAAAGCCTCAAAGCAAGGCATGGCCAACAACGGGAGCCTGGCTCTACAACAACGGGAGCCTGGCGCTACAACAACAGGAGCGTCACAGTGGTACTGTGGCCACACAGTACCGTGCTGGGTTTCAGCTTGTTTTAAAGTTTTAGGTAATATGAACAAAGAAAACAATCCTGGAAGGACGACAAAATGTTACCATTTCTTTTAGTCCTAAGACATTTTCGTTTTTTCTTTGTCTTTTAGAATGTTCACATTTTCTCTGAGTATCTGTCAGTTTTCTCTTTTTGGAAATATATTCTGTTTTTAAATATATTTTTTTAATTGGGCAGCCTCCTAAACCAGAGGGTTCAGAGAGACTCCCAGAAATAGATTCATTTTTTCTCATTTTTAAATAGAGTTAGGGGCTGGGCGCGGGGGCTCACGCCTATAATCCCAGCACTTTGGGAGGCCGAGGTGGGTGGATCACCTGAGGTCAGGAGTTTGAGACCAGCCTGACCAACATGGCGAAACCCCATCTCTACTAAAAAATAGAAAAATTAGCCAGGCATGGTGGCACATGCCTGTAATCCCAGCTACTAGTGGGGCTGAGGCAGGAGGATCGCTTAAACCTGGGAGACGGAGGTTGCAGTGAGCCAAGAGCGTGCCACTGCACTCCAGCCTGGGGAACAGAACAAGACTCCGTCTCAAAAAAAAAAAAAAAAACCAAAAACAAAACAGAGATAGGGTCTATGTTGCCCAGTCTGGTCTCAAACTTCTGGGCTCAAACTGTCTTCTTGCCTTGGCCTCCCAAAACATTGGGATTACAGGCATGAGCCCCTGTGCTCCGCTAAAATATGTACTTAACAAAACAAGTAATACACCATGACACTGTCATTGCAAAAGGTCCCAGAACAATACCCAGAGAGCAGCAGGGACCTGGGCCTCCCTCTTCCCAACACAAACTGCAGCCCAGAGGTGCTGCCCTCAGTATGCAGGCGAATGCGCACTGCTGCAGCCCAGGGGTGCTCCCCCTAGCATGCAGGCGAATGCGTGCTGCTGCAGCCCAGGGGTGCTACCCCCAGCATGCAGGCGAATGCGTGCTGCTGCAGCCCAGGGGTGCTCCCCCAAGCATGCAGGCGAATGCGCGCTGCTGCAGCCCAGGGGTGCTGCCCCCAGCATGCAGGCCAATGTGTGCTGCTGCAGCCCAGGGGTGCTCCCCCCAGCATGCAGGCGAATGCGCACTGCTGTTTATCATGAGGTAGGTGATGCCAGTTTCCTTTCCCCAGGCTCAGACCCGCCCACCCAGGCCAACATCCTTGTCCTTTTAGCTGCCACAGCACAGCACAAAGAAAGACGCACCACAGCTGATGCCATCGTGCAGGCCCCTTGGTGGGCTCTAGGGTGTTCCTAATTGTTCAGCATNCCAGGGGTGCTCCCCCTAGCATGCAGGCGAATGCGTGCTGCTGCAGCCCAGGGGTGCTGCCCCAGCATGCAGGCGAATGTGTGCTGCTGCAGCCCAGGGGTGCTCCCCCCAGCATGCAGGCGAATGCGCACTGCTGTTTATCATGAGGTAGGTGATGCCAGTTTCCTTTCCCCAGGCTCAGACCCGCCCACCCAGGCCAACATCCTTGTCCTTTTAGCTGCCACAGCACAGCACAAAGAAAGACGCACCACAGCTGATGCCATCGTGCAGGCCCCTTGGTGGGCTCTAGGGTGTTCCTAATTGTTCAGCATTACAAACAATCCCACAGCAAAAGCCTTCCTGGAAGCTTCTGCACTGATGAGCATGTGCGTTTCCCAAAGGTGAGTGTGGAAAGGAGGCTCGGGAAACATTCCTTGGTTAATGGTGTAAATCGCTTTTTTGGCCTTAATATTTTTTTCATGGGTAGTTTAAGACAGTTGCTTCCGCAGCCCCAGGAACCAGCCAAGCTAAGTAGAAGAGGCGGGCAGTGGGGAGCCATGTCCTAGAACCGGGCCTGGGCTCCTTGTGGCTTGGGAGCAGACCTGTGAAAGCTCCCAGATCTCACCAGTCACCACCAACTAGCCACCACCAACTAGGACATGGCAAAGCTCCTGCCTAATCACAGCAATTAACTGATAGGGTCTTTGTGCTGAGTAAAACCAGCTTTTGTCTAAGCATGCACCTGTATGGACTAAGCTGGGTCTAAGCCCCAGTCACATGCAGACTGGGAAGATGTGTGCTAGGTAAGTGTTGAAGGCAGGTCCACCACTGACTGACTGTGGCAGACTTGGCAATAGCAGCTGTCACCCACAGCAGTGGCAATTCCCTGCCCCGCCCCCCCCAAATTAGGACATGTTTGGCGATGTCTGGAGACATTTTGGGTTGTCACAACTAAGGACGGTGCTCCTAACATTAGTGGGTAGCTGCTAAACATCCTAGCATACACAGGAGGGTCCCACAGTAAAGAATGACCCAGCCCACAATACCAGGAATGCCAAGGTTGAGGAGCTCTGCCCCGGAACACTGATCCATGCCACGTGTTGGGCCTCAAGAGCTCATTTAATCCACATAATCCTGTACGGTGGGTGGTCATTCTCATTTTCCAGATGAGGAAACCAAGGATCAGAGAGGTTAAGTAACTGACCTGAAGTCAAACAGCTTAAGAGTGGCAGAGCGCTATTCAAACTCTGAGCCCATGCCTTTAGCCAAATCTCTGCACCTGGCAGACAGGCCCAACAGTAATGCATGACAGCGTGACGACAACCAGCCTGGGCCCCGCGGTGGAGTGTTGCAGGCTTCTAACAGCACGGACCAGGTGAAGGGGCTCTGCAGGCTGTGTAAATGCAATGCTGATGCTGTCACCGGCCACATTACTGGGTGAGTCACTGTGCAAGAACTGTACTCAGGCCACACCCCCGCATCCTCAGGAGCTGCTCGGCTCCTGGTCCTAAAGAGCCTTGACTCAACCTCTCCTGTGAAGGTCTGGCCGGCACCTCCCCATGAGTGCTCCTCACCTTGCCGGCGTAGTGGATAATGCAGAAATCAGCTTTGTCCTTCAGCTGCTTGGGCTTCTGGAACTTGGGGTGGGTGCCCTGCTCCTGCATCACCTTCTCCACGAAGCTCTTGTCAGTGGCTTTGGGGAACCAGCACTCCTCGTCCAGCAGGGCCAGGATGCCCGGGGGGCCTGCCTGGAGGAAGCACAGCATCAGCACAGGTGAGCACACCCTGGAAGGGGCACCCCTCCCTTCAAGAAGCCAAAGCCCGGACATCAGAATCCGCTGAATCCCACAGAGGATGGGCAATGCACTCCCCAGGAGGACCACTGAATATTTCTCGTTTATAAAGAAACCTCTGAGGCCCAGGCTGCAGCAGTGACCTTTACCCAAGGATCCATCACCGTGGTTCTCCAGCGTTTGTGAAACCCCCAGTGGGTTTCAGGAAAAGTGCAGATCCACTGACCCGCAGGGCCAGAGTCTGACTTCACCGTGTACTGGGGTCTGCCAAGGAGGCTGCCCTCAACAAGTACCCTGTGATCCTGCCACAGGGGATACCACCGCACATGCTTTGTGTCTGCACGTCTATGATGAGATGGGATACGTAGGAGGAGCCCCTTGAGGAAGAGAGTCCCAAGGACCCAACAGCCTTCTGCACACTGAGTTTACAAGACAAGAAAGCAGATTTGGACGCTGCAGAGAGGCTGTCTGACAAAACTTGAAGCCTGGTGGGTTCTTATTAGTTGGAAAATTCAATTGATTAAAGAAAAAAGCTCATTACAAAAGTAAATTGTTCACCAGGCGCAGTGGCTCACGCCTGTAAGCCCAGCACTTTGGGAGGCCGAGGCGGGCGGATCACCTAAGGTCAGGAGCTCAAGACCAGCCTGGGCAACATGGTGAAACCCTGTCTCTACTAATAATACAAAAATAAGCCTGTAATCCCAGCCACTCAGGAGGCTGAGGCAGGAGAATCGCTTGAAGCAGTGAGGTAGAGGTTGCAGTGAGCCGAGATCACGCCATTGCACTCCAGCCTGGATGACAAGAGCAAAACTCCATCTCAAAAAAAAAAAAAGGAAATTTTTTCAAACTGAAAAAACTTTGTCCTAGGCCTTCTGATTAATTAACCATCATTCAAAGAAAAACCAGAGACTGAAACAGCTCAGGTTTCATTACAGATCACACCCCCAACAAGCCTAAAACACAAACAGGCGACCCAACCTCCACCTGGCAAGAGGTTTAAGTATGAACTCGCTGGAAAAGGTTCCTCTTTTCCATCTTCACACAGCTAATACTGGTGATAAATGCACTGCTGCTGTGCTGGTTTTATGGAGGGATGAGCTGAGCTTTGGTATGTGTACACCTGGGCAGAGCACTCAGTGCCCAGAGTCTGCACAGTTCCATGCTACAGTGAAAGCAGCCCGTGATAGGGCCTTGCTACATCCATGCATGGCTGTTTCTTTAAGACAAAGAAATGCTTATCGAGCCCAGCCTTCAGGAGGATACTGGGTGGTCTTCTGGGACTGAAAACAGGATGCTAGGGCCCCAGCCACATCCGCACCTGGTCTGGCAGCTGGGAGAAGCCCAGCCCACAGCTGCAGCACAGAGCATCTCCTCTAATGGAGGCACCCACCCAGGCCTCCAAGGCACCAGATCTCAGCCTCGGGGCTTCGTCCTCCAGATGGCACCAAAAGGAAGGGGCGTTAAGACACCTCCACAACCAACACAGAGCTGAGGTGAGGAGCGGGTGCCCCGGAAGGGAAAAGCCAGAGGCAGGTGTGAGGTCAAAGCACGCCTGGCACTCACTGGCTTCTCAATGAGGTCGATGCAGGGTTGCAGGTCGAGGCCAAAGTCGATGAAGTTCCACTCGATGCCCTCGCGCTGGTACTCCTCCTGCTCCAGGATGAACATGGTGTGGTTGAAGAGCTGCTGCAGCTTCTCATTGGTGTAATTGATGCACAGCTGCTCAAAGGAGTTCAGCTGCAGGGAGAGAAAACAATGTCAGAGAGATGCCAATCCTGCACTAAGAGGCCCAGACACCCCTTGAGAAGGAGGGCGGGGTAGGGATACAGGAAGGGCCTCCTTGGGCACCTCCATGCTGCTGCCTTTAGAGCCTGGATGCTCCTGGCCTTCCCTTTATCCACCCAGCAGTGGGCGACATTTATTCTTTGGAGCCGGGAACCGCGGGCAGTCGGGTAAAGCCTTTTCAGAATAGTGCTTTAAATTGCATCCCATAGATTACAAAGTAGTTAGGTTGAAGTATAATCATCAAAATATTCTGATCGCATAATACATTGTGCTTCCTTGTTTTTTATTTTTATTTTTTATTTTTTGAGACAGAGTCTCATTCTGTCACCCAGGCTGGAATACAATGGTGCAATCTCAGCTCACTGCAGCCTCCGCTTCCTGGACTCAAGTGATCCTCCCAGCTTAGCCTCCCTAGTAGCTGGGGCCCAGGCACACACTACCGTGCATGGCTAATATTTGTATTTTTTGTAGAAATGGGGTTTCACCATGTTGCTCGGGGTGGTCTTGAACCCCTGAGCTCAAGTAATTCTGCCTCAGCCTCTCGAAGTGCTGGGATTACAGGCGTGAGCCACTGCACCAGGCCCTTCTATGTTTTCATTGAAGAGATGGGGCCTTGCTTTGTTGCCCAGGCTGGCCTCGAACTCCTGACTTCAAACGATTCTCTTGCCTCAGTCTTCCAAAGTGCTGGGATTACAGGCGTAAGCCACCGCACCCAGCCTCTGTGCTTCCTTATTAACAAGAACTAGCCATGGGCTTAATAACTTCCAAAAGTTTGAGGTAGTGATGCATAAATGACACTACCAGATCTCTGCAACAACTGGAATGTGACATGAAAACATCTGATTTCTATTGGTGACAGATCACAAGCACTGCTAATACAACTGTGGTTTGTATAGTTTGTTCAATTCACAACTGGAAAAAATACATGATTTCAATGAGACGTTAGTAAAAAATAAAGATGTGATTTTCTCATCTCAGCTCCATGGCTCCTCTCAAACCTCCCATGGACTCCAGGTTAAGAACCTCTAATCTACTGTAAGTATCGGTTTCCCTACTAGACCTCAAAGTCGTCACACGCCAGGAAAATGCCTAATCCCGATGCTCAGGGAATATTTGCTGGAAGAATAAACAGGAAGCACCTGCCCAGGAAGCCTCCAAGAATGTGACCTAAAAGGTCCCATCCTCCCAGCCTGGGCAACATGACGAAACCCCATCCCTACAAAAAATACAAAAATTAGCCAGGTGTCATGGCACATGCCTGTAGTACCAGCTACTCGGGAAGCTGAGGTGGGAGGATGGCTTATGCCTGGGAGGTCGGAGCTGCAGTAAGCCATGTTCACGCCACTGCACTCCTGCCTGGGTGACAGAGCAAGACCCTTCCTCAAAAAAAAATAAAGAAACCAAAAGTCTCATTTCTCCAGTATTTCTGATTGAAAATGAGCACTTCTGTTTAGCTTAAAACACATCTAACTGAGCCTGGGCCACACGGTGAGGCCGTATCTCTACAAAAAATTTTAAAATTAGCTGGGAGTGGTGGTGTGTGCCTATAGTTCCAGCTACTAGGGGGCTGAGGTGGGAGGATCGGTTAAGCCCAGGAGGTAAAAAAGGCTGCAGTGAGCTATGACTGTACCTCTGTACTCCAGCCTGAGTGACAAAACGAGACCCTGCCTTTTTTTTGTTTGTTTGTTTGTTTGTTTTGAGATAGAGAGTTTCACTCTTATTGCCCAGGCTGGAGTGCAACGGTGCAATCTCAGCTCAGGGCAGGGGTTTTCAAAAGCACTGTGGTGGTAGTCACTGGGGCTGTTGGCCACATTTGTCTGGCTTTTCCCTTTCCAAATGCACGGTGGGATTATTCTTCCTGGTCTCCTTATGGCTGGGTGGGAATATGTAACCAGTTCTGGACAAACGAGTTTTGAATGGAAATAACGTGTCATTTCTAAGCCACAGCAATGAATGCTGATATAAGACCCTTGTCCTCTACTGTGGCAACCAGCAATCTTCCAGAAAGTGGTTACTCCATGATCCTGAGTCCAGGGGAGAAGACAACCAGAGCAGAGCTGCACCTGCCCCATGATGGACATGTAACATGAGCAAGAAGTAGCCTTTGCTGTTGTGAACCACTGAGATCAGGGGCTTGTTTTTTGGTGGTTTTTGTTTGTTTGGTTGGTTTGGGTTTTGTTTTGTTTTGTTCTTTGTCTTTTTTTGTTTGTTTGTTTGTTTTGAGACAGAGTTTCACTCTAGTTGCCCAGGCTGGAGTGCAATGGCACGATCTCGGCTCACTGGAAGCTCCACCTTCTAGGTTCAAGCGATTCTCCTGCCTCAGCCTCCTGAGTAGCTGGCATTACAGGCATGCGCTACCACGCACGGCTAATGTATTTTTAGTAGACACAAGGTTTCTCCATGTTGGTCAGGCTGGTCTCGAACTCCCGACCCCAGGTGATCTGCCGGCCCCAGTCTCCCAAAGTGCTGGGATTATGAGCAACCATGCCCAGCCGAGACCCTGTCTTTAAAAAAAAAAAAAAAAAAAACCCACACCCAACCAAAGTCTCCATGCAAACAAGATGGCCAACTCAGATTGGTGCGGGACCATGAGAAGCAGGGTTCTTAGCCAAGGAGAAGGCGACCAAGAGGCCAAGAAGGCAGCGGGGTGGGTAATGAAGGGTGAGGCTCACATCAAAGATCTCGAAGCCGGCGATGTCCAGGATCCCGATGAAGGAGGCGCCCTGCCTCTTGGTCTTGTCCAGAGCCTTGTTGATGCGCAGCACCAGCCAGCGGAACATCCGCTCGTAGGTCGCCTTGGCCAAGGCCTCGATGGCAAAGTCAGCCTGCGGGGCACACCGGGGGAGCGTGGCGTCAGATACAAAGGATCTGAAAACTCTCATACCCTTTGCCCCAGTAATTTTAGAGTCCTCCCCCTAGAGGACTTTTCGAGTCCTCCCCTAGAGGAACAGCCCTAAGTATGTGGGGAAAAAAAAAAAGTCTTTCATGTACAAATACGTTCACTGCGGTGTTATTCAAAATGATGAAAAGGAGAAACAACCTAATATCTAACGATATGGGGACAATAAACTTAGATCTTTCCAAATAAAATGGGGACACACTAAAGGATTTATAGAAGAAGTGATGCTTCAAAATAAGGCAGCGGTCTATGGTCATACCACCCTAAACACGCCTGATCTCATCAAAATAAAGCAGTGGGCAGAGGGGGCAGAGGGAGATAAGACAAAGGATGAGCCGAGACTCGCCGTGAGTTAGTAACTGCTGAAGCCGCCCATGTGATGGGCACGTGGGGCTCTTTACACTTTCCCCTCTTCTCTGTTTTGCACATGTTTGAAAAGCTCTGTAATTAAAAGCCAGAACGAGAACTAAGTTTAATTCTTTTTTTTTTAAGTCTTGTAGGAAATAGCTGCCCAACGATATTCATCACGGGGAATTGTTTTCCTTCCCTCGATTTTTCTATATTAAGAGTCATGTAGTATTTCTGTAATAGAAAATAGAGGTTTCTCCTTAATGGTCAGGGAAACGAATAGGTGGCAATAGTAACACGCAATGTCTTTTGAAAACAACGGTCTTGCCTTTCACGCAATGCTTCTGCACAGAAACAGCCGTGAGCTGTCAGTGTACGGCGAATGGGAGGACTAACAAAATGAGCTTCCAAGTATCTTTGAGAGATGGATTTGGCACCCTAAAAACACCCTTGGCCAGCACCATCAAAGAAACTAGAAACCCCTGAGAGAGGCAGAAAGCGGTCCGCACGGGGAGGGATGTCCGCTCTGGGGGCAGGCAGGCACATCAGTCTGGCAGGAAGGAGCAAGCTGCTGCTCATCTCTCAGCACACGTGGCAAGCCCAAGGCAGCAGGTGGTAGAGAAACAGCCACTTGGCACAGGCTTGAGGATGGCGGGAGCCGCCACCCTGGCACCAGAAGGAGTTAAGCTACAGTGGCATCAAGTTCCTGCTTTACACCAGAGAGGACGTGCCTATATCCTTGATGACCAATCAGCCAAAATACGGTCTCAATGTAAAGAGGCACAATGCAGCCTCAGGATGGCACCTGCTAGGCGTGAAGCCTGGGCGCGCCATGAAGCTTCTCCAGTGCTCTAGATGGGGTGATGCCACCTCTCTCAGGGCTGCTGTGAGGACTGCATCAGGGAGTCATGAGAAAGTGCCAGGACGGCCCGGAACAGCCTCAACTGTGCTGCTGCAGGGACATTCACCCGGGAGGCAGCGGCTGCCCTGGCCCCAGAGGACATACCTGCTCTTTAGTCTGCGCCTTCTGGACGTAATCCCGTCCCACCTTGATGCGCGGGGTGAGGATTCCTCTGGTGAAATCGGTCACATTGATACCCAAGAGATGGGACACCTTTTGGGCAGCTAAGATTTTTCAGAGAATAAGGGAGGGACAAAAAGTCCTAATTAGACCCAAGAGAACAAGTCCCTCTGCTTGACCTGGGAGCAGAGAGGAAGAAAGCCACAGGGTGAATGAGCAATTGTTACCAGGACAACCGAATCTCGGCCCTTCTTTAGCAGGGCCACCAATACCCAACAGCCCCCGACTCGGCAGCCGCATGCAGGTCAGTGGGCAGGGCAGCTGTACTTCCCCCGCAGGGCAGGGAGGAAGGCATCCTGACTGGAGGCCCAGTGGCGACAGTGGTTCCTCTGTCCACTCTCAGCCACACACCTTGGAGTGTAAAAGCAGGTCCCTACCCACCAACAGGACTGAGAGGAGCAGGCCAGCCTGGTGTTGGGGCACAGAACAGCACAGGATTCCACAGGAGTGTCTTTTTTTGTTTGTTTTTTGAGACGGAGTCTTGCTCTTGTTGCCCAGGCTGGAGTGCAGTGGCTCGATCTCGGCTCACTGCAACCCCCACCTCCCGGCTTTAAGCAATTCCCCTGCCTCAGCCTCCTGAGTAGCTGGGATTACAGGCGCACACCACCATGCCCGGCTAATTTTTGTATTTTTAACAGAGATGGGGTTTCACCATCTTGGCCAGGCTGGTCTCTAACTCCTGACCTTGTGATCTGCCTGCCTCAGCCTCCCAAAGTGCTGGGATTACAGGCGTGAGCCGCCGCGCCCGGCCAGGAGTGTCTTTTACAATCCACACACCCATGCGTTACATCTTTAGAGAGACCCTAAGGAAGGCACGTTAAGACTAAATAACTTGTGTGGGGTCGTTTGCTGCAACCCTAACAAAGGGGATGAGTCGGGTGCGGCAAGCACCTAATTTCAAGATCCCGACATAGCCACAGGCAAGGCTCCCATTAAAGTGGAGCTACGGCAGAAATCACTAGTGTCCTGACAAATGGTGTGGTCTCAGGAATGAATGAGGGAAGCCCTGGTCCACGTGATCACAAGTTGAAGTTACTCTGAAACGCTTACTTGGTAAGAAAAAAAGCAGGGTCGTGTTGATGTGTGTTTTACATCTGTACAGAAAATACCGACAGATATATGGCCATAAACACACCTAACACTAAAAAGAATGGTGTCCGGAATTTCCGCAAGACCTTCCCTCCTGAGCAAATCCATGGCCAAGCACCTGCCCCATTATTTCCAGCGAGAGGCCCCGGGTGTTACCTGTGTTATCGGGCATGGACGCCTGGTCAGTGTTCCGCTCCTTCTTGAAGACGATGTTGCCGAGCTGAAGAACCCCTGAGATAACCCGCAGCAGGCCTTTGGGTGCAATCAGAGGCGGCTCAGAAGCACACATGGGTCATGGTGATTCCCGGGGGTGGGTGTCACTCACCCAGGGATCCTCAAGCCAGACAAGCCAAGCAGGGACACCCCCCAACTCCCTGGGGCCACAGGGGTGCCAGGTCTGAGTCTAACAGTGTGTGGTGGGCCCAGCCATCCTAGAGGGCTCACCCGCTCCCGGCCAGCATGGCCTGTCCACACTCCCATTCATGCCGGGCTTCCCCGGCACACAGCACCCATCCATCCCCAGCTTCTTCCACACTCCCCGAGACAGGACATGAATATTCTACTTTCAGCAAATGGCAAGGGCTGTGCAGTGGACCTGGGCCCTGGGTAGTTAAGGACACGTCCTTTGCACCCTTTCTGTGTAAATGCCTGTGGTACCACCAGGAACAAATAACCCTGAACCTCAAATCTGAGGAACCATTTTCCCACACACTGCAGGCCTTCCCCTCCCCCTGGCCTCTAGTAGGCTCCCCAGGCCCATCGTCTGCCCTGATGCCCCTGAGAGCATGGGTACCAGCCTTCCCCCACTCTACCCTCCCCACAGGAAGGCCAGCCCTGTACCCATTTGCTCCTCTTCTGGGATGCCCATAATCCTCATGGCCTCCATGGTCTCCTGGAACATGTCCTTGTCCTGCTGCCCGGGGATGGTGACGTGCCCATTGGACAGGAAGCGGTATTTGTTGTACGGTTCCAACAGGAGATCGGCTGTAAGGGGTGGAGGGCAAGGGCGCCTCAGCGAGGTGCTGAAAGCAGAGGCTCCATCAGCGCTGTGACCTCGAAGGTTGGAGAGACTGGGACAGACCCTGAGCCCTGACGCACCCTGGAAACCGCAGAGTAGCCAGCGACGTTCAGCTTTCCTCAGTGTCTGAGACTCTGACACTCACATCTCCTGGCCCAGAAGAGCGCCAGGGCCCTGTGATTTGCAGCTACATGTGCAACCCACCCTAGCTTTTCTCTGGCACGGTCAGAAACAGAAGATCAAATTCTTAGGATGGCGCAGAGAACAGGAGTCACTCTCACTTCTCCCCGCTAAACCCAAGGCCAAAAGTTTTCATTTCCCAAATGATGTCTATGGTCCAATTCTGGCAAGAGGCCCAGAGCCCGGCAGCCCCGGTGTCAGGCTGCAGGCCGACTACTCACTCTTCAGGTGCTCTCCAGCCCCAGACAGGAGATAATAGAAGATGTGGAAGGTCCGTTCTTCCTTGGCTTGGCGGATAGCACGAGATTTCTCCAAAAGATCTTTGTAAACGTTAAGGAAGCAACACAAGCTGGGGGGAGGGCAAGTCCTCCACTGTCCACTTTTTTTTTTGGAGACAGAATCTCACTCTGTTGCCCAGGCTGGAGTGCAGTAGCACGGTCTCGGCGGAGGATCACTCCGCCTCCTGGATTCAAGTGATCCTCCTGCCTCAGCCTCCCAAGTTGCTGGGATTACAGGCGCATGCCACCACACCTGGCTAATTTTTGTATTTTTAGTAGAGACAGGGCCATGTTGGCCAGGCTGGTCTTGAACTCCCGACCTCAGGTGATCCACCCGCCTTAGCCTCCCAAAGTGTTGGGATTATAGGCATGAGCCACTGTGCCTGGCCAGCCTTCCATTGTCCTCTTATTCTCGTCCAAAGGAACTGAACTTCACAAGGAAGGAAGAATGGCACAAAACGGCAAAACACAGCAAAAGCAAACTACCTGGGTTCTCACCTTCAAGGGGCACGGTGTGTCCAAGAGGAGCTCACATCCTCGGGAGCCTTGTCTCATTCTTACAGGTAATGGGAACGAGAACATTCCCACACGCAAAGGTTAAACACTGGCACGCGGGAGAGATAAAGCAGCATCCCCCAAACGCCCACCTCTGGGAGCCACACTAGACGGCTTTCAACAGCTCCATCCCATTCAAGCAGGTGGTTATCCTGCCCGTAAAGAAAGCAAGCCCTAAGCTCTGTGTTGAGTTTGCACTGAGCCGATCCTGAGTGTCCCCCCAGCTCCACAGACAAGGTGTCATGACAGGCCCACAGGGGGAAAGTGCTAGAATCAGGAGGCAGCTTCTTCTCTACAGAGGTCATGCCTCCCCTCCAGATCCAGAACTCTTATCCCCATGAACCACAAGGATACAAGTCTCAATGTTGGCTCCAACAATGTAGCCGTTGACATCAAAGTTGATGCGAATGAATTTACCCTAAGGAAAAAAGGATGGCAAGAGATCGGGGTGCCCCTGACATGAGGAGCTAGAGAGCAAGGGGGAGACCAGAGGCCCCCGCTCCCCCCTCCGGTGGGCACAGCTTGGAGGGAAAAAAACCCAGAGACAGGACCCATATGCCAGGCCAGGGGCTCCCTATGCCCACACTGCACGGGCCCTCAGGACTCAGGCGCCACACTGCCTGAGGCCATGAGCCTAAGACAAGCCGATCCCACACCCAGGTTCCTCGCAGACGGGGAAAGAGACCAGTTATCTGGAAGTGTTCCTCTCTGAATGACCCAGGAACTAACTGGCTATTGGTGACAGCAAAGCACTCTGGGGCAGAGTAGGCAGTGCCCTCACTGGCCTTTCCACCTCTCATGGGGGAGGCTGAAGAAGCTACTCGTGGCCTTCTTCCTTAAGAGGGGCAGGGCAGGTCCACACCAACTGGCATTCGGTCTGCCCTAGTCCACAAAACAGGCCAAATAGCACCGAGTCTGAACCGTCCTCAGTTTTGAGGGGAGGGCACCCAGGAGAAGGCAGCATGAGCCAAAGTTCCGGGCAGGGCCCCCTGTCCCCAGAGCCGGGTGCCACCGCGCTACTCACGAAGCGGGAAGAGTTGTCATTCTTCACTGTCTTGGCGTTCCCGAAGGCCTCCAGGATGGGGTTGGCCTGCAGCAGCTGCCGCTCCAGCTCACCCTGCAAGGAACCCAGGAGCGCAGTGAAGGCCGGGCAGCGACCTGGGCTACCGAGCCTGCCCTGCCTGGAAGGGGTACGACGGCAGAGCCGTGTCAGCACGTCCAACGTGCCAGGAACAGAGGTTCCGGGTGGGCGCCAGTGTGCCACTCCAGCCAAAGCCAGGCCCCGGTATCACCCAAGTGCGGCCTTCCCGTCAGGCTTTGGAAACCTTGGTCAGTTTGAACTTCCTTCCGTGGCCCTGGAAACGGCAGGCAGGAAGCTCCCTCAGCTCTAGGAACCTGGCCCTGGAGGACCTATGTGAAAGCTCTAGGAATCTGGCCCTGGAGGACCTATGTGAAAGCAGCACCTAAACTAGCGAGCTGGCGGCACAGACACCCTGGGACAGTGTCTCCACCCTGTATACACCAGCTTCCCTCTACCTCCTTGCCTCTAATCCTCACATTTTTATTCCTTTTCATAGGAAAAGAAAATGAGGGGATTGGATCTGAAAAATATACACGCTCATCTAATCTGTGTCCTGATAAATGCTTCACTTTCTGTATCAGCCCCTCCACTGCTGCACCCAAAACCCACCATGCCAGGCAGTGAGCACGGGATCCATGAGGCCCACTTTGGGCTGCAAGCTGTTTAATGAGAATGTCAATAAATCCTGCTGTGAACTCCAGGGATGCTTTGTGGTAGACAAAATGCACCCTTGTGCCTTCTTATCCCTACACCCTCACCATACTCAGGGGACAGGACAGAGTGGCCCCATTTCACAGAAGAGGAAGCTGAGGCCAAGGGAAAGGAATGACGTGCTCAAGGTCATCCAGCTGTCAATCAGCAGAGCGGGGTGGCAGAACTCCAGTCCCCTACCTAACCCGTCAGCCACTGCCTTGTCTTCGCACCTGTGCAGCAGGCCCATGCAACCAGGGAATAACTAACGCTGACTGAGGAAACTAGGGAGCTGGTTCCCCTTAATGCCTGAGTGCCCCCTGGGGGAAAGAACATCACACAAGGGCCAGGCCAGGCTTTGTATTTATTAAAGACTGGAGTCAAGCCAGGGTTTTCCGGGAACAGCAGCCGCCTGTGAGTGATGACAAGGAAAACTGGGAGGAGTAGGAGCTCCCAGGACAGCCATGGACCCTGGCCTTACAAGCACACCTGCCATAGACGAGACTCATCTGCAGAGCACTGGGGACACTCTGGAGTCTAGCCAAGCCAGACTGGAAGCCCACCTGAGACCACAAGGGAGAGAGCAGAGCCTCCTCCTCCGGCGGTCCTCCTAGGCCAGGACCCCCCAACCCAGGGCTAGGAAGCCTTACGCTTGTGAACCATCCAGACAAGTGAGAGCATCGCTCTGGTGCCCGCCCCTGAAGGAGGGTCAGCGGGGCCAGGTCAGAGGGCAGGGGTCAAGCCCACAGAGCAGGCTCTACATGTGTGCTGGGCACCAGTGGTAACTGGACACCGGGTTTCCACCCACAGGCCTCAGGCGGGCCTGGGAAGTCGGCTGAGGCAGCCCACGGAGCCAGATTTGGATAAGAATGGCTCCCCCACCCACTACGCCGTTCGTCTCACAGCACAGGCCAGGCTGCCAGGCTGCCAGGCTGGCTGAACCGCTCCCGTTCCCGCAGACAGAAGGGAGCGCGGCCCCCTCCAGGGCCTGTGCTTGCCCTGACTTGGAGGCGAACTGAGGCCTCTGTTTGGGACCACACGCTGTTGCTGTGGAAAGTGGGGCCGCGGGGCCAAGTCGGGAGCAGCCACTTCAGATTCCAGAGCCGTGTTCCCTGCTGACAACAGTGATGACTAACCTATGGCTTTTCCTCTACTGACATCTAATGGGGCACAGAAGAGATTTTAATTTTTCAATGAAATCTGCATAACACGAAGTGACGCGGTACTGTCTAAGGTTAGGGGTTACCCATTGGTTTCTGAAGGGCTTCACTGGGTGGTGTTTCTGCCAGTGAGCCCCAACAAGTACACAAATAACAGACCAGGGAGGGGCAAAGGTCACCATGTAGGCTCCGGGCATCTGCCCGGAAAGCTCCTTGGACCAAGCTCTGCTTTGCCAACACGCAGCCCAGGCCAAACCTGGCCTCTCCACAGCAAGGTGAGGTCTGGAACAACCCCTCTGCTGGTGTTGGGAGGCTCAACTTGGCCACTGCAAGTGAGAGACTGCTAGCTCCCAAACCAAGTTCAAGGGTGTTCCATGCCCCGGCTGCCTGTGGAAAATCACAGCACAGCTTCAGGCAAGGAAATCAACCAAACCGGCCAATGGCCTTTCACACTAACAGCCTGAGCTGTGACTGGAACCCTGGGGCAACCTATTCCCTCACTCTAGTGGGCTCAGGGCAGGGACAGGGTGCCTAGCAAAGTCTGCATTTTGACAACGTGGCTCCCACTGTCACCCCCAACCCCAGCATGCTGTCTTTGCTGAGTGCTGCCTTCCCCTCTATAACAGGAACTCCCGATGTAAGGCATATGAGCTATTTCACTGCTCTCTGTGTCCTGTCTCCTGTCTTCCAGGACACGGACTCCAATGTCACCCTCCCAAGAACCAGTCACATACTAGGCAGTTAATAAATATTTGGGAAAAGGATTTTACTGCAAATTCAGAGATGGAAAACCACGGCTAGAGAACTCCTAACCTTACAGCTTTGTTTTTAAAATAGGCCTCCTAAAAAGAATGCAAAATGGGGGGTAGAGGAGGGAGACAGGGAGAGAGGGAGATACGGAGACAGGGGAGGGGAGAGGGAGGG